>NC_137454.1:17998737-18516237 GCF_964235325.1 Thermobia domestica | reverse complement strand
CATGCACAATGAGGCGCGTGGTAGGTAAAAGGGCGAGTGTGCTGAAATCAAGGAGTGTGCTGAAATCAAGGAAAGACGTGTAAAGAAGAATTCTAATTTAGAAATTTTCTCTTTTAATATTGTTCGTCTTGCCTCATTAGATAATGCTGCTCCTAGTAAGCTGGCGTTATCTTTCGAAATTCTTTGAATCCCAAGCGCGGCTTCGTTAAACAGTTTGAAGAGGTTATTAGCCTGCTCATCGGAGACTCCGAGAAAGCTGAACTCACATTTGGAGAAATTCATTTGCAATCCGATCTCCTTAGCCTGTCTACGGATTATTTCTAATGTCTCTAGTACTGTATCCTTGTCTCCAGCTACAGTCCCGTCATCCAAATACCATATGTTCTGTTCCGTACTGATACTGTTAACGATGGATTGTAAAGTTAGTGCGAACAAACCAAGGCCAAGAGGGTCGCCTTGTTGTACGCCACGCTGAGAGAGGATTATTTCGTCTCCTAAGTATAAGTTGCTCGGTTGCGAGTAACACTGATGGACATATCGATAAGTTGACGGGAAACTGGTTTTTACCTGTATGAGCATAGAATCACGATTCAACTCGTTAAATGCGTTTCTAAAGTCTATCTTCAGAAACACTTTCTCCTGTTGGTGTGGAAAAGAGTAGTACATACGAGCAGCGTGGACTGCTGCTTCTGCTCCATGTGGGACGCAAACTCCAAGTTGGTGTGGGGATAGAAAATGTGTTAGAGGTTCTCTAATTCTATGGCAGATGATTTTGGCCGACAATTTCCTCCACACATTGCCCACTGCGATGGGACGAATGCCGCCACTTTTCTTCCTCAAAGCTATTAGTGATGCTCCAAAGAAAATAGGTCTAGTTTCCGTGGGCACATCACCCGAAATAATCAGGTGGAGAAAATCACGGATGGCGTTAGTCAGGTGGTCTTTAGCTTTGCAGTCTTGGGATAGTAGGAGGTCCTTTAATATTGAAGGACGGAGACTGTCCATACCTCCTGATGATCCGGAAGGAAATGATTTAAGTGCCTTCGTAAACTCGTCAGCTGGTACTCTAGGCGCTACAATACTGGGCTCGATGAGATTGGGAGGTTCAAAAGGGTGGCTGTGAGCCGGATGTTTCTCTTGTAATGTTTCTAATACAGTTCCATCCGGAGAAGCTATAGCATCTTCTGAGATGAGAAGCCGTACTGCGCTGCGAACATCACCGTCTACTAATTTGTTCTCGACACTCTTGATGTTAAGAGTTGAATTTGCTGGTCGTCGAGCTTTGGAGGAGTTTTTACTGTGGTTAGGAAGGGCTTCGCAGCGAGAATCAGACCAACATTGCACTCTTCGTTTAACCCATGATGTTAAATTATTCACTTTGTCAGCTTTTGATGGAACGCACAGTGTTACGTAACGAAAAAAGAAGAGATCCATCCAAGCTTCTGAGTTGTTTGTATGTACCTGTTGCAATACCTCGCACAGAGAGTCTGCCACTGTAGTTCTAGCCCCTCGAGGTACCCTGCGCAACATTGGGGTGGAAGACTTTAATCTTGCTAGAAGCTTATTGCATTTGGAGATCATCTTTCTTGGGTAATCGACATTATCAATGGATGATTGTGACTTCCGTGAAAGCGAGCATGGTTTGGTTTTATTGATTTCATAATAGCATTTGCTATTGTGAATTGCTAGGCCTTTTAAATTAACACAAAATTTGTTACAAAGCTTACAGGTAGTCTCGCTAGGCCTGTTTGAAAATTCATTGCTCTTGTTTAAAGCAGTATCATTTTGGGTTCGATTTTTTTGGCTGAATTTTTATCCTGATGCGTTGCTTACATGGGAGTTATCAGCGTTTATGGACCTGCAGTCTTTATTGATGGCATCACTAATAACAGGTAAAGTATTACTGATATCGTTGGAAGAACCATGGTCATCTTTCAAAGTTATAAAATTTATTTTTTTAATGCCTCCTTATTATAAATGATGTAATAGATAATGACTGATATGAATATTTCATTAATACTGGATAAAGAGAGTTATCCCAAGGCCCGAGCAGCCTACGGAACGGTATTCACAGAACTCCGACCAAGCTTGGCGGAATGGTTTTAGGCTCCCCAACGCTCCACGCAAGCAGAGGGGGATTTTGAAAGCCTCAAAGCTTTACGCAAATTGGGTGGTTGAGGTTAGGAGTTCCACAGATCTACGAGCAATCTTGGTAGAATGGTTTTAGGATCCCCAACGCTCCACGCAAGCAGAGAGGGATTTTGAAAGCTTCAAAGCTCTACGCAAATTGGGTGGTTGAGGTTAGGAGTTCCACAGATCTCCGTGGAAGCTTGGTGGAATGGTTTTAGGATCCCCAACGCTCCACGCAAGCAGAGGGGGATTTTGAAAGCCTCAAAGCTCTTTCAAATTGGGTGGTTGAGGTTAGGAGTTCCACAGATCTCCGAGCAAGCTAAGAGGACAGGAAAGGAGGTTTAGAACTCCAAGCAAGCTAAAGGCTTTGGGTTAGGCAGCTCCTAGAACTCCAAGCAAGTAAAGGGTTGGAGGTGACCAGTCAAAGACTGAAAGTAGTTGCTGTGGTCTTTCTGGTTTTATAGCTGCTCTAGTGTGACGATGGCGTTCGTGTTCCTTCGTCGTCATATGATGTTCCTGTCGTCTGCCATTGTAGTAATTCGTAGTAGAACGCACATGGTTAATGTTTATAAATATGTGCGTGTGTTGATTATTAGTAAACAGAGCCATGTGCGGGTCATTACAATATACATATTGCATTCAAACGCCTAAACGCACTACACTGACGAAAATTTTGATTTCTAATAGAAAATAGTGTATTGAAATGCACGCCTTAATGTATTATCATGTATATATATACTTTTTCTTTAAAAAAATTTTATAATTCCTTTTTTATTAATATGTATAAATATTGTGTATAATGAACTGTTTTATTTTCAGGTACTTGGATTAGCTTTTCTGCATTGGGCGTTGAAAATCGAAAATCGTCGCAGGATTCCTGACCAAAACATCAGAGCTAATTTTCCGGTGTACTGGAAGATGTTTCTCAGTGAAACTGACCGAACTGATAAAATTGAATTCGGATAGCTCCGAATTACATGTACAGTCACTAGCAAAGCAGAAATCGATATTTCCCTATGAAATGTATTTTCAACTGCACTACAAATTGTGATTAATTATTCATGTAACTTATAGGAGAATTTTTTTTTTTTCTTCGAAGATACAAGAAACAGTACTGACGGTCTCTCATTCAGACCGATATTTCTGAAAGAAGACGCTGCAACATAGAATTGACGGTTCGAGGAATCATAAACCGCGGTTTTGGTTTGTAATATGAACCGGTTTCAAACGGTTAATTAAAACCGAACCGAACCGAAATATGGTTCTATTTTCTATTGATCATTAACATGTTCTTCCAAAAATATTAGGAGGAAAACATAGGAATTCCTAATTTCGTCCAAAAGTGAAACAGCAGATCCACAATTACTTAACCTGAAGAGAAAGCATTTTATATCGTTCGGAACTTTTTCAAAATATTTAAGAATATTCTGAAAATTGTCAATCTAGTGTCAGCTTTTCAACGGAACCGAACCGACACATTCGGTTTGAACCTTAAACCGAACCCAAACCAATTAACCGGTTTTGAGAACCTTCTACTGCAACGTGATATATTTAGTAATGAAAAAAAAATTAACAACTACAATCAAACTGTCAGTGAAAATTAGCGTACTGGCATCGAAAAGTACCATATTGACGTGCATATTTGGAAATGCAGTGATCATAAGAGAGGACTCGTACATCATACCACAAGAATGTACCTGCGACATAGGTACCCGGGGCCAGTGAGGCTCACCAACCCACTCACTCAGGTGCCGACCGTCAGTTAAAAGTTCATAACCTTAAAGTGCTAGACCAAGTAAAAGGATAAAAGCTTGTTTCATCAGAGGCGACTCTTGAGGAAAATCACATAGTCAAAAATTGTAATCCTGTCGCTACAATCTAAGCGGTGAAAGCTTACCTATTTTACCGAGTTTTGTGTACAGCTTTCTGAAGCTGTATGAATCTTTTCTTTTAGCTTGTTGGGATAAAATTTATTTTTTTACTTTTCCGTTGTCCCTTAAAAACAGTCACTAGTTTTGTTATATACATTTCCGAATATTAAAAACTAAGCATAATCTGTATGCGGGCCCCAGAGTGAACTATGTGGGAGGAAAGTCCACTCTGAAACACCTCTCTCCTTTTCTTCCATGTATACTGCCTTGATGGTTATATTCGTTGATAAAAGCTTAGGACCGAACCGAGTATCATAATCGGTGATTTGTATCACAAAATAGTAAAGTGCCAACTTGATACGGTATCACTTGAAAGAAATATTTTTGACAACGTGTGAGATAAGTGTTTGTAACGTCGACTTGGCAACATTTCTTGAACCAGCAGGTGAGTATATAATGTGATAAACTTCGTGTTGTGTGTATATATATACTGTTTACAAAATCATGGCGGAAGTCAAGATGTCTGGGCCGTGTTACCATGCTCCTCCACCCCTAAAATCCTTTCTAATTATTATTGATAATTAATTTCCAGGTTCAACTGTGAAATCATTTTACACTGGAATCAAGTTACATGTGAGAGTTTAGATTGAAAGGTACTGTCAGAGAATGAGAAAAAAATCAGTCACGGCGACTGTCCGTGAGAAGCAAACCTGGGACCTCTCGATTTCGAAGTGACAGCACTAGTTATTCATCTGCACCACTGGTGAAAAGAATTTGGTTAAATACTTTATTTTTTTTTTGGGGGGGGAGTAGGAGGCATAGTTTCTTCAAACCGGTTTGACTATGTAAATGTGAGTATGATGTTACAGGAAATGTACAGCCTCACTATTTTCTTCACCTTATACTCACGGCTATATATAAGAAAAAGTGTAAGATAACACTGCTCTACTACGAACTGGGAATATCTATTTTTCGCTGGTGACTGTACATGCTTTGGATACAGAACGTTTTAAATATGCTGTGTGCATTTACACTCAGGGTTTTTCTGAAAATCTGTATTAGTAAAAGTATCCCTGTATCAGTTAAAAGGCATTCCGTTCTTATGTGTGTTAACAATGTGTGCTCAAATCATTTCACAAAAAATAAATACACAAAATTATCATCGCACAACTATTAACAGTTCTTATTAAAATCTTGTACATTCGTTCAAAAATTACAAGCATGTCTCCTAAATTTTAAGATGATGCCGAACAGTTGTGTATTGCGGTGAAAAAAAAAAGAAAAATGGGCCTATCCCGATACTCGATTCTTCGATACCAGCGGTATCGAGGAATCGTCGATTCTCGATTCTTTGCGCTACCGGGTTCGATACCGATTCCGACGAAAAAATAGTGAAAACTCTCAAAACCATATGTTTTTATGATGGTTTCTTACGAAAACACTAAGAAATGTACATATTAACCGTTTAAACTTTAAATATTATAATATATATACTTAATACTTTAGAGGTTATAGTTTACTATACTATTTACTAAATATTAAATACTTCAAAGTTTAAACCTCTGTGAAGTCCTCTTGGAAACTTCTGAAAGAAGGAGAGGATTGCATTTCCTCGACTCAGTAAACTGTTAAGAAAATATTTTTCTGCTCTAACAGCAACAGTGTTTTCAGAGAGACTGTTTTCCATGTCAGGGCAAATTTGTGACAAAAAAAGAAATAGATTGGACCCAGAGAGGGTTCAAATGCTTGTTTTTCTTAACAGAAATTTGAAATACAATCCAAACTTTTTGTTTTTAAGACTTTTCAAGACATAATACCGGTATTTTTTTCTTTTCATTCTAATTCCATATTTGCAGGCTTTGAACATTTCAGTTTCAAGTTTTCATTGTTTTGAAAGTTTTTTTTTTTTTATTCATTTGCAATAGGGGTAATAAAATGTTTTTTGTATTCAAATGTGTTTTTAATACTTGTTTTGCCCAGAATCGGTATCGAGCCCGGAGTAAAATATTGGAATTCTGGAATCGGCCCATCCCTAAAAAAAATATTACAAGTTTTTTACGTCCTTTGACATTCTTGCTGTAAATGAGCAACTAAAATGGTCTATGGTTTCAGAATGATGGTACGTTTTTTGTGAAATGATACATAATCTTACGAGTGATAATTGCGTGAAATCAGTTTATTTTTAATATTACTGTGGTTTTGAATCGTGTAATTTGTATTTTCTAGTATGTACGCAAGTATGCGTACTGCATTGTACAAATAATAATAAACATAATAGAATTTAGACTATCGATTTGACAAAATATCAAGCTCATCATTCAAAACTATAAATTCCAATTTGGCGATGTTTCAGAACCCTGTCATCAGGGAAAACAATTGAAAAGGAGAGTTAAAATATTGTGTAACCATGGGGTGCACATTTATCTTCAAACACCCGTGTAAGTTTTAAGGCCTAAACACTTTTTTTTTTCTTTCTTTCTTTCTTCCCTTTGTTAGTGAAAGATAAAGCAGAAAGATACACCTGCAGAGGAAAGATGGTACATCTTTTTATAGAATTCAATTTCGAGCTTCAATCTCAATACATCAGTTTACAACTGCAGTGCAACTTGCTTTTTTTCTTATCTTTTATTTCTTGATTTTCCAACTACATCTGTTAAGTTTTTTCTTTTCTTAAAAAAGTTGTTTTCGCTTTCAATGATAAGAAACTTGTTTGTGACTAGTTTTCATATCAAAACTGTGATAACTAACTAAATGGAACAGGCGTTCGCTACCGTTCGAGAATTGAGTTTTTGTGTTTGACAGTTATCAAGCAATTCATGCCTGAGTTTTTGTATTTGTTTGACCATTTCCTTTTATCACTGCCCATGTGACTTTAAACTAATGCGACCTAAACATGATTTATAAATGCAGTATTCAAACAGCAGATCAACTTAGTAAATTTAACCACCATCATCATGAAGTCTGTTTCCAACAAGAAATATTTATTTTAAAGAATATAGTTACGACAGATTTTGCCGCCTCTCGAAACTGCCACTCTGTGCAAATGCACATGTTGCACAAATGGTAGAGACAGCCCTCTGTTTGTCATACTACTTAAAATTATGTAACTGGGAGAACTTGTAATTAAAATTAACAAAAACTATCGTTGTAATGTTACAGAAGCACGGGAAAGCGACATTTAAAGAAGGAAAAAAAATAAAGTTCCCTTAGTATGTCATTTTCAGCAGTATAGCAATCTTTACTACTGTTCACCATATCTCTGGGACGATTTCAGATATCCAGTTGCTGTAAATGGTATAATGATCTTTATGTCTATTGAAAACCTCCTATGACTAGATGACACATTACTTATCTAAGGGATTTTTCGATTATGTACTTGTACTTGTAATTATACTACTATACCTTAATACTATATTGATGTACTTGTTCTCATAACATATTATTGTGGGTATAGACCCAAGAACAAGAAATAAATTAGTCAATCCATTTCAAATCATCCACGCAATGTTGCCAACATTTTTTATTTTCCTGACTTTCTTTTTATCATAAGTTCCCTATAGGTAGATAGTCACAAACAGTTTGAAAAAAAAATATATCCCATAGTTTTTTTCTGACAGCCATTTTTAAAATGGAGGTTGGGCAAATTTTAATGAAAAACGTGGTTTCAAATTTTAATAAAAATTCTGATATCTATAAAAAGAGCTTGGCAATTACACTTTCCGGAAACCAGATTTTTATTAAAATTTGCCCAACTGCCATTTTAAAAATAGCTGCCAGAAAAAAACAAACTATGGCATATATTTTTTTTTTTTCAGTCTTCTGTGACTGTCTACCTATTGGGAACTCATGATTTAAAAAAAAATCAGGAAAATAGAAGATGTTAAGCAACAATTTTGTTTAAAATTGGATGATTCGAAGTGGATTGACTCATTATTTAAACAGAAGTTCATGAGAAAATTATTCAATCACTACGAGTTTTGAAAAATAGTGCATCCGGTGGGTCTGTCGGCTATTACGATTTTAACATAATAGAATGCATAAAATAACCGTAGTAACTTGTTCAGTTTTCTTTCTAAACTTGCCGTTTAAGCCTTTTTATCTTATAATGGAACCTACCTAGGTCTGAAATTCGTGAAATTGGGACTTGTAGTTATCTCAGTGATGGCTGTGCTTTTTTGTTTTTTTTAAATAATCTTTTCGGATATATTTACTGTAGAAACTTTTCATTTTTTGTCTATAAGGTAGATTTGTTGTCAGGCTTTTACAGTGAATTCGTTTGTTGTAATTAATAACGAGACTGCAGCGAAATTTTAAAGGACAACCGTACAAGTTTGTTAAACGAACAATTTGGATAGTACTTAATATCGTGGCTTTGATGTGACTATCATTATGTAACTAATCTGTGATATTTACATACCTGGATTTGATTATATTTAAGGATAAAAGTAAGCAAAATAATGTATGTGTTTCCTTGTTAGTGAAACAACGAAGTATGTTTCCTATTTTAGTTTAATAGTTATATGATTACTGATCAATAAATACTGTATGTGAACTAATTTATAATAATTGCAGAGCTGCTTTTATGTTACTTTATATTTCTAATGAAGAACCGAATGTAGTCAAATGTTACATAAAGATTGCGAGCGAAAAAATAAAAACATTGAATATAATTTCAGTTTCTTTGTATTTAAGAGAAAGTTTTCATTTTGAACGATTCTAAAAATACTTAATTCCTAAAGTTCAAGTCGTGCCCATCTTACGTACAATGTTTAAATTAAATATATCTGTTCCATTTATATATCTGTTGAATGAGTCAGTCATTTGCATTTTATTATTATTAGGTTTTGTTATAGAAAAAAAAAAACACACAATGAAGGATATTTTTTCCGAAATAGGAAATATTATTATTATTATTTTATTTATTTATTACGAAAATGCACTTCCAAATACAAAAATCCTGCTAGGAGATATTATGTTTTAATATTTTCTTGTATGAGATATTGTGAAAATACATTTTAGACAATATGCGTTGATGTGAAACACCCTTCTGTTCCCCATGTAGACGCAGGCTGAAAGTTGTAACTAGCTTTGTTATTTTGTCCTGATCTACTTTTTGGTGTCTTTAAATTTAGAACTTTATCCAGATTGCAAGTTCGGAAACAGACGGTGTGGCCCTCGGAAGAAGGTGAATATAATCGGATGTAGTCGATAAATCGGTTGTATACTGTACACAAGTTAAGTTATAGATAACAATATTTAAAGTAAATATACTAAGCAAGTGGCAGACTGTTATAGCTATGTTGCATGAACGGACCATCCAACGACCATAATATCAATATGAGCATATCCTTTCAGTTGCAATTCATACAATCTTAATCCTTTGCACTTAACCTCGCATATATATATTAATACAATTGCTTCTGTTTATCGTTGCAATACTATAGTAATATACCACTAAATAATCATACGTATACTTAATTAATATATTCAATCTTCTTTACAGAAACATTTATATTAACCAACGGAGAAATCTGAATTACAACATAAGTGAATAAGTACACTGATAAGATTTAATTGACTGGTGATAAAACATCAGATGGTCAAGCGCACATGTCTTCAGAAATCATTTCTTGAACTATATATGTTGAATTTAAGAAGTACATCCGATATATTTTGTACAACAAATGTTATCTTTAGGATTCCGAAGGGATATTATTTTATAGACACATCATTTTCACAGACCTCTTATGCCAAATCAAACAAAATTAATTTCAAAGTAATTTGTCGTTATCTTTTCTTTTACGACGACTACACAATGTATCTCATGCTACATTTTGTTCTATTCTTGGTTACAAAACTTTCAAAGGTAATTTATATCTGCTAGAAAGTCCATTGTGCAGTATCCTAGGTGCAGATAAAGAATATCATATCCTATTACCAGAGACATTAATAAAAATGGGATATGAATTTCACTGCACATAATATAAGTTAATTAAATAATAATGAAAATAAACAAGTACAGATTGAGATAATGTCGGCAAATAACAAATAATAAAATAAACATAAATCAGTCGACATTTGAAAGTTGAAATAAAAGTGCACATTGCAAAATTATTCTGGAATATTATTCTGTAAACGGATCGGCTGAAACGGTCCGTTACAGCGTATATACGAGGAGAGATCGAAAGCTAACGCCTACTATAGTCTCTGCAAGCTACAGGTTGTCATGCAACTAGTTCAAAGTTGGCGAATGATAGAACGAATCGTGGTCCCTTTGTTATTCGAAATGTGATGAACGTCGAATAAAACTCCATGTATTGTTCGTTTCTTCAAGTTTAGCGTCCCTTTTCGGCACCTAGGCTATCTGAGGCGAGTATTTAGAATTTAGGGTGGAATGAGAATCATCGTAATACGCTCCCAACCTGCGCCGACCTTGCGCACTGAAGTCGCACTTGTCAGCCACTAGATCAGTGAAGAAGACCAAATGGTGCGTATTATACTGACTACATGAAGGACAAACGAAACGTAACCAGATTTTGATAGGCTGAATGGAATCCTTGTGACTGATACTCAGAAAAATAAGGTTGGAAATGTTTGTGCTGAAAGAGTCGACTGTAGCAACATACGGCAACTTCGAAAAGGGCCAGATAAACTTTACGGGTTCGCCGCGTTCTGGTCAACCTGTTATCGTTGAAACTCTAGGTCCTGTCAGAGTCGTTGAACAGGCAATGCAGAAAGAGCAACTAATTCAGCTCCGAACGTAGCATAGAAGTTCAATACTTCTTGGCTTTTCATATTTTTATTTCTTGGTTCTCTGGAATTATTCATAGGCGGACAATTCGAATCGGCTTTAGTTCAGTCCATTGTCCGCAGATGGTCACATTCACTAAATGAACCTTTATGAACAAGACATTCTAAAACTTAATATCACGATGGGGAGCCGCCCAGTATATACAGGTCACATTTCTGGGTTGCCAACGGTCAGGCGGCGACTGCACCACCGGGCTGTTGGTGGTGGGCAAACTCCGTATACTACGTGAGAGCAGTTAGGGGGCCGCGGTGGCTCAGTGGTAGAGCGTTCACCTCTGGTGCTTGGGGTCCCGGGTTCCAACCCTGCTCCTGCCAATTAAACTTTGTGGTGGACAAACGCCGTGTGCGTGGGTTTTCTCAGGGTTCTCCCGTTTCGTCCCACTTTCTTCATTCCAACATTTCATTCATCTATCATAATCGTAAAACTCACAAATTTCATTTTTTTCACTACGTGAGAGCACTGCGTAAAGAAGTGAACAGCCCATGATAGTGTAAAATGGGCAACCTTTTCTAATTTTCAGAGGCAAATTGTTGGCGCTTGGTTATGTGGTGGGAGGGTGACGAAAATGGCAAATATGTTGTGTGTCGCGAGGGACAGTGTTCCCGGTGATGATGGCCTACAAAACTTATGCCAAAACCACTTCAGTGAAGAAAAATAATTGTAGGAAGAAAAGCCTCAGTGACGGGTTCCGCCGAGCATTAAAGCGGATTGTCACTCAGAACCGTCGTGCAACTACGGTGCCAGTGAAGGATAAAGGCAAGCAGCACCTCTCACAGTCTATGTTGTGAATCACAATCTGCCGCGAGTTGTCCTAGACATGGAGTTATGGGATCGAATTGCACAGTCGAAACCACTAATAAGGGTCATAACGCTTAAGCACAATACCAATAGTGCTGCGAACATGCAACGCGGACCACTAATAACTGATATTATTTAATATGGTCGGATGTGGCATCGCTCTCCTTATTTCAAACCATTTCAAATTCTGAGAATTCCGTAACTCTTCTAGAAATTTTGAGAATTCCGTAACTTTTCTAGAAATTTCAAATTCTCTGACTCTTCCAGGATATCTCGCTCACATCGCCACCATGCATTTCAAGTAATACAAATCTCCTCATAAGAAAGAGTAACCAAAAGCTTCCTGATTTTTTTTATTTTTTTAACGCGATCCTTCCTTTTTTGATTTCATTTTTTTCATCCTTCCTTATTTTTTTTCATTTCTGGTCTCGAAGGGGAGTCCGGAACCCCCCCCCCTTAGCTACGTGCCTGTTAGGAACCAACAAACCTGAGAACTTTCTAAGCTTGATTGCTCTACATTGCATTGTACGAAGAGTGCTGTAGATTGAGTTGTTAACTGGCGAATGAAAAACACGCTAAATCACAGTGTGTTTGCACAAAAGATGGATTTTTTTTAAACGATTACTTTCTATTAAGCTTAGTGGCTATGTCTACTTAATGAGGTTACATTTTTAAAAATATTTTATTTATCTCAAAATTTTTATATGAAACTTATAAGTAGATAACATATTTAAATAAAATCATTTTCTTCTTTAAAAGGTAATAATAGAGAAGAATAAGCTTTTAAACGATTGAGATATATTTTAGTTTAACATTTTCAATTATTACATACGTATACACATTCAATTTTTGTCTTATAAACAAAAGGATAAATAATAAATCTAAACGTTATGTAACAAGCACACTTGTGTCTTTAAGACTTTATAAGGAATCTAGCTCAAATGCCCGTTCTTTGCACGGGGAGAATAAGTTTATGAAAAAATTTGAACTCCTTTCCCCATTAAGATATGCATTTCAATTAAAGTTAATTATTGATATTATATTTTTGGCGTATATTTTGAACTTTTTTATCCCATTGGGAAACGTTCCTTAATCAATATGAGATGAGAAAAGTCTTTAGACAGGAGTTATATTCCAAGATTCATTTCAAACGGGTAAGCCGTTTATCGTGATCCGATTATAAACAACACACAACATGACGAAAAATGATAATAATTGCAACTTCCATCCCCTTAAAACCGGAATATTGGCAAATGCTGTTTCACGTATCTGCTTATTTGCAATGAAGAGTTTATATATAGATTTCATTTTACTAAGTTGATGAGCTTATGATGTACTCTATTTACCTCATTAATTTTGAACCCTATACCTCTTTAGAATACGCCATTTAATTAAAGTAGTGATTGTAATCTAGATCGAGGTAAATATTAAGCTCTATAATTAATTTCATAGTTTTCAGCCATTTTTCTGTGATGCGATCCTGAACAGCAAACTACATTGCTTTCAATACGAAAGGGAAAAAAGAAATAGAAACTGTCTCTTTCCTCTTAAAAAGGAATTTTAAGAAACGCTGAAACAAGTGTTCACTCATTTTCAATGAAAAATTCATATGCCAAATTTCAACTCCCTAACTTCATACTCTATTCTGTGTAAAACATTTGAATCGCCTTTTCACTTTTACCTCCCATTGCATACCGTATGTGTTTTTAAGAAATTCGTTCTTATTCATTGACCTCGTAATAAAAGGAGTTTTCTATCCATGTATAAAGTTTTTATATTACATATAACGTTGCCTGGATTTTCAGTAAATTGCTTTCATTCATCCATATAATCCTACATTTTACCTTCTTCCCCTTCAACAAGCAGAATTTTCGAAAACTGAAGTACCCGTTCTTTCATTTTTTAATTAACAGTTTATATAACAAATTGCACATCTCCGAGTTAAGCGAGATCTTGCATGAAGCATTTTCTGAATAAATAATGGGAAATCTTAATATTATACAAATCAACCCCTTACCTTTTTCAGAAGAGAAATTTTCACAAACGCTGAAATAAATATTTAGTTTTTATTTAAGAGTTTATACATCGTTTTTCAATCTCACACTTAAGCAAATCCTTACAATAGACACTTCCTGAATAAAGAAAGAGAATTTTAGATGTTTGAGAATCAACCCCAGTTTCCCCTCTTAGGAGCGAAACTACCGAAAAAGCTGAAATACGTTTTCTCTCATATCATGTAGTATGCTATTTTTTATGTCTTCTTTTGTCATATTTATTATTATTTTCTGCATGCCACCTGAATAATTACTTGGAGGCAGTGTCCAGATGGTCTATTTCTATTACAAAAAAAGGCATATTGCTCTGTAAGAGAATGGAGAGAAAATAGATTTCCCTTGTAAGGAGATGCGAAAGACGTAAGGATCTAGGCACAACTTTTTGGACTTGGACTCTGGAAAGCAATCGCGCTTTTTGTGACCAGAATTGTACCAATCTTGACAATGTATGATGTCTGACGTCTTTAATGAGGTGTAGCAATTGCATTTATTGTATTTTGGTGTTGGTTTCACCATCTACCTCCCACGGCTGTTCACGAACGCACAACAAGTCGCGCTGTTTCCGAGATGTTTGTTCACAGCTGTCTAGTTATCGTAACCTGGTCCCTACCAAACTGATATATCGCAGGCCATCCTCACTCTACGCACAAGCATCATACTGTCTAATCGAGTGAGAATCCTGTCTCCGTCTGCCGAGCGGTTCTGCTGTGCCTCGTGTCTCATACCTCAAGCCAACGACTTGAGTAGCAAGTGATCAAAATATTTTAGCAGGTCAGTATAGCATATACCATAAATGTACCAGCCAGGGTACTCTATCATATGTGCAACATGGACTCAAGTTGGACTCAAAATAAAACTCTACATGAAATTCAATATCATGAGTTTTCGATCTAATTTTATTTATCCACATATTGACTGGTACGTATATGAAAGCATATTAGAGTTTTACGTATGTGTCACGAACAACAAATGTATAACAACGTTCTGCACAATCATTATTGACGCCTGACAACGAAATATTATTTTGTTTCCACATCATGAACTTTGCATCCGCTACCGGGGTGGATACATGACCTTCTTCCAAGACTTTAATCTTTCACATTGGTACTAACTGTAGGCCCAACCCTTACGAGCTGCATGAAAATCTACCTATTACTACACACCTTACGTCTTTGCTTATTACAGACGTGTTCAAATTGTTAGACTCAATCTCGAAAAATGCAATGTTGATGTTGCATTCGGAGTTCTAGAACATGTAATTTAATGGTTAAACCACCAACATAGGATCCTTCATTTGTTTACTGTACAGTTGAAGTGGTGGTATCACCGTTGAATAGCAGTTGGCAATAGTGGACGGAATGAAGTTCTGAAAGTAGTGTTTCAATATAGACAGCTATTGTGTTTTCTATTAACAAATTACAGTGGTTGCATTCGTAAGGAGTTATAACATTCAAAGCGTTCAACAGTTCGAATGGGCCAGTTTTAAGTGACCGTGACGTGTTTTGTGTATTAATCTATTATTCTGTGAAGTCCTGTAATCGCGGCATAATGGGAAAAGCCAGAGACCTTTCTCCGCATAAAATGGAAGTGATCGTAATAATTCTGGCGGGAGGAAAATATACATAATGCAGTATTGGGTAAGTTACTTGTAAAAATGTAACGCGTTACAAGTTACTTTACTTTCTTTTAAAATGTAACGCGTTACTTGCCCCAAAAAAGTAACTGTTACTTTAGGTCCGAAACTTTAAATATGTGAAAAAATTATAACTTCAATTTTCCATACTACTATTACTACTGCTATCATAATAATAATCGCTTTACGTAAATGCAGGGACAAATTTTTACTTGATATATGAACATTTTCATATAATGTAACATTGATAAAAATGCCGTACTGCGTTACTCGTAGGGATGGGCATGAGCGAGTTCGAGTGAGTTTTCTTTGAAACTCGATTCGACTAGAAACAGACATCTTTGAGCTCGACCCGAGAACTCGGCTCGAAAAATTTCCTCCAATTCGACTCAAATTGGGGTCGAGTTTCGAGTCGAGTCGAGCCAAATCTGGTGTGTAGTTTCGAGTACATTCTTTAAGTATATTACGTAGACAATATAATTATTATCAATGAAACTACTACTACTTATATTATTATTATTATTATTATTATTATTATTATTATTATTATTATTATTATTATTATTATTATTATTATTATTATTATAGCAACACTGTATATAAACATGAAAGATAGGCGGTTTGTATTTGAATACTAACAAAACTAGTTGATTGCCAACCTCGGTAGTCGTGAAGTCTAGGAGTCAAGGACATTGTTAACGAGCTTCTGAATTTGGGTTGGGGGTCTAGGTTGAGTATTCGGGCTCGATCCAAACACTGTTAAAAGTTATAGGGCACTGGCCAAATATCTTCAAAACTGCTCGGCCAGGGTTTAGAATTGTCAACAACTCGAGCAGCTCGGCTCACAGCTCATTCACTATCGACCCGAACCGAGAAGTGGGCCGAGCTAACAGCTCACCCAACCGACTCGGCTAGAGCCCTCGGCTCAGTTGAGCCAAACCGAGCAAATGGCTCATCCCTTCCAAGCCAGCTCGAGCCGATGTTTCACCCCAATCGAGCCAGCTCGAGCCATCTTCTCAGTTGAGCCGATCCGAGCTGAGCTTGTTATAAAAAATCTCTTGTGGTCTCGCTATCGAGATGAGATGAGATGGGAGCAGTGTCCCCTCTCGTGAGCAACACTAAAAGTATTCCATATTACTGTTTAGCTTTTATTTCTCATAGCTTTCGCTTTCCAATGTAATCAGGCCATGATTTCAAGATGAGTTAAAACGAACGAGTCATTTATCAAACTCGACTGGACTTGAAACTCGACGCGAAAAACTGAATCGGCTCGGAACTCGATTCGAGAATATTACCTTTGACTTGACTCGAAACTCGACTTGAATTCGTGTCGAGTCGAGTTTTAGCTTGACTCGTGCTCATCCATATGCGTTAGAAAAAATGGTTGCTTATTATTATTCTGCTAAACTAATTATATAATAATAATAATGTTGTTATGTAAAATTAAAAATACAGAATATAGACAAACATTACACTACAACTATTAAAATGAGAGCACATGAACTGGGGGGGGGGGGGTGAATCAAAACTTGCCAGTAACTCTAAAATGGATTCATGCTTTTTAAAGCTAGTTTCAAACTCTATAATCAACGAGACTCTAGGATAAGTAAACTGATCTGCTAGGATAAGAACTCCAATATTGCATACCGTCAGCAAACTATTTTCTAGTAATAAAGTAGGCCTGCTCATCAGAACACAGTTTATTCATATTAACCCCTTAATGTATATCGTTAATTATGGCACCCTAGTTGTTGATAAATATTTCCCGCCTGGGCACTTCAGACACTTTACTTTTAAATTCTGTCCACCATCATCCTCAGCTCTTAAGAAGAAAATATTCTTTCAGATGTTCAAACGGTAAAATATTTTCGTTCTCCATCTTTATAAAAACAACACCAATCAAAATAAAATAGACTACTGGTATCATTGCACTCCTAGTTCACTCACTGACTGTATTGATTTGGAGCTGTCAAAATCTACAACAAAACCTTCCAGGTGCTTGCAATCAGTACACGTGGTATCCCTAAGGCTGTCTTCATCTTCCAAAAACAGCAAGTGGCACTACGAACTTATTTCTCTGTGTGTTGGTGACTGTCGGTCACTGACATACGTAGTCCATGCTCGATTGTTTCATTCTGAGAAATTCACTTATAAGAAAGAAACATTTGTTTCCGAAAAAAATATACATATATTGTAGTTACTCATCCGAAATGTAACGCGAAAAAAGTAACGCAAACTAGGTACGTTACTTAAAAATTTGTAACGCATTACCGTTACAGTTACCTTGGAAAAAATGTAACGCGTTACTAGGAAACGTTACTTAAAAGTAACGCGTTACTTGCGTTACGTTACTTCCCAAGACTGACATAATGGCAAATTGCTAGTAGAGTTGGGGTAGAGCAAATATCTGTGAATAGAATCTCTGTTGCGATGAGCAAGAAGCAAATGTTTCAGCAAAATAGGGTTGAGAAGTGTGTGCGAAAACCGAAGCTATCGCTAAGAGGTATCAGAAAACTAAAATGATTGGCGCTGGGAAACAGAAACGCAAATTCTAGAAACTTAAGCATAAAAATGTCTGAGTGTGGTATAGACATTTCGCCTGAAAATGTTCGAAGGATTCTATGTGCTGAGAGAATAAAAGCACGCAGGCCAAGAAAGAAAGCAAAAATTAAGATCATGGCAAAGAAGCGCCTCGAATAGGCGCGAGGCCTAGAATATTGGAAATGAAATGAAAATGAAATGAAATTGTTGAGTTTCACGTTCCACGGTTATGCCGGTTAGGCTAAAGGAAACTGTGATGATGAGAGATGAATAAAATGGTGGAATAAAGAAAGTGGGAAGAAAAGGGAGAACCCCGAGAAAACCCACGCACACGGTGTTTGTCCACCACAAGGTTCACTTGGCGGGAGCAGTGTTTGAACCCGAGACCCCAAGCGCCAGAGGTGAACGCTCTACCACTGAGCCACCGCACCCCCTTAGAATATTGGACTGCTGATGGTTGGAGAATAGTGTGTTTCAGTAATGAATCATGTGTCTGTGTGTCTGATGAATGTTCACAATATGTATGACGTAGACCTGAGTGGTGGGGGATTCAAGTTGGAATGTCTCCAACAAATCGTGAAGTATCATACTTCAATCATGGTCTGGTCTGGAATTTGTCTTCAGGCGTGGGAGACTACACATGTAGCTATATAGTAGAAGGAACAAAGAACCATGACCAATACCTACAAGTTCTTCAAGAAGAACTGCTTCCCCAGATTGCAGTCTGGTTTCATGACGAACACTTCATCTTTATGCATGATAGAGCTCCATGCCACCAAACCAAAGCTGTGACAAAATTCTTCGAGGACAACGAAATTAGTGTTCTTCCGCGGCCGGGCAATAGTCCTGATATGAACCCGATTGAAAACCTTTCGAGCTTCACAAAGGAAAAGCTAAAGAAGAAACACATTACTACTAGTGATGAGCAAATGCAAGACCAAGACCAAGACCCGGGTGGTCTTGGTCTTGGTCTTGGTCTTGCACATACGGTCTTGGTCTTGGTCTTGCACTGGAACTCTCGGTCTTGGTCTTGGTCTTGGTCTTGCATACCTATACTGGATTCCACCTTTTCATCAGAGCACTTCGTGCCTCGATGCCGCTCCTCTTCACCGACTCGACAACTTGCTGCGTTGTCACTTCGTCATAAATACAGAATTAGACAATTCGTGTAGTTACTCGTGCGAGAGAGAGCGAGGGCGACCTGGCTGAGGCTCTGCTGTGCATAGTCATCGAGTTCGATTCAACTGTAATTTATTGAGCGCAATGATTTGAGAACCACTTTATAGAAAAGTGCAGGTACTTTTCTTATGAAATGCTATGTAATGTTCGATAAGAAATTTAATTCAGTTACGCAAAATGAGACTTGTCGACTTGCTCTCCTCTGGTCGATTCGAAATTGACTGGCAATTTTAAAGATGTCCAAGCTAGCAGTAATTGGTACAATTTGCGGTGTTATAGCAGAATAAAATAGAACGTCTTTCAATTCAGTTGCCAGTCGATTAGTCGTCTTCGATTAACAAGCGATTAAATTGAAGTCCCGTTTACACGGTCGATTAAGTTGAAAGTGACGTCAATTCAACTGAATCGAACGCAAATCTACTAAGTGTAAACGCCACATAAAGGAGCTAGACTCGTAATAGAGTCGGGGCAAGAGGGAAGGCAAGAAAAATTTTGAGGAGGCGAGGCAGCCACACTTATTTTGCTTTGAATATTATTATTATCGGTTGTATATATTATTATTCACCAGTTGTACCTAGAAAAATGGAGAGCGAGAAAAATTTGGGGTTCGGTTGCCCCTCCTCGCCCCTCTGTATCACGAACACTGTATATATGTATGCCTGAATAGATTCGTGTCCCGGTGTGGGAGGTGGTAATAGCCTCATCCAATAATTCTCAACTACATATTTTTTAAAAATATTTTACTATGTAATACACCTTTGTTTATTTATTTTACGTTTAGTACACTTTATGCCCAATTCTCTTCCTTGCCTGAGGCATTAATTTGTTGGTGATGATGCAGAAGAAGGATAGCTATAAAGTAAGTAATTGTTCAGTGTTCACTGAACTGAACAGTAATCAGTCGCATAGAAGGGAATGTTTGTGCCAGCAGGACACTAAGGGAAATGAGAAGCTAATGAAGAGCGTATATAGTATTTGACATTTAGCTTTGTGAAAATCGAGATTTCCATATTGAGTAAGTATCATATAGAAATTCGTAAAATGTTTTGTTAAAAAATTGGATTTTGCAACTCCATTTTGTGATTTTTATTTGCGCAGGAAATGGCAGCGGAATGACGAAAGGAATGTGAGCAAATATCAATGTGTTGTCTTTAAATTGGTTTCTTCTCGCCATTTTATTTGGATTTTTTTTTTTTTATTGATTACTTTACTATTGAACTAATATCGTGGATAAAGTAATATGAACCTCAAAGATATTTGCATGGAATTCGTACGTGCTGCAGTTATTTATGATAATGATCTTGATGATTGATACGAATTAATTTTGTTGATTATAACGAAGTTAGCCAATTTTTTACTCATATTCACAGTATTGAATGAAAACTTGTCACTTCGTTATAATAGGACAGATTGAGAAACACAACAACGGAAAGGGGTAGGTTCTAGAACACAGCCCCCCCCCCCCATATAGATTAGTACGTAGGTTTGTTCCTTTCTGTACCAAAGTTTAATACTTAATTCTAGTAGTATTGTCGAGGGAGTGAAGGCGGTTAAAGCCACACAGGGCACATTGTTTTCGGTCGTGATGACAGCTACATGGAAAGGGGGACCTGCCCCTAAAAGTGCAGGATTACAATAAGTATTTCATGCAGGTCAAGTTAAACAGACCACACGAAATAATTGTTGAAAAATTAGGGTTAAGTGCCGTATCGCCGGACCAATTTTAGGAAATTTACCGGGACGATTGGAGAATTTATTTAAGTTTGTGGGGTAGAATGAGTACAAGGCAGGTAAGGGGAATAGTAAAAGTTAAGAAAGGGGTTGTATTTTTTTATTGTTTTTTGATCTTGTTAGCGACACTGTATGTGGAGGCGGATGGACTATTTCGCGGAGAGGTACACTTGTTTTACTATACGGATCCATAAATTGTAAAATGTACGGAAAATATTTCGCAAATCTTTAATTTGCCCATTTCATGTCGAGAACAGAACCCAACCAACCCCTGCCGGGCTTCTAACCCGTTCCTACTACTATTACTACAGGGTGTCTATCGGTCACGAAAAACTCACGAAATCAGAAAACGGTCATGAAAGTCACGAAATTTAGCTTTTGGGTCACGATTTTATTGTAACTGTACAATCCGCGGCAAAAACCCTGCAACATGAGGATGTAAGTTTATTGTGAAACTACGCTTAACAGCACAGGGAATGAACATAACGTCTAAGTGGAACGAATCACGCCAGGATAAACCTCGGCCTCCTCCCGTGCACACTTATTTTGGAGCAAAAGACTTCGTCATTTCACAATAAACTTATATGCTCATGTTGCAGGTTTTTTGCCGCGGATTGTACAAATGTAAGTACAGATTGGAAAGTTTTGTTCTATAAAGCGTCAAAATTCACCACCAAAAATGTTTATGGTCGGCTTTAGACGCTACCAAATCGCAAGCAAAGTACGTTTCTATCGCATGGATGAAAATTTGGCCTACTTCGCACCTAAATTCGCTCTTGAAAATGTTAGGAAATTTTATGATTTGGTAAAGAAAAGGTCACGAAATTTTATTTTGGAATTTTAGTAGACACCCTGTACTATTACTACTCTTACTCCTGCTCCTACTGCTACTAATACTTATATTATGGATCCGTATTAAAGTAACACGGCACGCCTAATGTAACGTAATCTAACGTAACTTAATGTAATCCAACAAAATATAACCAAATGTAATACATTTTGGTGCTTTTTTCAGTTTTCAAAGTGGTCCGCCGATACGGCACAAATGCCAAAAAGGGTATTTCTTTTACGAATTTTCTTCGTATTGCCCTCAAAATTTTTGCTGGGCAATATGACAATACTCCACTTAGTGTAGATGAAGTTCAACTCAACCACTAGACGAGTGCTTGTTCAAAAATTAAGAGTTTTAACACGATTTGTGTATAAATACAGCGTTCGGACATACTACGTCATAAAAACTACGGGTTAAGTTCCAAAGTTGGTCATCCGTTTCTAGCAAACTTTTGAAAATTTACTGGGGAGAGATGGATAATGCACTCGTTTGTGTGCTTGATACTATGTACAGAGAGCGGAAGTTGCGCGTATCTTTTTTATTAGAGGATATAATGGAACTATTTCACAAAC
This sequence comes from Thermobia domestica, assembly GCF_964235325.1. Classification (NCBI taxonomy): domain Eukaryota; kingdom Metazoa; phylum Arthropoda; class Insecta; order Zygentoma; family Lepismatidae; genus Thermobia; species Thermobia domestica. Next base: position 18,494,085 of record NC_137454.1, on the reverse strand, counting down.
GAAGAGAACTACTTCGCGCAAAGTTACCACATGGTTGAATTGTGGGTAAGTAACGAGCATTTGTAATGTGAACATGGCTGCAGACGTAGAGTCGCGCCAGTTGGTATCCTTACGCGGAGACAAGAACTTTCACTATTAATTTTAACAAAATGGATCCAAACTTCCCTAACCTTAAGCTAACGCGATCCTGCAGCCTCTTCTACTCTATTATACCCTTTTAAAGCGGTCCGAAAAATTCAAGGTTTTTCGAATTTCGTAGGTGTTACTACGCTTTTTGTAGAAAACCAAGCGGACGATCAACTTTGGAACAAATGCCAAACCTACAGTGCAAGAAAATACAAAGCAACATATGCTAGGTGGGCACTAAAAGCACGAATGTTATCTAACCAAGTGAGGGGAGTGTGAAGCTGGTGAACTCACGTAGTAACGGGCTGCGTTCGAATCGAGCAGGCGTGTCAGCGGTGGTGGGTATGTACGTAAGCAAAGATAGTGAAAACGCGTAGGGTTTCACAGTAATATGAGTTCCTATGGCACTTGTAATTGTTTCACACTGCTATTGCAACACTTGTAAGCATAAAATGCAGCTTTTGTGCATTGCACAAATATTCCATCGGCGGGAAGTAGTATCTAATACAGGAATCGTGCATAAATATATACTCACTTATTTTCACCATCGTAAAGCACTAATTATTATTTTACACTACCGGCAACCTTACGCTTGTGAACATAAAAGATAATTCTATTACTATTTAAGGCCAATGTTTACTTGAGGGGATCAGCCTTTTTTCGAAAAGAAAAAAAAAAATGTTAGTTTCGCTAGTTTCTCTTAATATTAGGTTAGGTAATGTTTGGTACTTAAGTTGGCATACCTTCATCGAAACATAAACCCTTGTCCCTTATACACGTGCCCTTCTATGCAGAGTATCGAGTTGTGACTGTAAATTCTGCAAAATGTGTTTTGCCTGAACTTGACCATCGCGAAGTATCCGTCGTACGACTTAACAACAAAGTACATAATACTTGACATCTCATAAATGCAAACATTATTAATCAGCCACAAACAGCTGTACGCAATGCAATTTATAACACTATAACCTTAACAGCACCACTAGTAAGTGCCACTAGAGTAGCTAAAGTACTTTTGCGAGCCACAATTACATTCTCATAGATGTACACTCATGTCCAAAATTATTGTCGCATGTCTATAAATATGTTGTTCTAAGAATATATTTTGTTAACGAATTTGCCAGGTATTTCTTATAATGTTAGTATGTGTATAATCGGCAAAGACATATATGTGGCGAATTTCATTTCAAAAGAACAGTAAATAAGAACAATAAAACGAAAATAAAACTTTGTCAGTTTAGCAACATTTTGTTTTAACTCATTCTAATTTTTGTGTTTATAGTTATTTTCCTATCAGATTTACTGCAAGTATACATTTCCCGCTTATACACATAGTATGGGTATTAAAAGTACCTTACAAAATCATTGTCAAATTATATTCTTACAAGAAGACAGTTATAGATATGTGACAATCATTTTGGACATGAGTGTACGCTATTAAAATTGAAAAATAATTGTTTTTAAAGTGTTAAGAGGCGTAGAGTGTTAAAATAAGTTTTATATTACAACATGCCGTTTCTTCAGCCCGGCGAGTCTTTCTCTCCCACTTCTAGCTCAGAAGTTAGAGGTAGAAAACCTTCTCCAATGAAAAGTAAAACCATACTTCACGTTGGAATCAAAGAGTAGAGTTCAACGTAACCTACTCTAACTGTACTTAACCAAAATTAATTTATGAGTGTTTTTTTAATATCTTTGTTCACGCACATTCCCACAATCGATGACGCGCCTGTTTTCTACAGGTGAACCTATGTGTCGTCCCCTCTGTTTCGTTCCTGCCCATAACTTCCCCTCACGGGTGTAAGTACGTGTCCGGAGGCATGTCGTAAAATCGATTGTGCAGAACACACACACCAACTTCTTGTAGGTACCCATTAAAGGTGAGGATGCTATCTACCGAGTCAGGACAGAAGCGCAGTAGTGGTCTCGCGGCGTTGCGTCTATATAGATCAGATGCGTCAACGACGGAAGATACATATATGTAGAAACGAGGATACTGTGAGAAATACTTGATATTGCATAAAACCAAATTGTTTAAACTTTTTGTAATAGTGTCATACTTGTAACACCGTACTTGCAAACAGAAAATTACGAGCTTCCTATATCGTGCATATATATATTTCGCCGGTAGATATTGTTACAGTTGATTTTAACCGTAGTGCAGCCCCTGAAATGTTCCATCGACGGTGGAACTGATTAACTCCATTCAATGCTGCATTCAGAAAAGCTGTCCATTCACTTCTGTCTTTGGCCGACTGGATCCAGTTTGTTCTTTGCGTTCCTATTTCTGCGAGATCCAGTGGGATTTAATATCCTGCATAATTCTTTTTCATATACAAACACTCATTTTAACCGTAAAATTACAATTTTTGTGACCAACTGTTCTTTATCAGTAGGGAAGCGCGGGAATAACGTGTTGTAGTAGTACGTAATCGTTTCCAGTCTCGAATCTTAGTAAACGGACTGTATACAATATAATCCCATTACTTTATGGCTAAATATATTACTATCAACACCATAATATTCTGTGACTACAAGGAAGCTAGTTCTTCGTTCAGATAGTTTAAATTTATCATAAGATTACGTTAAAGAAGATTGAAGGTTTTATCAGCTAGGAGTTAAAAAGGTTACTTTTAGGCTAAGTTTAAGTCGAGCTAGTGTTGATTTCACCACATTTTGTGTGATACTTCTGACGTTTGTTTTAGACAATTCACAGTAATATTTGTAGCTCAAATGTACACGTATGTGCTCTTTTCTTTTCAGTGTGTACAGCTGGTTGTTAAATATGAACTCAAAGGAAAACAGCAATTCTGACACTAGTACGCCTACCTTTGATCTGTCGGACTTAAGTCGATGTAAGTATTGCTATCATCTAGGTGGATTTTTTTTTTTTTTTTTTTTTTTTTTTTTTTTTTTTTGTCAGTGTTACATCCAAATAAAACTACAGTGAAACCTGGCAAAGTTTGCCACTATTACTTGGACTGGAGATCGTCCAATTTGCATGAGTGTCTATCTTAATAGTATTATAGTTATATCGTTAGTTCTTTGATAATAATGATGAAATAACGGAAAAATACATTTAATAATAATACGATGTGACAGACTTAAGACATGTTACTAACAAATATTACCCATCACTTCTCGACATGGCCACAAAGCCCTTAAGTCTCTAGGACCAGTCATCATGGCACGAGTGGTCTCGTGTTCGATTCCCGGTGTTGACGGTCGAACAGGTGTATTAATCTTTGTTAGGTCATCCATTCTGAGGTTTTTCCTGGACTTTCATCTTTACACGCCAGGAAAATGCCGGGATGATATCTAACATATATGTCCCAGTCCGCTTCCTTACTTCCCCCCTTCCCCGGATAGTGTGCCCGCTGAAGGACATCCCTCATGCGTGACGGGCTTCAGGCTATAGATCCCGCCTATGTGTAAATAAAAATCACGGCACGATCAGACTTGATCGGAAAATCCGCCCCTAGTCACAGAGGAGCATGCTTGAGACGCCCAATGTTGCGTTTGTTTAGACCATTTCCTCAAGCATGGGCCACAAGTTGTTCAGTAGGTCAGAGCCGGGCTGCTGGAGCGTCGATTAGCTAATGAGATGAAATCAGACACATTAGCTGAAGACACTACCATGTTATCTTACTTTGTGGGCTGGTGATTAGTTGTCCTGCGAGCTCCACGGCGTATTATGGAACATGCTGATGGTCAAAGGTGTTTCTGGAGATTCCAACACTGTCTCTTGGTACACTTTGACTGACGTTTTAACATTTAATGAAGTGGAACTCAATTGTGCCGTTGTACAACACCCCTACCAAACCATCAGTGAAGCAAAATGATGGCTTTTCAGGATCCTTGACGTTTTCACATAAACGCTCTGGGATGTGAAGACATACACTCTTGTCATTTTAGTGGTTGGAATACTTCAATTGCCTTCATTAGTGAAGAGGATCCTCGCCACTATCAATTTCTTCCTGTTTCACTCCCGTCTGCACGTTAACTGTGAAGTAAGAAAGTGATAAATACTTCACTGATAATGCCTTAGTCCTAGGTCACTTACAGCTCTCATGTAGCTTTATGGTCAACGTGTGCGTCTTTGGCGCGGGAGACCCGAGTTCGATTCCAGGTGGGACCTCATGTATGTAAAAGTTTGAATCCGACGTTAAACTGTAGGTCCACGTGTTATATAGCCTCGCTGCTGAAAGGGACGAGAAACTTCAATCCTATGTTACTTCTTAGCACATGAGACATGGACATTTTAGAAATGTCCAGTTAAAGAGCCATCTTTATTTCCTGGCAAGATTTCTTTGTAATATGACTAAGTGAAGTAAATTGCAAGAATTCCAACTGTTCTGAGCAGGATCAGCAGATTGTTGTTGGACGGACAACCGAAATAATCGTCCCAAAGAAAATATATTACTGGACAAATAGATGATTAATTCCATAGTCTTAAAATATATTAAAGGGCTGGTTGAAATAACACGTTCTTCACATGGGGATGAGTATAATTTATGAAAAATATTTAGAAAAGGTAAATTTGAACTCCTTTACTTCCGTTAGAATATGTATTTCACCCAGTTTGATTCAAGTGCTAACTCAGTTCAAAGATTAACTTCAGACTTTTAAGCTAGTACTAGCTGAACCTGCGCTCTCTTTACTCAGCACATCATTCATAAATGAGCGTGAATCTTCTTTGTCATTCCTCACAACAGCTGTACAGATACTAGTGAAAGACGGCTTGATAAAAATCGGCAAATTGTACCATAAAGGGGAGGGTTTTTTTTTTCGATTGTTTTTTCAATATCTTGCACCATTTCAAGATTTGAACCTACTTCCGGTTGGAGTTTCTAATTTATGTATGATCAGTGTTTTCTTTCTTCTTGCATGCAGTATGTAATAAGCAAAGACATTACACACATAATTAATTATAATGTCAGTGATATATGGTGTTCATTAGGCAAAACCCCCCAGACAATAAAGATGAAATCTTAGACTAGAGAAGTGATTATCCTTCGTTTTTCATTATCATTTGGCCATGAAGCAAACGCGTGAGATGTACAACCCTTTTATACTACTATGTTGTGTTGGAATGTATTCGGTATACATGGGATATGATGCTTTATTTTTTAAAATTTCAACACTTCCAGTGTGCCCCTAAAAAATGTAATAAAGAAATTACGGCTACGTTTTTTAAGTTTAATTAGAAATGGACAATCTACATAAAATTTGGAATCGACCAGCGAAAACGACACGTTTCTAACACTTACGGTATTCAAGATCCCATTGTCGAAAACTTTTCTGTGTGCATCTTGTACTTCATAGCTATGTAACCAAATTAACTCACTAGTTACCGAAGTGGCCACTGTTACAGGTTTCACTGTAATATTGTATATTTTCGTATGTAGTGCAATAGGGTAATATCATGAGTTTGTACTTGGTATTGCTTGTTACAGAGAAAAGCAAAAGTGATAACGTAAAGTTTAGGTAAATAGGAGGTATTATTATTTTAACTGTTCTGTGTTTGTAAAATTTTTAACTTCATACGGGGTCTTCGAGAAAGAATGGAGTTTCGTAGGGTGCTGTGCAGGGAAATGTCACCAGTGTAGGGTGGTATAATATAATGTTTTGTTAGACAGATTAATTATTTTGTTACCATGTCATGTATAGCTTTCAAAGAGAAGAGTTAGCGCCGCGAGCCGATGATTTTGCAGAAGTTGTGGAAACGTAGGGTGAAATATGCACAGAGCATTAAACAGCTAGGTTGGAATGGTCACATCATGTTTTTAAAATTATCTTCCAGTACGTGTCTTTCCTCACTTTACTCGTGTTGTTTCACGTGCTTTGTAGGTTCGTTTTGGAAATTATTGAATCAGAAATGAAAACCCATTTCTTGGACCTCAGGGGGCTCCGACCTCACACCATTGGATTTTTTTAATTCATTTTTTTTGGGGGGGAGGCTATCCAAGATATTGTGTGCCGTGTTAAAATCGATAATGTGAACTGATATGAGTGTTAGAAGCGGGCGATGCGAGTCCTTAGCCACGTGTTCGTCGGTAGACTGGATGTAGTTTCGCCGGTCGCTAACAGATGGCTCTGGAGCAGACTCAGGCACGCAAAGGACTGTCACGCCAATGGTTTTTTGGTTGACTTCTTTCATCCTATAGCTTCAACCGCTTAACCGCGATCATCTTCAGGGTGTTTAGGGGAGCCTGTTGTGAGACATTACTTTGTTACATATTGATAAAGAGGTTTTATATATATATATATATATATATATTATTCGGTATACATGTTATCTTAAGATAATCGTTTCTCGTATTCACGAATGTTGTATCACGCATTTCTTGGGCACAAGATATATGTTTAATTCTTCAAAAATGTGGATTGTATTTAATTGTTAGTATTAATTTGTAATATGCATAGCATAAATGATTAAACTCACTATACGGTAATATAATAACTCCTATACGATAAGTCACCATATGCTAAGCCCTCAATAATAATAATAATAATAATAAAAAGAAAGTGTCTCATCTGGATACCCAGAGCACTATCGTTAATAAGAGATTAAAATTCTTGATTAAAATAATCCTTGTAGTCAGCAGTACTTAAATGTAAAAGTTTGTGTTATGTGCCACATCAGTTTCAATATTTTTCAAGTTTTTTCTTTTTTCTTAAATATTTCTACATGAACCCTTTGGGAATTTTTGGTACGAATATGTTGCATGGAGTAATGTGTTTAAACGCTTATTAAGCTCATATAATACATATTGAACCAGTTTTTTAAAATTATTATTATTATTGTTATTAATCAAGTCAAGAATGGACCAAAGAACACATCAGATGCCTTTTGGAACCGAATGGTCAACTTGGCAGCGTCAAGTGGGGGCTTCACTTTAATTGTTTGTAAGGCAAATTTCAAAAATTTTTCTCGCCATCAGTTTTGAAGATATCAAATAGAAATTTTGCATATGGATTGTTTGTACCTTTGAGTATTTTTGTTTTTTGAGTTCCCTACGTGAACCCGCGCACGAGGGTGCAGATGTTCCGAGGGGATGCTTTTTTTCAGAAAAAAATCAGTTTTTTCCCGAATTTCCTGGTTCAGGTGTATGATACAGACATGTGAATGGTACCGTTGGAAAGGCGTAATACCGAAGAAAATGACGTTTGAACCATGACGATAGGCTAAATAGTAATGACGTAGTAAATTTCTAGAATTTTATATATATATATACGTATTTTTGAAGAGACTTTCAGATCCTACGTGACCCTAGGCCAGTGCCAAAGGGGCGCAAAGATTTTGGAAAAACAATCGAAAAAACTTGATTTTCCCGTTTCCGGTGTATGATACGGACAAGCGAATGGTACCGTTGGAAAGGATGCTCTATTCTGAAAAAAAAGTATGAACCATAATCCTACGATAAATAGTAATTAAGCAGTAACCGAATGAAAGTCTGAAATTTATCTCAAAAAGTGGTAATCCCAAAGAGGATAATGGCGTACCTGCCTCAGTGTAAATTAGATTTTCTCTTTCTAGAAAGAGAGAGAGAAAGCAAAGGATGGATAACTTCGACAGGTTTGATTGTAGTTATATCAGATTGTTAGGTAAAAAAAAAAAAAGTTCTGAGAGCCTGGTTAGTAAAAGTGAAAGTATTTATAAAGTTAATGAATTTTGTTGCCATATTTCATTATATCAAAATTTTATTGTAAATGACATCTAAAAATTGAGATACATAGTAGATAATTGTTTCGTATATTCAGTATATTTGCAATATGTATTCAATTTGTTTTCCGAAAGATCATATATTCAATGTTTTATTGAAAGTTCTTGAATTGACCTGAGGTAAATTGTTTAGATGTATGGGCATGGAAAAGGGAGCTTACAGGGACAAGTAGTATTTCTTTGTTTCTGTCATACATATCGATAAAGGCATAAACGCAACTGCTCGTTTTCTCAGTGGGCTTGTGTAGTGTACAGCAGAAAGTTAGATACAAGGTTTAAGATATCGTCATACGTTGTTATTGCATTCTTCAGTGACAACAGGAGAAACGGTAGCTCAGTGGTAGAGCGCTTCCTGATTCGATCTCCGGCCAAATAAGTTCGTTTCCATCATTCACTTGCTGTAATCATCCGTTTCTCGTATCCCGAGGGGCATAGTCGCAGAACGTTATGACTAAAGGATTTCATTTCATTTTTTTCAGTGCCAGCGTATAATGGTGCGGCTTTCCCACTTGAATTAACATTTTACAGAATCTATTTCGGTAGTGTTTTAGACAAGTCGCTTTTCTGAGCGTCTTCGCTATTGCCTCAGCTGGATGAAAATAGTACTACTGGTCGAAATGCTTGCAACCATTTAATCTCTGGCAAGAGAAAACGTGAATGAAGTTACGCAAACCGTATGGTCAAGCAATATGTTGTATGTGTTCTACATATGAAGCGCTGCAAAACAGTTGTGTTGTAACCTTTTACGTGAAATCTAGAGGCGGAAACTATCTGCTAAACATGGGCTACTCTGTCTATTCGTGTGAAATGAGTCATACGCTATGTATTACTTCTCGACGCTTACAGTCCGTGTAGGACTCGTCCCTCTTCAGCTACACGTCTCCATTCTTCTCTTTCCATGAATTTGGTTCTCCAACGTCGTATTCTCAATTTCTCAAAATTTTTCTCTCCCATCACTGTAATAATGTTTCGTTTCCTTTAGTTAGGGTTCATGGCTCACTAGCATATATTTGTCTTAGGATTGTTTTATATATAGTTTCCTTTGCCTATCTTGATGTCCTTTTGAAATTGATGATTTTCTGTAACGCGTACAAGCACCTATTTCCTGCTGCTATTCTTGCTTTAATATTAGTTGTGCCGTTTGCTTCACTCACTATTGTACCAAAGTATTTAAACTGATCCGGTTGTTCGAATGTATAATTCAGCATATTTTTGTTCTTTAGTTTTCTTCGTTGTTAGCATATACAGTGAACTCTTTTTAATTCGAAGTCCAAGGGGACACGAAAAAACTTTGAATTATCCAAAATTCGAATTATCCAACAACATTCATTTTCACATATATAACAACAAACGAACCAAAGCACTGTGCATCAAAAACATATTCATATGGTGTAGACTTTACCTTTAAAGCAGCTTATTATTTGTGTGATCAAATACCGCAAACTAACAAACGATATTGACTCCACACAATTCAAACTACGTGTACAATAGAAAATATATTTACATACAACACTCCAACATACATTGAATAGCCCAAACAATGAAATACCAATAACAATTTGAATATTCTGTTCTGACTTTTAAGAAGTCGTAAACCTCATTTGCTTAAATTTGATTGTTTTTGTACGGTCGATAAATCTTGAATTTCATGTATTGCGCGGAATACGATATTAATGACATTTGGTTGACTTTATCAGTAATTCATCTTAAATTTTCAACCAATTCTGAAACAAGATGAGATTGGCACACGTTGTCTATCTTTACTTCTTCCCCAACTCACCTTCATCTTTATCATTACATAGATTTTCTATTTATCTTTTGTATTACTCTTCCCTATGGCTGCATCTGGATATCTGAAAATACGTTAAAACTGTATTTCTCTGTTTACATCTGTCCAACATAAAAAAAATTTCAACTGTATTTACTTCGAATTATCCAAAACATAGGTTCAAAAGTTCGATTTATCCACGATTTTTTACTATTGTTTTCAATACAGTTTTCAAGGGAAATGGACTTCTGATCGAATTATCCAAGTTCGAATTAACGAGACTCCACTGTACTTTGCTTCTTCTTTAAACTCTTCGAACGCTCCTGTTAGGGCCGGTTCCGCCCGTGCTGATATTACCACGTCTGTATAAGCCATGTGCTGTGTTAGCCTGTTATTTATACATCCTTTAGGGTTTGTTTTGATTACTCTTACCGTTTGTTCTGGTGCAATGTTAAAGAGCTCCGGGGGAAGGGGTCTCCCTGTCTGAGTCCACTATTTATTTCAGACTCATCCGATCTAATGTTCTATACTTTAACGTTCCCGTTTGTTTCAGCGTAATTCCTGTCTTTTTTTTTTTTTTAGTTTGTGTGGTAATCTCACCCTTTTTAGGCTCCTCATTAATTCTATTCTATTTAGGCTGTCGTAGGCTTGTCTCAGGGGCGGATCCAGGATCGACTTCTGAGGGGGCGGTGGGTTGTCATACTGCCACTTCGAGCTACTTTTAAGAGTTTCAAACTCTGGGATGGGTTTTATTTATATATATATATAATAAGAAAGTTTTCTTTTCTGGGGTGATAATTGCCCCCCCCCCCTCTCCCCCGATCCGCCACTGGGTCTGAAGTCTATGAACAAATGATGTAGATTTATATTATATTCGTATGTTGTCTCTATCATTTGTCTAATGGAGAATATGTGCTCTAAAGTTGATCTTCCCGCCCTGATATTTGCCCATTTTGAGACTTTTCTATCGAGTATTACACGTTGCCAAAAGAGCTATGCCTCTGTAATTGTTGCACTCCATTTTGCTGCCTTTTTTGTGTATACAGACTCGTTCTGCTGTATACCATTCTTTTGGTATTTCTTCCTTTATCCAGATTTCAAATATCAGATTCTGAATTAGTTTGTAGAATTGCATTCTTGCCTTCTTTATCAGTTCCGCTGGTATCCCGTCTGTCCCAGCTGTCTTATGATTTTGTAAGCATCTTATTACCTCTCTTATTTCTTCTTCATTTGGCCCTTTTGTTAGTTCTTGCTCTTCTGACTCCCATTCAAATTCCTCTGTTTCCATATCGCCCATTCTAGGTCGTGCTTCGTTGTCTGTTTCATCTTCCGTCTTAGGGTTTAACAATTCCTGAAAGTATTCTCTGCATCTGTTCGTGATCTCCTCTTGTCCTTTGGCGATTGATCCATCCTTTCTCCTACATGCCTCTACTATTGGCTGATATCTTAAAAATACGATTTGTATGGATGAAGTAAATGTTTCGTTGGTTTCAGAGGCGGTTCATTCCTAAGCTTTTAATTTGTAGACTATGCCGAAGTGAGATTTGAGTTACGGTAAAAGGTTCTTCCAGATCAGTACAGCTTTTAAGTTCTCTTTTTCCTGTTGTCAGATGTAGGTAATCAAAATTGAACTATTTGCTTAAATTGCCTATTTTTAATGTATAATCAAAGACTTCCTGTTCGTAAACAGTTATATTACTTAAGATTACAAGCTTTTCAATAAAAGCTTAGCGGAGTTCTTTACTTGCTTGTTTTACGCAAAAGAGATAGAGCAAACTTAGGTTTATTGTAGCAGACGAATTGTAAGCCTTTTGCATGTGATTTGAGTCTGAAAATTGTCATAAAAGCTCTTTGAAATAAACTAACATGGTATGTAATTGTCTTCCATCACCAAGTTTGCTAGAAATGAGTGTTTTTGCCTTTTATGCTGAAGACTCTAGTTCGGATCTTATAAAAGTATAGATCTCATGTCTCAAAACCTGTGGTGAAACGTGTAAGATATGTATTTGCCGTGTATGTGCTTTTTCTCAAGTTATTGGATCTGTGCAGGCTATATCCAAATCGCAATCTTGAGAGAACACGTTCATATTCTCGTTTGAGGTGCGGGTTGGATACCACAATTTGAGTGGATTTTCCTAGAGTAACGTTTTATTTATTCGATCCGTTTAGAAATGGGCAGTAAGTTTGAGTTTCGTGTACAAGAATCTATTATCTTCATATACTGACTTTAAAATTAAGTAGAGCCAATGAAATGAATGAAATACTGACTCGTGGTTACGAATATTTACTTGGACTAATCTTGGTAGACGCCTATTATTTAGTAATTGCCTAAATTTTCAATGAGAACTCCAATCCTCCCGGCAGAGTTCACTTAAAGCACCTACTGCAAATGTATCACATCTCAGTCATCCATCCTTGTGATATAGATGCATCATAACAAAACTGTTTCTTCTGGAAACCCTGATATTATCAGTAGCAAAAGTTCCATTTTTTCTTCATTTTTATAGAACCAGTGCACCATTGAGGAAGTATTGAATAATATCAAGAAGGATTTTTTTTTAGTGTTCTGTGAAAGAAAAAAAAAAAAGCTTTGTTACTGATAATATCAAAATGTTTGTACATATTTTTATTTGTAGAAGAAAAGTTTTTGTTACGTACTTCTATATCACAACGGTAGATGTCATCTAATGTGGTAAGTTGCTGCAGATGCTTTAAGAAAAGGTTGCTCAGTGGTAGAGCGCTTACCTCTGGTGCGTGGGGTTCCAGGTTCGAACCTCTATCAAGTAAGTTTTTGGTGGACAACATCGTGTCCTTGGGTTTTCTCGGGTTACTCCCGTTTCCTCCCACTTTCTTATTCTACCTATTCTTCCAATATCATTCATTTGTTTTAATCGTCGTCTCCCTTAGCCTAAAGGGCATAATAGTAGGACGTTAAATTGAAATATTTCTTTTCGTTTTTGCTATAAGAAAATGCTACTGAGAAAGTTCTCATTCAAAATTTCAGCAAGTACTAAATTACAACGTTTATCAAGACTTGTCCAAGTGAATATTTGAAATGAATGGAACTTGTCGGAGATCCTGTCCTAGTTGTTCATTTTCATGCGTCACAGTTATTTGTTCCCCGGTGAAAATGGCTTTACAATTACATGTGAGACTTGGTTAATAAATAAATAAAATGTGACATCATATGACTGACTCCAAACAAATGTTCCATTGTATCAATTTCCCATAACTCTCTCATTGACATGTTTGTGACCTATATTATCCAAGCCCCTTCTGATAACTTGTCTTCTATTCAGATATTTATATATATCTAAAATGATTATGGTATTTAAAGATATTTTTATTTAACTTATTCAAATATGTCTTAAGTTGATACCGATACAAAATAATTTGGGTAATGTCGGTTGTTCTTGATTTACTGAATTTTCGAATTCGACCAATATTTTCTAAATTATGGAAATAAGCACCAAGGAGTTCTGCTGGTCAAAATTTCATTTTTTTGTAAAAAATATTTATTTTTGATACTTCGTGTTCTTATCGGTATCAGTTCAGGACAATTATTCTTGTACAAAATTTATACGAAGTTTGTGCTTCTGTCGAAATTTCATTTGTTCCAGAAATGTGAAGAAGCAGTAGTCCCAGTAGGAGAGAAAACGTACCATTGGTGTTGTTGTGATATTCGAAGACGAAAAGAGGTCTGCGTAATAAGGTGGAATCATGCATAAAAGATCAGTTACTGCACCATCAAGCCTTGCGTTAGCTTCTCTGACGGCAACGTACACAGATTCCGAAGGGGAAGATGAGGAGGGAGAGAAGAAGAGCCCGGCTGATCGTAAGTCTGATAAATCTCCTGCAAGTAGCACCAACTCTGCTTCCAGTCCCGTGACTCCACCGTCCGCGACGAAATCCTCGACTCAGAGTCAGCCAATAGTGAGTTCGCTTGTGTCGTATCATGACGACACCGTAATTTCCGACGAGGAACCAAATGAAGCCGATAGCGAAAAGGAAGAAGGCAACCACTGGGATCCAAGTGTTCGAAATTCCGACCGCATTGCTGATCCAGCCAATAACATTGATGATGTGAAATTACCACCAGAACCACCCGGCAGATGTTCTAATGAATTACAAGAAAAGATATCCAGGTTGTACGATAAAATGATCCGAAGTGGTTTAGATATGAATTCGGTGATTCAGCAAAGAAAAGATTTCCGAAATCCAAGTATATATGAGAAACTGATCCAATTCTGTAGCATCAATGAGCTCGGGACGAATTATCCTTTGGATATGTATGACCCATTACGGTGGGGGAAGGAATCGTTTTATGAGGAACTAGCAAAAGTTCAGAAAGCCGAAATGGATAAGCGGGAGAAAGAGAAAAAGGAGAAAACGAAGGTGGAGTTTGTGTCTGGAACGGTGAAGAAGGGCGCCGAAGAAGATGTAAAGAAACGGAAGTCAAAATGGGATCAAGTGGGTGCCGGTCCGCCAGGACCAGTGCAAATATTGAAACCTACGACAGTTATTCCACCGTCTCTTACAACCTCTGTAACAGGAACTAAAGGTACTGTGATATCTGCATTTGGTTCGTTACCGAAGAAACCACGGGTGACATAAAGTTTAGTAGTGGAAAATGTAGTGGATAGTGTTTGAAATTCAATATTGTATGTTTTTAGAGTTGAATAATTCATGCTGAATTGTTATTATTGTTATTTAGAAGTATGTATCATTCTGGAGTGAAGTTAACAATGTGTGCATGATATTGTGAGTGGTGAACGTATAATGCTTAATTGCAAGCATGCTTGGCATTGTATTATGCAGTGAACAAATATCACACTTGTGTCTGCGTGAGTGATCGTGGAACATGGTTTACTAAAAGATATTAAGTGTAGTTTTCTCGAGAGTGGCATAATTAGTCGTCGCTTATAAAAAGTACATATTTTTGCTTTATAATAGTTATTCTGTTCCTTAATGGTTAAAGTGCAGATTGAGCGTGATGTTACGAATAATGAACGAAATAAGTCTTGTTTGTACTACAATTTCGAATAAATTTGCGAAGATGATATGCAGGACAAATGAAGTATCGATAGCGCAGTGTTATCATAAACTCATTTTATATATGCACAAAACACTGAATCTTTAAACATTTACTTGAGATGCAAATTTTGGGTCAAATATAGAAACTTGTACTTTCATTAAACGATACAAATATGAATAAATATATTTCCTGCCAAAAATTGGCCTATATGAGTTGAGATTTGTACAGTAGAGAAATTTGCCTGTAATATTCCCGAATAGTCAGAATACATGTAAGTTATGAGATGTACACTGAAAGTATGTGCCGATTCGTTCTAATTTCCAGGAACAGGGAACTAACGTGTGTTTTATTTCTCAACAAACTCTTCATCTTTATTGATACATAGTTGCCATCGCTCCGTTCATTTTGTGTAGCATGCGGCATAGTCGTCTTTGGGAGTACGTTTCTGGTACTGGAAAATAGCGCTTCCCAGGAATGATGTACTTGCAAAATTGGCACCTACGAAGAGAATCCTTGAGTTTTGGGAACAACCAGAAGTCACTCGGGGCTAAATCTGAAGAGTAGGGTGAGCGTGACAGTTCAATACCATGGTCAGTCAAGAATGAGATCACAACATTGTGGCGGTACATTGGAGGATGAAATTGCCATTTGTGCTCGTTTCTCAGTCAATTTTTGCAAAACTTCTGTATCCCCAAAGTGTACGGAAATATTCGCTCGTAATTATACGACCTTTCGGAACACGGTGGGACAGTATCACTCCCTGTGAATCCCAGAAGATAGTGTACAACACCGTGTCATTGGGTACTACCTGACGAAATTTTTGGGGGGATGGTGAATCTGTGTGTTTCCACTACATCGGCTACCTTTTTGTTTCTGGGTTAAATAATAAATCTGTAATTCATCCATTGTCACAATACTTCCCCAAGAAATTGCGTACCTGTCTTCTGAAGCGTATCAAATTTGCAGCATTTGATTGAATCTTTGCCTCTTTTTGATCGTCATTAACAGGGTGTCTATCGGTCACGAATGTCACGAAAAAGTCACTAAATCAGAAAACGGTCATGAAAGTCACGAAATTCTGGGTCACGATTTTTTTAAACTGTGCAAATGTAAGTACAGATTGGAAATTTTTGTTCTATACAACATCAAAATTTACCACGAAAAATGTCTATGGTTGGCTTTAGACGCTACCAAATCGCAAGCAAAGTACGTTTGTATCGCATGCATGTAAATTCGGCCTAATTCGCACCCAAATTCGCTCTTGAAAATGTTAGGAAATTTTATGATTTGGTAAAGAAAAGGTCACGAAAAAGTCACGAAATTTCATTGTGGAATTTTAGTAGACACCCTGATTAAGCATTTGGGGAACCCAAACCAAAAACAACTTTCCTTAGGCCCAGTTTGTCTGTAATTATTCGTTCTGCTGTTCCCATTATTAGCCCTAGTGTTACAAATCTCCTACATGGTGATACGCCTTTCTTCCATGATGAAATATCAACACGGGTAATGTTCGCGTCAGTTGATGCTGTTTTTGGACGTCCAGACCACAACACACTCGTTCACCCTGCTTTCAGCTGAGGCACCCACTTCCTTAACAGTGTTTGCTGCAAGAGCACCATCACTACACCCATCCACCAATTGGCGATGAATATCGATTGAACAGCGTCCAGCTGTGTTGAGAAATTTCACTTATTACTCGTTGCTCTTCAACTGAAAATTCCATGACTCTAGGCATACTGCCACCTAGTGAATAAAATCTGCACTGCCTAGAGACGAAGTATGGAGGTCTCCGCAAGCGCAGTTGCTTTTCTGAAATGAAAGAAAAAAAAAATCTGGACTTAGAACAAAACGGCACGTACTTCTGGCTAACACCTCATAAATGATGGTGTGCACCTGTTTATGTAATTTAGAAGTTTACAAAATAATTTCTGATGCCCTTCGAACTAAGAATTGCAAATCAGAGTTTGAAATATGTTAAAAGAAAGCTCTGTTCACTGTATATATTTTATTTGTTCGTGTGTGCTTTAGTGTACGTAGGTACGATGATTAATCTAGTTTTGCTTTCAAGTACATGTTTCCTTATTTTTGTTTTAATTTGATCGTAAATGAGATTCACAGAACAATGTAATGTATTAAAATACCAATGATGATTTTCTAAGTTTTCCTTCGGAGTTCATATTAGGTTTCTCACGATACTATGATCGCTGTGTTCACAAGTATATATATATACTGTTATTTTTTAGATCGGTTAAATAGAAAATTATTATTGTTCTGTTCCAAAGATTCAATTAATTCGCGTATGTAATTTGAAGAGTAGTAGATTTGAAAAGAAAACCCTAGATTTGTAAGTACATTCTCCATTTTCGGCGTAAGTATTTTATATAATGAACCAGATCTTCCTGTGTTTTTTTGATCATTGTTTTATGTCTACAAGTAATAAAATGTATTTGAAGAGTTTCAAGTTGCATGACTACATTATAACATTGTTGTCATTGAGGTCCACAACCGTACGGCCGCCCAAAGGTAAAGGGACGAAACTGCGTATAGCACCATTTTCGTTTTTTTTTTTTTTTTTTTTTTTTTTACTACATGTGTTATTTTAAGCTTGTGCATGTCGTGGTTATGTCATTTTTGCCCTATTATGCCTATCAAAAGCGTAATATAAGAGAAAACAGCCTTTAACAGTAACGTTAATTTTCTGCTTTTTTTTATATATACTGTTTTCCTCAAAACAAGCAAAATGTAGATACTTCCTTTTACCTTTGGGCGGCTGCGTAGCATATACAGGTAGGGGAGGGGAAAGAGTACATTAAAGCGTACTATTTAATTCCAATAGTCGCTCATAATTTTCTCTAAACATCATATCTTAAATAAGGGAAGCACAAGTAAAAGCTACACAGGACTAAGATACTGAGAATTGAAATAAGTAATAACCATTGTGATTTAGAAATAAATAAATAAATATATGCATGCTGGAGCTTAATTATAGGTATAAAGATGTCTCAAACTCCTAATATTTCAGGTTGTAACGGGAATGAAATATCAAGAGCAATTTTGTGTTATCTGTAAATAATACATTTCACCCAAAAATCTGTATTTCTCATATTGTGCACACGCATTTCTCTGCTTGTTTTATGTTGAGTTTTAATTGTATTTGTGGAAGACTCAGAACTCCCTCGTGGCGACATGGGTAGCGTACGTATCTTTGACATAAATGGTTTGAGTTCGATAGCCATCGGGAGCTCATGTGGTTCTGATTCCGTATTAAAATGTAGTATCACATCTCATAGTTTCACTGCTGAAAGGGAAGCTAAACCCATATCAAATGAAAATAGTGGAAGATTTACATGGTATCGTTATACATAGAAAGCACTGAAGGAGCTAAGAAAAGGCATGTAAAAGAAAATAAAACCGTACTATATTTATTTGTAAATTTCGATGGGTTTCCTAAAGTTCGAAAAGCAAGTGTGAAGGTCTTAAGAATAAGAAAGCGAAAGTTCTAACTTTTCCCCCACCTTGCAAATGTTTTTGTTTTGTGCGCGAATATAGACCACACCTCAACTTTTGACACGAGATTATAGAAAAAAGTAAATCCGGAATATAGGTCGCAGTACTAAATTTACGAGAAAGTTCAATTAAACAGTACTTTGAGATGCATCTCTCCTTCCCCTTCTTTAGCTCGCACATAATTAAGAGTGACTCATGAAGATGACCTTCTTTGTAATAGAGACCCTATACAGCATGCTGAATCGTCTAGAGAGGGTGAAGAATCAGACGCTGGTGATGCTGAGGTGTGGGAAGTGATTGTGCTTGATTTGGTTGGGTACAAACAAGCTGACAGTTTTGCGAAATAAAGTTGCTTTTTCTTTTTCAAGCTGCTGTATATAAATATACTGTATATGTTTTATATATACTGTATAACAAATATACGTATTCCTGTTAATAAAAGTATTAAGTGTCCAAGTGTTTTTTTGTGCCAGTGTAAGGTGTTACCGGTACCCAATGAAGGTGGCAATTTTTGCGAACCTTTTTTGCTATTTTCTTAAGTCTTTGCTGCGTTACAAAAGTAACTGTAGCAACTTGTAATGGTATTAATTTCAACCCACAAGGTACGTGTACATGTCATTTTGAAATTGACGATTTATGATCTGAGGGAGAAAATGTCGATTATAGGCCGCACCATGATTTTTCAAGCCAAAATTTAGGGGGGAAAAATAGTGCGGCCTATATTCGCGCAAATACGGTAGCTAAGACATATTTCTAGTTCGATTCTGGATGGGGATGCTCGTCTTGGATAGAAAACAATGGGTCTCATGTCGTTTAGCTGTCGGAACTTATAAATTCTAATCAATCAGAAAAGTCAATTAAACAATTATTGTCGCATCGGAATGCTCGCTATCGGTGGTTAGGCTGATATTATGGGCAACATTGTTTCCTAACATCAGTTTTTAGCTAAAATATTAGAACACAGAAATTTAACTCAGGCTCTGTATATACGAGTGCAGATGTGTGTTTGTTGCGCTAGATTATTATGACTGAAAGAGTGTGGTTACAGCAGAGTATAAGTAAGTACACTAGAGAAAAGAATATACTTGGGAACAAGAAAGTCAGAGAAACTTGTAGATATAATGTAATTGTAATACAATATCACAGTTCTTCACCACCGAAAAACATTAACGTCTTTCCATCGCCTTTTACGCGCATGATTGTCTTTAGACCTGCTGTAAAAATCGGTGGAGATTAATAAGTCTATGAGATCACCAAAAGTATTTCTTTTTATTTATTTATTTTTCCTTCATCGATATATCTCGGAAAGTCATATTATTTACAGAGCCATGTGTAATCCAGAATTTTCGATGTAGCGTTCGTCTCTTGTCAACCGATTGTAGTAAGACACTTCAGCATCATGTGATATCAGTCAAGTATGTTGTGAATCACTGTACGAAATAGACCATCTCTTGGTAGATTACTGTTTGAGTTATTGCTATTCAATGTGTTGTGTTGCATACATTTCTGACAATTTTACTATGCATTTCGATTTTGGAGATGGATATCTGAAAGAAGCAGTGTGTGTATGTATGAAAATTCGCGCGAAACTTAATGGTCTCAGTCTTAACATCAAATAAATCACTGAGATTTTGAGAAGTACGACATTTTACACCAGCAGAATCGCAAGGGATGATCAAAAGTTCTTAAAAAATTGTTTCCAGAGTGGGAGAACTGTTGGGATGGATGTATTACCCTACGTATAGGAGAGGATAACTTCGAGAGCATTGACCGTCACTAAGGTATGCGGTAAGTTACTAGTTCTTTCTACGAAATGAATCCCGCATATAAAATGGTTAATGGAGTGGATGTAGGCTATCTTCCTTCCCACTCGAGAGCTTAGGGGTTCGAGTGAGGTGTGCAGTCAGCTTGATGGGTTTAACCAGGGATTCTAACATGCGAATAATTATATGATATCTTTAAATATAAGTACTTCATCCATCCCCATGTGGATTGTTAATGATGTTGGTGTAAATTGACCTCGCAGACTGTTTATCTGGATGTTTGTTAAATTAGCCGAATACTGTCGAAGTACTGTCGAATACCGCCGAAATACTGTCGAAGTAAATATTGAGACAAGCCCGGTGGTACAGTATCCATTGTGTTGATAGTTGTGTGTGTATTATACTTTAAAATGACACTTTTAAAATGTAGTATTCTAACAGTTCAATACAGCTATCGGAAAATCAAATTTGAAAGTTTAATTTCTGGTTTGTGATCAACATTGAACTGGTATTTCTGGTCTCATTGTAGTCTGTGATAGAAATTTATGTCTATACCTTAGTCATAAATAAAATTAATTAATAAGCACCTCTACAACATTCATTATCTTACAAAATAGCAACTGGTAAGTACAAGAAAAATATGTAGATAAATTATAACTGTGATCTGAGAGAGGTGAAAGATGAAATATACTGTTACGTTAGCCGATATTATCAAGACTTTGAGCTTCCAGGTAAGTTGGTTTCGATATTAGAGAAGTATTGTATACATATACTATTAGATAATACACGCGTGAATATACATTTCGGTTTATGGTAATAAATGGAATATTTAGGCTTCTACCTGGATTTATACAGAATTATCACAGATATTTCATATTGTGTTTGTGGCAACACAATATTGCTGAATACTTCCATACACAAAATAAGTCGTGCAAGTCCAATGACAATGCATGTTTGAGTTTGGTTGGTTAATCTAATTTTAGAATGGTTTTTAAGATCATGATCTAAATTTCGTGTCAATGAGCAAAAGTCGATATCTTTTTATGTGTAAAATTGTGTTTATCCTTTAATAATAATTTTTGCTTTCGAAGTAATGATAAACAAAAGACAAATTTATTGTGCTATTACTTTGGTTCACATCTGTATAGAGATTGATTCATTTATCTTGAGTCGAATTTGATTGTGCACTTACCCAAGAAATCCCGTGTTTCCACTACTGTCCGGCAACGGAGTGTCTATTGCAGGAGATTGCGTTGCAGTTGGACCATGGCTATTGGATCCCATTCCTTTTTACAGGCACGAGACAATCCGGACTCGAGGATGGGACAGGAGTCCGAAAGCACAGTAATCCATTGGTCAGTTATCTGGATTCATGACACGGGTATCAGAGAAGGGAATTGCCGCAATTCTAATTTCCTGTTCCTTATAGCAATAGAATTTCAGCGAGGGTTTTGCCATGTGACTAGATGCCTTGTCTTGGTTCAATTCAACCTGGTTCATATCTGGCCCGCACAATGTTGAGATTTCCATGGTACTACATTTCAGTCAGGATATGTACCAGCATTGATTTTGACCGTTTTACTTCACTTTCCGTCAATGCGCAGTTTGCCCCTGTACGAGAAACCGGCCACAATCGTGAACCCTTTTGGGAAAGAACGTGCTTCAGCCGTTGCCGTCAACAGATCTGTAGGTAATGGGACGAACTTGAGCGTAGTATGTGAGATAAGTCCACACCTCATCAAAGGTAACGACAAACTTCGACCGATCACCCGCGAGATGATATTCATACAGCCCCCTGCAGTTCCTTTTTTATTCAGCCTCATGACACGGTTTCAGGGTGTGTACACTGCTCTTGCGAACAAGAGTGAGACGTAAATCTTTGTGTATGGCACGGTTGATTGTTGCCTGCGATGTGCGACATTTGCTGGCCATCGCATGCTGGGTGTGGGGGATTTTCGGAAGTATTACGCACTTTACAAATTTCTACGATGTAAACTTAGCGTCGGAAAGAGCCACAGTGAATTCCTTCCAGAATCTGTTAGTTTTAACGGTTCGATATAAATGAATCAACCTCTGTAGAGAGAACTTATACAGATATTGCATACTGTGTGATAGCAAAATATTGGTGAATACTTCCGTCAAAAGGACAAACGGTTAAAAGTCCAGTAACCATGCGTGTATCTGAGTTTAGTTAATCTGATTATAGAATGCATGATTTAAATTTCGTGTCAATGAGTAAAAGTCACTATACTTTTATATGAGTGTTCTCATAACATGTTTAGCTAAGGACACTATTGGAACCTCAAGACTTGTAAAATGTATTGAACGTGTCTGTACATTGGTGATTAGTCAGGATAATCGGCAGCTTATCGTGAAGTCAAGAAGTGTTAAAATCTTAAATACTGGTAGAAAAGCGAAATTTTTACTTGATCACTATTTAACGGAAAGTTTTCAGAGTTTTTCATTAATGCTGCGATAAACAAAGTTATTGTATCATAATACTTCGAATATACTGGATTCCACTGTGAAGTATCCACAGAGAGGATCTCTTAAATTGATCTGTTGACTTCTGTAACCTCTTAGGTCACAAGTTTACTATAATGTGTAGTACTCCTTTTATCCATTGAAGATAAACTTTGGGCTCGAGAACCTTATATTATGTTATTGAACTAGTATCCAATAAAGTAAGGTTGTAAATAATTATTTCGTTGCAGCCTTCAGTGATAATAATGCTGGTACTAGTGTGGTCTTCTCAACGGCATCGGTAACGACACCACGAACTCACGACTCTGTATATGCCAGCACGAGTGGCCTCAAGCCATTGCCATTACCTACAACGTCTTCAGGTACGCTTAATCTTAGTTTCGCATTGTTTTTTTAAAC
Organism: Thermobia domestica; assembly: GCF_964235325.1. Classification (NCBI taxonomy): domain Eukaryota; kingdom Metazoa; phylum Arthropoda; class Insecta; order Zygentoma; family Lepismatidae; genus Thermobia; species Thermobia domestica. The sequence continues at coordinate 18,471,280 of NC_137454.1, read as the reverse complement.
GTTATTGTTTGAGTGAGATCTTGCAACTGCACTTTCATACTAATTAGAGCTCTAAAATTTTGCGTAGATACGTAAACCCGATGACAATACAATATTTTACCTAATTTTTGCTATAGTTTATCGTTTTATTGTGAAATTAATGAACAAGAATTTTAGGATTGGCAAATAATTAGTTCTGCATGACCTCTAAGGACCGGGACAGGACTTTTGGGCGCAAAGCCGTTTAGGCCCCAGACGTTTGGGCGCGAGGTACATTGTAAAAATCACAATTTACGACATATAAAGTAAGCTAGGTACTGAAAACTAAGCGCGAATCAAGATATATATATATATATATATATTTCCTACACTTCTATCTTTATCTTACCTCATTTATCTGTATATTTTCTATCTCTATCTTATTTATTCATCTAAATTAAATAGTTTAATGCCTTTGTGGCATTTGTTGGCTAACCTCGTCATGGATTGATTTTTCGCTTGTTCACGATTCTTGTACTTCTGATCTAATGTTCATCTAATTTTGTATTATATAAAAAAGCTAGGAAATAAAGGAATCAGACGAACTGTTAATAATTTTCTTGATGTTAATTAAAACATATTGATTTAATTTTTGTATTTTTTTAAAAAAAGTTAATAATTACATATTTATGTATATTAAAATTTGTTTCTTTCGTATCGCGTTTGCCAAACTCTCCTCTTCCTTAAGTCTGATAAAGAACTACCAATAAAAGATTTCAGCGTAGTCGCTAACACTTGCCTTCGGTGCGAGCGGTCCCGGGTTCGATTCCCGGTGGGGGTACTCGGTCGAAAAAGTGTAACACGCTCTTTCAGGCTAGCCACCCTGAATGACGTTTTCCTGGGTTTTCCTCATTCACACCAGGCAAATGTCGGGGTGGTACCTAACTTATAGGTCCCAGGCCGCTTCCTTCCTTCCCTTTCCCCGGATCGTGTGCTCGCCAAGGAACGTCATCCCTTATATGTGACAGGCTAAATGCCCTTAGATGCCGAAAGCCCAGAAATCTAAAAATCCTAAATCCTAATCGAGTTGAGGGAAATATATTTCGCATACAGGGTGTCTAAGACATTGAGTTTATAAACTGCAGTATGCCGTATTTCTGGTATCATTTTTTTTATTAACATTCCAATATAAAAATCAAAACAACACTTTTTTTTTTTTTCGTCCCATTGCAAGCATTTAATCTGCATTAAAGAAAGTGGCGAAAGAAAAAAAAAAGAACGATTTCAAAGTGAAAATAATAGTTAAGTGTTCATATATGGGTCATTTAGCCACTAGAAATGTGTTTGACATTCACACTTATTGCCTACTTTAAGTTTTTTAATGGAATAGGCTCACTATGTATGTAATGCAGTCAATCATATGTAGTCTGGTCTACTTACCTTTGGCTTGAAAAGCTATCAAATATAAAGCACACTTAACTTTGGTTGAAACTTAAATTTACAAAATTTAATTGTTAATTCAGTTTTTAGAATTTTCAAATTCCAGTATTTCTAGTATGTAAAACAAAATCCAGTATAATTCAAGGACTTCCACTACAGTAGACACCTTGTGATATCTTGATTCGAACTTAGTACTCAGCACCTAACATAATGACTTTTTAATTTAACTCGCGCCCAAACGGCGGAGCCCAAACGTCACGTACCGTCTAACAACTGCTTCCACGAAACTACCTCTGACCCAGGGTTGGCAAAAACCATGGTTTTTATTGAAAAAAAAAGTGTTTTTTTTTGTTTAAAGCATTTGTTTGTTTGTTTGTTTGTTTAAACCAAGTTTTTTGGTTTAAATAATTTGCTCTCTGTTTATATCACATATGGACAGAAATAAGTTTGTTTCGCCTTGGTGTTATTATGTTATGCTGGAAGGGGTCACATAAGCTTAAAGCGGAATCTAAGCCGCTTCTCGGCTTATATTCGAGAGAAGCTGTCCTCCATTTGAACTCGAAACCGGGACTAATTGGCCACAAATGCGATACGTCTGCCGGCTCACTCACGAAGGACTCCTGATAAAAATACTTTGTACTGATCTTTCCATACTTGTTAATATAATTGTCAAGAGTCATTTCAGAAAGACAAAAAGATAAACAGTTGGACAGGTGAAACCATTATAGAGAATTACATATGGACAATTTCAAAATACTGCAGAGTACAGAAGAACTAATTTAGTTCAAGTTAGTTCACTAAAACTTCTATTAGTGCAAGTTAAAGAAATACAAAGACTTAATTTGCATATAAGTAAGAAAAATGAATAAAGATACGAATTATTTGAGTCCACTTTGGCTCTGACCATTTATACATAAATATATATCAAAGATAATTCTGATTTCAATAAATGCCTCTCGTGGGATTTGTATGACCTCCCCCCAAAAAAGTACAGCATTTCGATGTATTTTATGAATAGTAAACATTATTAAAACAAAACAGTATTCAGTACTTTTGTTTTGATTCCAATTGCATAACAACAATAACAAACTACAAGAAAGTCACAAAAGAAACATTCATAAACTTATATAAAAAAAGTTGCTTTTGTAGTTTAATCTCTTTGAGTAATGAATGGACAATTTAGGTCTGAATATAATACGAGGTTTGAATTTAGGTCTGATTATACGGGATTGAAACGTGATAAAAAAAATGTATGTTCAAGATTTTACGAACATTTTTCGTTTTTAGGTTTAAACCACCTTGGTTTAAATCAGCCAACCCTGCTCTGACCTATGCTGATGTCACAATTTAATCACAATGTCAACAGGAAATGTGTTGGATCAGTTTATTTACCAATTAATAATTACTAATTCTTGATATTTGATGATGTATAGTAAATAGTGAAATATCAGCAAATCAACACATCATAGTCAGTTAAAGTGATAGTTTGGGTTTGGCTACACTATATGTAGTTCTCCAGATATAAGACCTACAAGAAAGATTTTGATTGAAATATAATGGATCTCTTGATCCAAAAATATTTAGAAATAATTACCAAACGGTTACTGCGTACGCAACACAAACACTTACAGATCTTTGATTAGTTACAGACAGGGTTGGCTGGTTTAAACTGTAAAAGAAATGGGCCGCGCTGGCTGGAAGCGTACTGTGTAATAAAGTGAAAATTGTTGAAACTTAAAGTCAAAGTATTACTTACTCTTATCTCAGGGTTTCGTGGCCTCGGGCTTCTGTCGAGCCTCTGTTTGCTGCTAGCTTTCCATCTAAAGTTACCTGTACCATAACTCTTTTAACTCTTTATTTGCTCAACAATAAATTTTGGTTAATGAAAACTTCATTGTTCATTTAGTTACTTTAATAATTGAAATGAAAGATAAAATAAAAGTTACAAATATAAATACAGTTATCACGTTGTTGAATGATAAATGTTATTTATAGAATATCAACTTTATATTAATTGCAGAATTGTATTTAACTCGGATTGAATTTACAGGTTGATTGAAAATATTTTATACTTCACCTAACACAAGAATATAAGTTGGCCTTTTCTTTAACACCAATAATTACATTTATTTTGCAAAACAAAAGGGAGGAAATTTAATTTTACTCAAATTATAAATGACCTTAATTTGAGGGTGTGTCATTTGGAATTTTAGCTTTATCGCGCACTGCACTCAAAATTCAGTCAATGAAATGTTTGCCACTTTACCTCCTTTTGATTTCTGTCCATAGAACATCTTCCTTTTCTTCTAGCAAGGTAGCTCCGCTGTCTTTCCGTGGAAGATTTCCGTGTTGCTTGGTTGTCTCGCTCCCCGGAAGGTTTCAGACGGTTCACACTCCTGGAAAGTCCTCAGAGTTCCGAACGCTTACTTCCTTTACTGCGTTTTATCACTACAGGCGCTGTTGCACTTTATAAAACGTTGATTAAAATATTATACTTATTATACTATCTTCTGGTATAAGAAAGAATTGCAATACTGTTCTTTTGTCACAGCCCGAAAATAGCGTACTCTTGCGGCCTCCCGCATTTCTACCGCTGGTTGCCAGACTAAAACTGTCTTTCAACGCTCAGGGCACGAAGATGTCTTATTCGGCGGGTTGTTACCCCTGAATTCCCTTTAGACTTCGCGATTCGATGATCTCGACAACTTGAATCCTCAACCTAACTAAAAAAAAAAAACTTTTTGTCCTCTTTCTGTCCTCTTCTTTTATCATTTCACACTAATTACTTATTCATTTTTGTTTCTCCATTCCTATTTGTCCTTTACACACTCTGACCATTTCTCTACGTTCTGACACACCCCTTGTCTAATTTAACCAATAATTGTTCTTTTTATTTTGTTTTAAAAAGTTTCATTTGCTGTCTTATTGGTTTCTCTCCTTTTCCTTTACCACCCCCCTCTTTTCATTGGTTTTTCTCCTGTTTCTTAAGACCTCCCCCTCTTTTTTTTCAAAGTCACCCTCTTTAGCCAGACACACCCCGCTGAGGTTGCTGCGCTACCAATTTTGAATGATCCTCCAGTGACAAATGTGAATGCCTTACGAAATTATCTTATTTTCAAATATAGATTTTACTATTTATTAAACCCGATTTATTAAATATTATATTCTTTTGTGACAATTTAATTAGATTTTCTCAGATGTTACTTATTGGAATACGAATATTTATATTTCTATGACAATCTTATCTTGATATAATAATGGTGGTATTAATAATGTTGAATAAAACAATATTTCTATCACTGATAGTGTTAATAATTAATATTTGTTGGTTAAATAAGACTAATGATAATTATGGTATCCCTATAAAATGTCTATATCTACTTGAATATGTTATACACAACTAAAATGATCCTCCTTTTTAACAATTCTTTATGCAAAATACTAGTTACCAGTAATGATAATGATAATAATATTATTAAGGGTATTTTATTCTAAATATTTTCACAGATTATGTACAGCTTTTAACTAGTTTAGGAATGATCTTTTGCCTAGCACTAAATTGATACTGTTAATACTTATATGATTATACGTAATATATAGATCTCGTATACATAGAGATAGAGAGAGAGTCAGACAGACATAGGGAAATCCTTTCAAAGAAATAGTGCTCCATTTATTTGTTTAGATTTGCGTATAAAATATACTCAACTTCGATCATTGTTACGAATTACAGTAATTTTAGTTAAGAAAATTCCCCCACTTTCTTTTTCTGTGTATTTTTAACCCCTCTTCTTTCTACGTTCCTTGTTCTGTGATGTTTTTTTTTCTTAGGGTTGCTTTTCAAAGACCTTTCGTTTTCTTTTCCTCTCTCTCTCTTGCGGCCGCAGACTGACCGCTCTTGGGGGCTATGTCTCCTCGTAGTACATGTTACTTGTCTTAATAAATATCGAGAGACGCCGGAGAGTCTTGAGAAAATTTCTTAAAATGACCACAAAACTTAGTCGTGTTACTTTTCTGTCACCATGCGGTTTGTGTTTTCGCTTATGTGTCGAATAATTAAAATATTTTTCTAGCGTCATGACCAGCCATTCTGGATCCCTTACGTAGCCGATTTTGTGTGGTTTTCTCTTCTTTTCCGAAGTGAAGTGTCAGATTCACAACGTTGTGGCAGCTTCTTTCAAACATGTGTTTAACTGTTGCCACATCTCTACGCGTCTAATTCTAATAATTCATTATATAGCTCATTATTCTCGCTCGTCTCATCACTAAATAGTATTATCCCTCTCGCGGCAATGTTATCTATTCCATTATACGCTCTTAGTAGCGAAGCTTTATTTATACATTAAAATTTTGCGTGCTTATTGATCTTATAAATGTGACAGCGTATTGAACATTCTGTCTCTGTTAGTATTGTCCCCAGTTAGTCTGAACTGTGTGCATGTTAGCTAGTTTTGGGAAATGGTTCACCCACGGTTTAAAACCGCAGTTCGTCTGTTATATCTATGGTCATTTTCTTAAAAGTGCCTTGGTGACAAGCTACAAGTAACAATCTTAAAATAAATAAATGGTCTGTTTCGTATCAGTCAATGAATTGTTTATGTTAAAATTCCTCTCCAGGGTGGTAAAGACGCTACAGTCTAAAATTTCATGAAAGAAACCACGAAACTTACAAGCTTGTTGCCTATTTTTTTCTCGTGTGTGGCCGTAAAATAATGAGGACTACCTTCTGTCTTGTTTTTTTTTTTTAAAGGAGAAAAGAATTGGATGTCTACAGCCGTCTTGTTTTTTTTTTTTTACTTCGTTAACCTTAATGAATATACTTAAAGAATATATATAATTAAGCAATGAATGTAGTTAATTAATATATATCTAATTATGCGTATAATTACGCAATGAATGTAGTTAATTAATATATATCTAATTATGCGTATAATTACGCAATGAATGTAGTTAATTAATATATATATAATTATGCGTATTACAAAACCAAGGTGGTTTAAACCATGGTTTAAACCAAAAAACGAAAAATGTTCGTAAAAGTGTAAGTGTTTGTAAAATCTTGATGAACACACATTTGTGGGTTATCACGTTTCACTCCCTATATTATTCGTATTATATTCAGACCTAAATTCCCCATTCATTACTCAAAAAGATTATGCTACAAAAGCAACTTTTTTTTTTTTTTTTTTTGCATACGTTTATAAATGTTTGTTTTGTGATTTTTTTTGTAGTTGTTATTATTGTTATGTAATTGCAATCAAAGAAAAATTCTAAATATTGTTTCTTTTCAATATTTACTATTGATAAAATACATCGAAATGCCGTACTTTTTTTTTTTGTGTAAGGGGGTCATACAGACCCCACGAGAGGCATTTAGTGAAATGAGAAATATCTTTGGTATCTATTTATGTATAAATGAGTCTGAGCCAAAGTGGACTCTAATAATTCGTATCTTTATTCACTTTTCTTACTGGTATGCAAATTAAGTCGTCGTATTTCTTTAATTTGGACCAATAAAAGTCGTTGTTAAGTAACAAACTAAATTAGTTCTTCTGTACTCCGTAGTACTTTGAAATTGTCCATATGTAATTCTGTATAACGGTTTCACTTGTGCAACTGTTTATCTTTTTGTCCTTCTGAAATGACTCTTGACAGTTATATTAAGAAGCATGTAACGATCAGTACAACGTATTTTTATCAGGATTCCTTCGTGAGTGAGTCGGCAGACGTATCGCATTTGTGGTCAATTAGTCCTGGTTCCGAATTCAAATGGAGGACAATTTCTCTCGGATGTAACTCGAGAAGCAGTTTTTATTCCGCGTTAAGCTTATGTGATCCCTTCCAGCATAAAGCGGCTGTTGCATAATAACATCAAGGCGAAACAAACTTATTTCTGCCCATATATGATATGAATATATAGAGCAAATTATTTAAACAAAACAAAACAAAAAAAAAAAAAAAAACTGGTTTAAACAAAAAAAAAACGGTTTTTTGTTTTTTTCAATAAAAATCATGGTTTTTGCCAACCCTGGTTACAGAAGACTAGGCTTTTTTTAAATTTCATATTAACAATAGTTTGAAAGACGCAAAACAATTAACCAGGGCTTATTATTTAATATAATTCTATGATAGAGTACCTACTACAGCACCCCCTTCGAAGATTCAGAACTGATTGTATCTGAAAACATAAAGGTTAAAAATAATAACCGTATTTAAAAAAATCTTTAAAAAATGCACTAAAAAGTTTTTTTTTTTTTAATAAGATTTAACTAAAACTGAAGGCGTTTGGCGCTAATATTGAGGTGTATTTTTTTTTTAATCGAAACATCCAATATATTTCAGTCAAACATTTTCTTCTAGGCCTTAAATCTGGAGAACTACATATAGTGTAGCCAAACTATCACTAAATTCAGTATGATGTGCTTATTCCGTAAAAAATACGAAAACTTGATTTAGGGGCCGTTTAAAAATTTTGTGGTCTCTGATCAAAAAATACATCAAAACGGCCCCTCATCCAAAAACTAATTATTGGCCAAAAATTGCAATCTTTCCATGCATTTTTTTTTTTTTTTCACGAAAGTGGTTTGTCATAAGTTGCAATCATTCGTACGTAATGATTTTAGTCTTAATACCATTTGTTAACATTCTTCCTTCCCCTTTTCCGGCACTCAAAAAGTACTTACTGCGTTTTATTAAAACAAGTTTTATCGTTTTTTTTAAAAAAATAATATTGGTCATTGTTTTTATTGCGGTTCGCTTAATATTGTTGAAAGCAAATTATAAAACGAGGACAAAAAAGAAATATATTCCCAAAACGCTGTACCAAATATAAGAATAGTAGCAGTGGCGTAACTAATGGGTCAGTAATACAGGGGGAAGGGGGACATTTAAGTTTCGAAGACTATCTTTATGATGTTAGGATGTTAAAATCGGCTTTTCAGGTGTCTGATATTTTACACGCTTTTAGCAATATTGTTGTGGAGTCCTTTAACATTTACAGGTGAGTACTTTATAAGCCATTGAACTTACCATGAACACATTAGATCGAGACTAGAGTAATAAACAGAAAGGATTTTATAGTATTTAGTGATTTTCTTTTGAGAATGAATTAAATTTTACTTTCTTCCTTGATAACAATGAGAACAGAATAAAACTGGTTGTAATAATAATAATAATAATAATAATAATAATAATAATAATAATAATAATAATAATAATAATAATAATAATATGATTAAGTAGTGACTAGATCCCATGTAAGTAAAAATATATATATATAGCTGTTGAAACTTACCTTATAACCGTGGGAAGAAGTGGGAATCTTTTGACATTTTCGCGAGGAGGAAGGGGGTGGCTTCATCCAACCTTATTTACGCTACTGAATAGTAGTTTCATCCACTCAAATTTAAAAGTCTTTTCGATATTCATTTTTATTTTTCAGAGGAGATTTATCGCTTACCTCGGTCTTAAATATCACAGAAAAGTCAGGAAACCAGTAAAAGTTCACGGGAGTTAAGATGAAGTTACTGATTTAGTAGAAATGTACGTTCTTGAAGTCACGAATTTATCATCTGTACAAAGAGAACTATTTTATTATTATTATATTCAAAGATTTTCCTGTGAACATAAAGGTTTTCGTTCGAGATTTTTCTTGTTCGATGGGTACATATATATATATCAAAGGTAATTCAAGGAACGATTAACGGGTTACTCCTCTTGGATAAATACAAATAACCAAAACTTGCAAAACCTACAGGCAAAACTTGCTGCACAAAAATTACTAACGTTCTACAAATTTATTGCAGTCAGTAGCAATAAAACTTAACATTTTCTGCCATTTTCAATGTAGCTTGTGCCTTTTCTGTTCGGAACTATACTCAAATCAAATTAAGAAACGAATTATCAGTTCAGAAACACGTGCGAAGTTGTGCTTTGAAGGAAATGTACGTCACGGGGGCTATTGAAGTCACGATGAGAAAGAGCAATCGTAAACATCAGGGTGGTAGTTGCAGGTGGGGTGAGGGAGTGGTTGTGTTCTAGAAGAGAGAACAATTGATTGTTGCCACCCTGTAACACGAGTTTAGAAGTAAATGTCAATTGAGATGGAAGAAATCCATCTGTGCATGAAGTTATTTTTGTTGTAATTTCCTTATAGGTGTTTGTCATTATTCTGTGAATATATTCCTATATATATATATATATATATATATATATATATATATATATATATATATATATATATATATATATATATATATATATATATATATATATATATATATATAATGTGATACCTATTTATTTGTCTTGTGCATGTTTGTGGGTGTAAAAATGGCTAGTGGGTCGGAAAAAAAACTAAAGGAAATACTCAAAGGAAAAAAATACTTTCGAAAAAGAAGTTCCTACTAAAGGACAAACGAGGGAAGATATTTGTTCGGTTCGAGTAGAGTTCGAACAAGAAAGGAACAATGGAGGGCCTCTTATTTCTATTAGAGCTTTTCTATTTCAAGTGTTCCCACGGAAAATATCTGAAACATACTTCGGTCCCACCCTTGCCGCTCTCTTACGGAGGAAGCCTTCGCTTTGCTTTGAGGAAAGAAGTGAATGACCTCGTTGTGGTGCCAGTTTGTCATTCAGTCGTTTGGGTTTCGTGAGTAAAGATCGAAGGTACGTAGAATGGCTAACAAGTCCATGAAATAATTCAAAGTAGCAACAACTATTGAAGCTCTCGACCACAGGAACTTGTTCCTCCTCTTTTGAGGGAGGTACGGGAAAACATACATCAACAAAAGCACCAGCAAGGGTACTTCAAATACAAAGTACTTGATAGAACTGCTGCTGCTACAAAAATGAACAAAAGCGCTATTCCAAAGATTGGGAAAGAAAAGTCTGAAATAGAAGACAATCATTCTGGATCTTCAAAGTTAGAAACACCAGATAAAAAGAGAAAAACGTGCAAATGAGTGACACGACATGTGTATGCTTATCGAAAAAAGGAACATCTCATTCTCCCTGTATTCTACATTTCACTTAAAGAAACTGAACTTTTTTTTTAAACAACAACTTCGCTTAGAACAATCGTTAAAAATTTAGGATTTTCATACAAGAAAATAAATGGACGAAAATTCCTTACGGAAAAACCAGAGAATTGTGCATGGCGATGTAGATTTCTTGGAGGGGGGGAGGGGAGATGCTCAAGCATAATTTTGACCAGATAGTGTGGCTGGATGAAAGTGGGTGAACATCAGCCACAGTGTTAAATAAAGGGTGGACTGACGACACGCTTAAGGGCGCAATGGGGTTGTCATTAGGTAAGGGAGCAATGGATTGCGCACACTCTAGATCCCAAACTGCGCACAAATCTCTGTTTGCCTTTTTGAACACGTTTTTGTCCAATGTTGCCACAATGGTAGCTTTAAAATCTGTGCGCAAACTTGGTTTTCCTTCAGACTAGGATAGAAATTAGAAATAAAATACAAATTATATTGAGGATTAACTAAAGATAATTTGATTAGTAAAAAAATACAAGTCAAGATACCTCTAAAACCAAGTTTGCATATTTATTTAGAAGCAAAAGGTTATATTCTCCGTGTACGTCAGTCTCTCTTGTAAACATTAGTTTTGGTTTGATGTTCGTTTGATTCGCACATCCTGAGCAACTATAGTTTTCGTAAACGCTTGCAAATGCAAAAATAGGCACTCCATAAAGATGGCCGCCATTCAGGAACACTTGTACATACGATAACGTGAATGATGTTATTGACCTTTTCATACACAAGATTAATCACACTACAAATCCTATAATTTTCGGAGATGGTCGAGCAACCTGCTCTGGACCACTTGGTATGGATTGACCCATAGTATATACAATAGATTATTTTTCGACATGGACTTCATATCAGTTGAAGTACTTCTTGCACCGTGGGAGAAGTTTGAAGATACCCTCCTGGTAAAAATCCAGTCCTTGCGTGTTCAGCCACATTGAAGGTGCTCCTATTTCCAATTCTGCCAGCAGATGCCGTAACGTGATCCTCCCGTTGTCCTGATCAGCTCCTTCACGCAAGCCGTGTTGATGCCATGCTGGGTCGGCCACTGCGCTGCCAGTCGGTGACGTTTTCTCTACCAACCGCAAACTTTCGACACCATTCTGCGACATGCTGATGAATCATTACAGTCTCTCCGCAAACCTCTACCAGCTGGCGGTGAATTTCAGCCGCGGTTACATGTTTCGCCCACAGAAATCGAATAACTGAGCAGACTTCTTTGCGAGACCAGTTTTCCAAACAAGTCGTCACTTGTATTTCCTACAACTAGCGCCGTAGGTGGCGGGTGGCTGAAACTCTGCACAGTTGCCAACTCCATGTATTAAAATTATCGCACACTCCTCATTCCTCTATAACAGACGAAACTCCAGAAATACCGGCCTTGTAACCTTAATATCTGATCCTCCCTCGTATTTATATGATTTATTACCCCTCTTGATTTATTTCGTCTTCTGTAGGGTTCACCCTCATTAACTGTATTAATTGTCCGTGTGTTTCGTTATCTTCCTGAAAGTTATATTAAGCCAATAAGGTGTTTATCAAGTATTTCACGGTCTCTTCCCAGTTCTTAGTATAGTGTCCACTTGTTTTTTGTAATGTTAAAAATGTTTTTTGAACTTTGTGGCATATTATTTTGTAGGATTCTCCCCAAGAATCTATATTTAAGTTCTTCTCAACATACTATTGGCAAATCTTTTTTTTAGTTCTATTTTATTTTGATAAGTTTGTTTTCAAGTTTCTATATTATGTTTAATTTTCTCTCTCTTACCAGGGATGTGTTCAAAGTTGAACCTTGAATCTGGGGATAACATATATTTCCTGAAAGGTTTTGTCAAGCAAGTTCCAAAACAGGTTTCAGTTCCTTGCCCGGAAGTGATCCTCACTCCTTGAGGGTTGGAAATACATAGAACAACTTGAACCATATGTCCTATATATCGAAGCACTCCGCATGACTAGTAGATTAAAAATATAATATGCACTACCCAATTATATCTTGTATCTAGGTAATAAAACCAAAAATATCCTATATTATACTATAAATATCCTATATTAGTGGACCTATAGTCAACGGTCCATAGTCCAGTCAACAGCAAGTCATTTGGTATCACAACTAATGTGATTTATTGTTGTGGCTAGATGTGACACATTCGATGTATTTCAGTTTCTATAATTTCCTCTATTTCACCTATATACGTTGTCAGATCAGTACGTTTTATATGTAGAGCTTCTCCGTGGCTAAGCGGTAAGCATACACGCCTTTGGCGTGAGAGACCCAGGTTCGATTCCCGGCGGGAGCTCATGTGGTTCGGATTCCACGTTAATCAGTAAGTCCACGTCTCATATAGCCTCGCTGCTGAACGGGACTTTAAACTCAAACTCAACTCAACGTTTTATATATATATACTCGTCAATTGCTCATCTACAGGAATGTTTGATAAGCACACGGCACAAAACACTCAATAGATTTTGAGTTACTGATTAGATGAAAACTAGTTATGGTGGTAATTTGACTTCACTTACTCGATCCGAATGGCTTTTTCTTTGTAGCCATATAAACCTGATTGGTCACCCATCAGGGTTTAAGCCTTCTAGCCACGACAAGGCCCGGATAGTGAGTGGGAAGAAAGCTCTGGCTGGATGTTGTTTGCTGGACCTTGGCTTTAGTGTTTGGCTATGTGTGAGAGTTATGTAACTCACTCGTCTCAGTCCTGGCAAGATAATGCTGCCAGGACTTGGCCTTTGTTTTTGTGGTGTAAGGGCCACATAACCCACTCTGCCTCACTATCACTCTACGGTGTGATAGGGAGGTTCTCTAATATAGGTTGTGTATAGTGAAATAATCTTTTTTTTTTTGTTTTATTACCTTCATATAGAATATAGTTAGTGTATATTATATTCTTAATCTACTAGTCATGCGGAGCACTTTGACATGTAAGTGAAATTGCGGTGCAGCGACATGACGCAACACATTCCTGTATTTTCGCCTGTTTTCCTAAGGATTAAATCGTTGATAATCTCCATAACCTATGACTTATTAACAAGGAGTAGAAAGTGCTGAAATTGCGCAAATTTCCACTGCGACGTTGCCAACAACAGGATCTAGGAAATTGTATGAAAATTTGCACCGAAATAAAATGTATAATGCCGTCCCTTTGTGAGATATACTTGTATTGCATTCTAATATTTACAAAGCAAAATATGTATTTACAGAACATTTCACGTTTACAGATTGAATCCTTGGAATTTAAATCGTACAGCTTTTAAAAAGTCATACATGCCTTCTCATGGTTTATCTGTGAATTCCTAAACTCAGCGTATTTCCTCATGACGAACTCGCTCCTTTTGACGTCTGCTGGTCTGTGGGCCTTTGAAATTCCTCACTAAAATTTGCAATTAATTCTCGATCCTGACTGACTCGTTGTGATTCTCGTTCCTCATTGGTTTGTTATGTTATTGTCTTATATCCGCAATCAGCACACTGACCATTCATTCTGGTAACAGTTTATACGATAATAATATATAACAAATCTATCTTACAGCACTTACGAGCAGTAACTAAGATGAAAATGCAAATAAAAGGATCATTTATAGAAAGGTGGAAGGACAGTTACTAAGATACGTGGTAGACACACCTGAAATTTGTAAACAAATGCTTGTTTGTGATTGGCCAAAACTGGAAAATGTAAACAAATGCTTCTCTCTGATTGGTCGAACGTCTGCTACGATATTTAAAGGGAACTTCTGGAAATATTTATACTTTTTGTTTATTTTATATAAGTTGGTTTTCCTTAGTTTTCCAATAACTATTTTCTTACACTTTTAATCTTGCAGTTAGACATGATACAGAAAATTATTGACTGGGACATGCTCCTCTGTCCCCCTCTTTAACGACACCCGTGCACACACACAATAGCGATAACTGAAAATGTATTGTCATCCATTACTTTGTATTCCCCCCCCCCCCTAAAACGACTCGCGTTTTGGTGGCTGTTTTTATTAGTCGAAATGCTCATGGTAATAATGGCGACGTTGCACAATATTTTTTGCGCAATTTCCAATTTTGTTGCCTGCATCTTAAGGCTTTATCTGTGGAAACAGATACGGGAGTGAAAGTTTGCGCAATTGAGATGTTTGATGCAATAAGGGCGTAAGTCTGAAACATGCAGTTGGAGAAAAACGATGTTGAAAATTTAAGTAGTTTTTTTTCTTACATAAAACAATGTAATATTTAGCATTTTATTCCGATATTGAAATGTTACCAGGAGGCTAAACAAGCATGGAAAAAGCTACAAATGCGTTTGATGCAAAAAGGGTGTAAACTCACTTACACCCTTATTACATCAAACTCTTCAATTTCAGTGCACTCTCAAATTATTCTATATATTTCCAACCCTGAAGGGGTGGGTCATTTCCGGGAGGGAATTGAAACCTGTTTTGGAACTTGTTCGACAGACTCTTTCAGGAAATATATAGTTTCTCTCCAGATTCAAGATTCAACTTTGAACACATCCTGGTTAGATTTTTTTTTTTTTTTTGTAGTGTTTTTGTATTAATTTCCTAGCATTTCTTTTTTTCCTCTTTAAATTTTGCAGTTCATTGGTCCAGAAAGTATTTTTTTTTTTTTTTTTTAATCGTAATTGTATTGCTTTTGTTTTAGTTGATATTTTATTCCTTCCTTAGTTGTGTCTTCTATTTTCTGGGCCAATTCGTCTGTTAGATTTTTGTTCAGTTAGGGTAGTTTTTTGTATTCCAGAACATTTTCCAATTGTATTTTCCCGGATTAGAAGATTTTATTTCCCCTTGTCTATTTCTTCTTTTATATATTTCTTTTTCATTATGTCGAAGACCGTTACATTGTGGTCACTAACTGTTTGCATCCAAGACTTCCTTTTGTGTGTGTTTGTGTTTGTTTGTATGCTTATCCTTTTGAGGTGAATGTCTAGTTAATATTTAATTCTGCCCCTTGAGAGTGTTTTTATATGTAAGCGGATTTCTTTCTTCGTTTATTATAAATAAATCATTATTCATTATTAGATATTCTACTTTGCCCCCCCTTTTTTTTATCAGTTTTGCCACTGTGCCATAGTATTAACTTAGCGTTGAAGCCCATTGGCAGAAATTGTGTGTCGTTTAAAAAAGGCTCTATGTCCAAGCTCAATTGGTAGTAAAATTTTACTAGTTAAAATTTCCTAAACTGGTTCTAAGTTCTAGAAACACTGTCCGATTATCACGTTGCGTTATATTTAATGTTTTTTTTTTCTGTTTACAACGGCGGCCTGTGGATTTTGCACCAGTTTTTTTTTTTTAATATGATTCCTCCTGTGTAGCTATTTGCTTTAATTATCTTCCATGTTTCCATATTTATAAGTTATTTTATTTTTTGTGTATGATTTCTGTAAAATTATTGTCCGCTCCTTTTTCTGCTAAATCTTTGACTTCGTTCATTGTTATTTTGCATCCATTTGCATTTAAGATTGGTGTAAACAGACAAGTTTTGCCTGTAGATGTCACTATTGTCTTCGTATCTCTCTCATGTATTTTTTTGCCCTTTCACGAAAATTTACAATTTCTCTTACAAATTTCAACCTAGGGACTTCAGATTTTTAGAGAAGGAACTTCATAACCTAACGAAGGCAACAATCGCTGCTGATTTTTTATTTAGAATTTTCTTCATTATTGAAACATTGAAACAGTTCCATTGTTAAAGGTTTGGATATTCATTTCAACAATTAAGCCATTTCAGCAGTGAAGAAAATTCTAAATAAAAATTCGGCACGAATTGTTGCCTTCGATAGGTTATGAAGTTCCTTCTCTAGAAATATGAAGTCTCTAGGTTGAAATTTGTAAGATAAATCGTGAAATTTCGTGAAAGATCAATTAAAAAAAAAAAAAAAAAAGACTATAGTGACATCTATCGGAAAAAATTTGTACCTTTAAACGAACCTTGGATCATTATTTTTTCTTCCTTTAGAAATCTTTTCGTTTTATCTTTTTAGCTTTCTTTTCTTTACATGTTTGTGTTCTTGCGTCTTAGTATTGTGTATTTTGTAAAAAGTATAAGTAAATTAATTAATAAAAAGAAATTAGGGTATGACTTAAAATATTAGGTGTCATGCTATAAAAAATAGTCCATTAAAAAGATTTTATTCGTTTACTGCCTTGATGAAAATGTGTCAACTAATGCAGATTAAACGTGTTATCAGATCTGTTCATGTTAACAGCGATCGTGCTAACCATTTGATTTGTTACATAAATATCTAATTTTAATAAGTAAGTGCTATCAATAAAATGTAATATATAATTTTCCATGCGCGAGATTTTGACCGAAGAGTATCTTTCGAATGTTGAAACTAGAATTGATTTCAATTTGAACACGTTGGAATGTTTGCCTTCATTGTTCTTTTTTTGCCAGTTTCAGATCCTGTCATTAAGCTGGAGCCACAGGATTTCGATAATGAGAAGTTACCCACGCTCTCTTCCGTGCTTCCTTCATCGCTTCGGCAGATCGTGGACGAAATTGGTCCACGAACACAGGTAGATGACAGAGATTCCATGGGGAAATTCAAAATGCCACAAACCCCTGATTCACACAGCAGAAACTGGCGTAGACCCACTCCAGCTTATCAGACATCGTACTTTAATCGTGTGCCAAAACTCAAACTAGATGCAACCCTGTATAAATATTTGCGCGAGAGACCCACTTCTGTGCGTTTGAGACATTGGGGTGGAAGTGGTTTGCCGAAAATTAAGAATGTGGTGAGCCTTTCGAATAGCGATCAAAATTATTCATTGCCTTCAATCTCCTCATCTATTGGCGCATCTTCATCATCATCATCATCATCAACAGCAGCAGCAGCACCCTCAAGTTCAATCAGTTCATCGTCGTCTCCGGCAGCAGATGTTGGGAGATTCAGATCATCTAGCAGTATGGATGCTGGACCTTCTCAACTAAACCGCACTTCCACCCAGGTTCTAGATATGGATATTGACGTCGCTGACGAACAGGGGAAGATGAACAGCCCCACAAGTATTATGGATATTGTGAGACTGGACTGCGTTATTGATGACTCAAGTATTGCGAATAAGAAAGAAAACACAAGACCAGTCAATAGTGGCGCTGTAAGCAGTGGTGAAAGCAGTGCCATTAATATAGGAGATTCTTTCCTTTCCGGAAGATCTCAAACAGGGCAGGACGAAGTGGTAGTATTAGATGAAGAAGCTGCGCTTACGAATCAAGCACCAGCGCTGTCCACTACAGCCATAGCTGAAGAAGAAGCGAAAGAGACTAGTAAAGACAGTGATGATTTAAATATGCATTTAATGCCTATTCTAGAGTGTGCTGTGTGTTTGGAGTACATTATACCACCCATATATCATTGTCAGCGGGGGCATTTGATTTGCCAAGACTGTAAATCTCAACTTCCTTGCTGCCATACTTGTCGATCGCCATTTTTGCAAACACGAAATCTTGCCATGGAACAAGTTGCACGACAACTAAAATACCCGTGTAAGTATCATCTCACTGGGTGTACCGAACACCATAAATTGGAGGACAAATTCGAGCATGAGAACAATTGTATGTTTCGGGCTTACCTGTGTATCCAGCATGGTTGTGAGTGGAAGGGATTTCTTCCCGAGATTCTCACGCATATGAGCACAGCACATGAGAATATGCTTTTGTATGGACCTAAATGTAGACTAACCATCAATCTTACTCCAGCAGGAAATATTAGTGAAAATTGGTTCCTGACAGCATTTGATGAAATATTTCGTGTGAATTTCATGCAAAACGGGGCTAGAACCCAAATATTTGGTGGTGTTCAGTACTATGGGCCAAAAAAGAAATCTAAGAACTTCGTTTATACTTTAGAGGTTGTGAGTGAGAATGAGAATTGCAAGAGAGTAATTACCTATTCTAGAACAACGCACAATGATTCCAAAAAGATGAGCGCCTATTACGCTAATGGGGACTCTTTCTTTATTCGGCCACAAGCCGCATATTTCTTTGCTACCGACAATAAAATGAACGTGATTCTGACCATATCTAAAAGCAATTGATAGCTAACTTCACAGTCTGAATTGCTGTTGTATGAAATGGACAGTCAATTGGATTGGTCTTAAGAAGACAAAATGAATTTCTATCAGTTAAGTTACGTAACAGTGAAAGGATTTATAAAATTCTAAGAGAAATGGCTAAACAGTTACGTTACGTTGCCACAATAATTAAATACTTTGTGTAGATACTGGCTGAGCCATTAATTAGCTAGTTATACATATTATAGTCAAAATTCTGATAATCTGAAATGTAAGATCCATGATGTGTTAACACAATGAACTCATGTTATTCTAGATATATATAACCTTATTATTGCAAAGTATTTGTTTTATGTAAGGAACAATGTTACAGTACCCAATAATGAAATTATTTTTCTAAATACCTACATTGTATGTTATACAGGGGTATCCACCTGGGGTATGACGCAGTACAGGGGTTGCCAACTGGGGATTATCATGCAAATTGCGTCATCAAAATTTTAGAAAAGGCCAGGAGAAAAATAGATAAAACAAGAGAAACTTTAAAAATGTATAATAAAAAAAGATAATCTATACAACATACGTTTTTATGACAATTGGAGAGTAAGTAGTATTTGAGTTTGAAAGCAGATATATATATATATTTAACATGTCTGCTGAACTTATGGAAATGGCTTCCCATGTGCTCTTCCTTTTTGTGACCAAGGAAGGATGGGTGCCCCTGTGTTACTATTTTTAACACCGGTGATGAAATCTGAAAGTTACGAGTCATTTTTTTTTATTTTTTAAATTTTTAATAGCTTGTTTCTGTATAGAGTAAACCCATTAAACGCACTAATTAGTCAGTGTCTGTTAAATCTGGATAGAGGATATGATAGTTCAAATTGAAATTTTAAAAGTCTATTGAAGGAAAAGGAAGGAAAAAAAAAAAAAAGAGTACAAATTACGAACTTATATCGGATATTCAGTGTAGTGTAAATTATTTAATATACATACCATTCATATTAAGAAAAAACTGTTCAACTGCGTATTGGAAAGATACATAAAAAAAGGTCTCAAGTTCCGGTTGCGTTACCATTGATAATCAAAGGTTATTCTCCCAACGACATTTTGCTACTTAGTAAATCGAGGGATTACTGTATTTTCAGCCAAAATAGAAATCAAAAAGGTAAAGTTGAATTCGTGTTTTCGTCCTGCATGTAACCTAAGGAACACGTCTACCGTCACAGTTGCGTTAAAAATGCATAATGAATTTTTGTTTGGAACACATCGGATGGTTGTAGCTGATTCGTTTGAAAGATAATACATATTTAAAATGAAATAGACAAGCATCATTTAAAATTGTACGTTTTTCTATAGCTATTTTTTTATGTATTATTAAATTTATTATTTAATGAGATAAAAAAAAAATTCTTATTCAATGTATACTCGTCTAAAAATTTAAGAACGTTATGTTAATAGCAAACGTTATTTTCCATGGTAAATGTATTTCGTAAATGCTGAATGTATTAATATCTAGCCTAAGGAGAATAACTGTGGAACGTTCGGGATATTTCGTTTGAAGGTTACGAATGTTTTTTTATATGGTTAAACGATGCATTTGAAGTTGTATTTTTATGTATTTTGCATAGTAGTATTAGATATCTATTACGTTTATATATTAAACTATTTTTTTAAACAACCAAGCTGATGTCTTAATGTATTTGGTGTTTAATTGAACTACATTAAAAGAAGTATATATGTATGTAGATTTTGCGATTTTACAGAATTTCCTAAGTTGTCACAAATGACATTTAGTGTCTGTGTGTATTTATATCATATGTAGTACATTTTCTTGTTCAATGGATTATTGGTTTGTATCTCATTCATGCTTCTGTGCTATTATTTTGTATGTATTATTACACCGAATATAAGATTTGTATTTCCTTTCTATTCTTGAGAAGAAGAAAGTCTCGTGAGTTTTTTCAAGTAACAGAATTCTTGTTTTAAAAAGTAACATGGCGCGAATTCTGTTGTAATAACTAAGATCTTGTGTAGTTAGTGGAGAGCAAAGTAGCTCAGTGGTAGAACGCTTACCGCTGGTGTGTGGGGTCTCTGGTTCGATCCCCGGCCGCTGGATAATATCGTTCTCCCGTTTCCTTCCACAATCTCATTCCACCAATTGTCCCGTCATTCACTTGCTTAACCATTCGTCTCTCCTAGCCTAAAAGGCATGAAACGCTCAACTGAAAAACTTCATTTCCTTTTTGTGTAGATAGTGTAGTAGAGCTCACAGCTGACGAGAAGAACCCTAGCAGAAGTAGTGTGACATAGGTATGGGCTCGCCCACTTTTCGCACGGGGTTTTCAAATGACACCACGGAATAGCACACAGATAACTACCCGGAGTAGCAGACGACATCTAAGTATAGACCACACCTCAAAAACCGAAAATGGACTTGACCTTGTAGTTGACTTTTCCCTGCTGCCCCTGTTTTAGGGTTCTTCTCGTCATCTGTGAGCTGTACAATTCATCAAACTTTTTTAATAAGATAAATATGTATTTCTGTGAATGTCGATTTTACAATGCGATTGCTAAGATTTTACGAAGCACTTACGCGCCCAGAAATAGATGTGACTATCCTTTCCCTCCAGCCAGTAAACTCGGTATTATACAGACAGAATTGAGACTTCTAATTGTAATCTTAAAATAAAAAAGTGTTAATATATTGCTATTCCGAAGATCATATGTGAATTGAGATTTATAACAAAATTCGTATATTATACAGATCATATATATAATATTGTCCTCAGAATTAATATTAAAGCTTATTAAACATAATTGTTTCCAGCAAACTTTTCTTTGATGTCAATTTAGTCAAGCACTATAAACGATCAAACATAAAGATGAATTTCCTCGCTCATTTGTTTTTATTTCTTCATTCAATTGTTAGTTTGCTTGGATGTACATGGTGGTGTAACTATAATGAATACGTAGTAGAAATGAAGAGAATGACTGTCTTAAGGTTTCGTTGATGGCTTCCCTTGATCACAGGCACATAGATCTGTTTTCAACATTATATTCGTAATTAATTGTGATTATATTCATGTATCGTACTCAGTTACTTCTGTTACACTTCCGTCTGTTGTTGATAATTATTATTCGCCAGTACTTGGTAGTTTCATACTTTTTCTTGCTCACTAAATACATATGAATCTATATTTTATTTCTTAGTCTGATGCTTAAATTTCATCTAATTCTGTTGTTTTTGCAACTTTGAGACGCCGTCTACGTTACTCAATTCTAATATTCTTTCGTTTTATAGTTGTATGAAAAAAGATGTCTTGTATGCATCATTAAGAATCTCAACTGCTTACCATGTCACACGTCATACTCAATTTTAGCGCCAATGTAGAGCCATTTTCATTTGTTTCTTTGATGCCATATTGGATAGAAATAGAACAAGTTCTATTTTAGAACGGTTGTAAAAATGTAAGCAACCCAGAAATTATCTGTATGTTAAAATTCCACTTCGTTGAAACTATTGATACAGTATATGTTGAAATATTTGATGTGAGAGGTGATTTACCATATTTATCATTGAAAATTGTTCAAATAACAATAAAATTAAAAATTGAACATTAATTATAAATGGCATTTGAGGTGCAAAATTATGTTGAGCGAGTTTACCGGCCATTTGATGGCAATTTGTAGAAGCAGTCCAACAACGATATACAGGGTGTTTCAAAATAACACCAACGTTTGGGAGGTAATTCCTGACACCAAGATAAATCGAAAAGTATAGACCAACCTGGGTGCACAAATACTTCCTTCCGGAGTTATAGGCTGCCGAAAACGAAAAAATGAACTTTAGAGGTTCATAGCTCCAAAAACTATGGGACCTACCGTAGTCGGGTCAAGACTTCACTTACGTGCGTTATATACAAAAATATGTGTTTCAGAATCCTGCGGTACTCATGCAACAATTTTTATAAAGGGAGTTTGGCTATGGACATATAATTTAAGTACTCACCAACTACTACTATAAAAATTGCTGCGAAAGTACCACATGATTTCGAAACATGGATGTTTGGATAGGGCACAGACTAGTTCTTAAGTGAAGTTTTGACCCGATTGCGGTAGGTCCCATAGTTTTGGAGCTATTAACCTTTAAATTTCACTTTTTCATGTTTTCGGCAGCCTATAACTCTGAAATGAAGGATTTCTGCACTCAGGTTGGTCTACACTTTTTGTCTTATCATGGAGTCAGGAATCACTACTTTCTCATGCCCAAAATTAATTAAAATGCACAGTTGGTAATATAAATATTATTTTAGGAATTTCAGTTCGTCGGTTGTTATAATGGATTACTGAATCAAGGAATTGTATATAAACTCCCAAACTTCTTTCCTGTTATACATCCGAACAGTATACCCTTATATTGCCCAACCCCTTTGTCAAATCAAATATGTTTGTTCCATTTAAAGTTCTTCACATCGTCATCCATACTTTCCTTATTTTTGTTAACTGATTAATAAACAATACAGTAATTTTGTAAAAAGAACCATTTAATATTTTTGTAACCTTGTTAAATGAATTATAACATGTTTTGAAACAGTTGATACTGTTTTATACTATGCAGAGATTGAATCATTTGGCTCACGTGCTGTAGGGTTTACAAATAAGTACGTCAGAACTTTAAAATGGAAACTAAAACTAAGAATGAAATATATATAAAATATGTTCTATTGTGAAAAGTCATGTTTTGAAGATAATATTGTTCAAATATCCTCCTCTGTTTCGGTGAATTGTGAGGGTGTCTAATTTTGCCCTACTACATACATTTTGCGGTGAATCCGCACTAACGCATTCAGTATTCCCTTTTAGTTTACGCATTGTTTATATGGCGGATTCTCATAGACCTGAAGACAACCCCATAGAAAGTAATCAGGGGAAGAGATCACATCATCATTTCTCGACAGAATGTGTCTGGTTCTGTCGCATTTTGATGGTAAATTCGAGTAATTTCTATCCTTGTTATATTCTCTTCTTACAGTATAATACTAGGCTTGTAGTAATAATGTAATGTACCTGCATTATGTTTATTTTAAAGTAAATTACATCTTGAATTTACAATTCTTTTCGCTAGTATATTTTATAGTTGATTCAAAAGTCACACACATCAAAATAATAAAAACTATAGATTTTCAGTAATACTGCTTATACTATTTGATATAGTATTATACATCTTTACAACGGCATTAGTGCTGTATTGCCGGACCAATTTGAAAATCGAAAAAAAGTACGAAAATGTAGTGCATTTGGTTATACGTATTTGTTTGGATTATATTAAGTGACGTTAGATTACGCTGTACCGATCTATAGTATAAGTAGTTTTAGGACTAGTAGCACTAGTGATAGTAGTAGTAGTAGTAGTAGGAACGGGTTAGAAGCCCCGCAGGGGTTAGTTGGGTTCTGTTTCCGGCATGAAATGGGCAAATTAAAGACTACCCAAATTTGTCTTGCCCCTTTTACAATTTATGGATCCGTATAGTAAAACAAGTGTACCTCCGCGAAATAGTCCATCCGCCTAAACATACAGTGCCTCTTATAACATCAAAAAATACAACCATTTTCTTAACTTTTACTATTCCCCTTACCTGACTTTCATTCGTCCTGACAAACTTAAATAAATTCTCTAATTGACCCGGTAAGTTTCCTAAAACTGGTCCGGCGATACAGCAGTTAACCCTTTTACAACATATGAACTCTTGCACACCCTCTTCTTCGCTCTCTGAGCACTTCCATATGAAATCTGAGTGAAGCTTTTTAAGGACGAACGCTGCATCACACTTTTAACCTCAGCCAGTTTAGCATAAGTCAAAATGGACGATCTCTTGGTTCTATTCTTGTCTGTATCAGATCCACATACTATAAAACTGGCCATTAATCTTGATGTGGTTAAATTGTTAGGCACTATCACATCTGGATATTTCCTACAAAATTCGTCTCCAACACGTGCATAGGAATATCCATTGATAAAATAATGTTCAACAATGAAAACTTTTTACTTGTGGAAAAACAAGATATTCACCAAGGAATACACAAAACAGAATGCAAGTATCGTATGCTCGATATACATCTCAGTGGCGTCTGGGTGTTATTGTTAATATCCATGGTGCCATCTTGCGGTAACCGATGGAAATGTTCAACTACAATTTTAGTTATAGACAATTAAATTTGGAAGTGCTTGACTTATGGATCGCATAGTATAAATTCTACTGGCTTATACAAATATGACGTTTTCAAAAGAGGTAAGTAACTATTTTTTATATAACATGATATAGTCCATATAGTTGAAATTTTACTATAAATAAACACGTAAAAACATTTCAGTTTCACAAATTCCATTGGCAGTACAAGATTGCACCTTTTATCAAACATGTCTAAATTAAGTACTATCTTATTTTAGGGATGGACACTTATATTCATGAAATATTGACTTTTCTTAGTGCGAAATGTACTCTTGCTGCCTTAGAAAGTATTTGTCGAAGGAGGAGTTGCATTACTGGGTGCCGATTGACTCTGGCAGGGCTGAGTGTAAGACATGAACCAACTTAAAACACCAACCAATTTGTGCTAGGTGCCACTAAAATACACAAGGCTATCTAACGGAGTCAGGGGAAGGAGAGAAGCGGGGGGTACCGCGGAGAGTTGCGTCCGTAAGGAGCAGGCGCATCAGTGACTGTGTATTCATAAACGAGGGTACTGAAGAAGCACTTCGTATGGTATTAAAATGCCTTGCGTGTGGCACAACTTTGTATAATTTCTATGATCGCTTTGTGCACTGCCTTCACATAGCATTCAACTTAATCATGTCTTCCTTACGAAATACTACGTGGTAAAGAGCATAATTTAAATTTCATACTTGTACTTTATTACACACGTGAGAGGTAAGATCCCTATATATTTTTGTTACTTAGGTATATAATCATCATTAAATCAAGTAACATTTCTTCTGTAGATTTTATAAATTTATACCCCCTAAAATAGTATAGTACCCAAGTCTATAACAAAAATCCTCCATGTGCTTGTAAAACAATATTGACTTAGTGACTAGGGTAATCTCCTGAAATTGTCCTATCTGTTACAAAGCATCTTATGAAGTACTTTACAGAAAATGTACTATAATTTACAATTAGGCATTTATTCCGAAGTTGGGCGTCCGCTTTCGTCAAGTTTTTTCGCTGTTATCTCCTTTCCACACTTTCTGCAATTTGTTATTAGGTTCATTAATCCGTGCTCTTCACAAACTTTTAAAAGATTTTGCTCGTTATCAACGTATTGCTTCACAAATATTAAAACTGCTAGTTCATTGCCCTTGTACATTCGCCATGTTGGTAACGTAAATGCTCGTTTCTTTCCCACAATGTAACTGTTCGGTTACCTTGCGCCAAGTAGTTCCCTCCGCTCGCCGTATAGTCCCACGTTTATAACCGCTTATATATAACAAATAAACAGATTTTTCGAGACTCTTATATATTATCAAGCACACAAACGATCAAATTATCCATTTCTTTCCTGTAAATTTTAAAAATTTCGCTGGTAACGGACGCCCAACTTTGGAATTTAACCCTAAAATTATTTATATATTCACAGATTACAAAATCGTCTTCACTTCTTCAATGGTACATTATTTTCCATTTCCTTTCTTAGTTGTTGATATGTATCCTCCATTTGATTCCAGGTTAACTTAATCAGATGATCTACGTCATTCAGTGTTAGGCCTGTGGTTGATATCGGAGGCAAAACCTTGATGGGAACTTTAACTGAAATATAGTTAGAAAAACAATCAGAAAATGATTATATAAATCTACATATTTTAAAAGATCCTATACTCTTAGCCTTAAGCGGTAGTAAGTCAAACAAATATAGAACTTAGTTTGGCTGCTCTGATACTTACCTTAAGCCTGATAAACCATAAACCAATTTAAGTTGTTCCATGTTTAGTTTTGTTAATCGATAGTACTGTCTTAAGAGAAGTAGATGGTCAATTCTTTTTTGAACTAGAGTGTACAAAATGTGTAATTTATTGTATATAGTAAATCCAACCTATATGGAACGCCATTGTTTTTGTGTTTAGTAAAATTGGCTTCCAGCTATTGCCAAATTAGTTTTCCATGTTTGTAGATGTAATCAACGGCGTCGACTTGCCCAAATTTATGTGGGTGCATATGAATGGCGCGACGTGTTATATGTTTTCAGGAGAGTCTCGATATTTTTGATTGATTTTCTTTTAATTCAAATCTTTTATGAACATTATTTCTCGACTGATTTCCTTTTAATTCAAATCTTTTATGAACACTATCTCTGGATTGATTTCCTTTTAGTCAAAATCTTTTATGAACACTATCTCTCGATTGATTTCCTTTTAGTTAAAATCTTTTATGAACACTATCTCTCGATTGATTTCCTTTTAATTGAAATCTTTTATGAACATTATTTCTCGATTGATTTCCTTTTAATTCAAATCTTTTATGAACACTATCTCTGGATTGATTTCCTTTTAGTCAAAATCTTTTATGAACACTATCTCTCGATTGATTTCCTTTTAGTTAAAATCTTTTATGAACACTATCTCTCGATTGATTTCCTTTTAGTCAAAATCTTTTATGAACACTATCTCTCGATTGATTTCCTTTTAGTTAAAATCTTTTATGAACACTCTCTCTCGATTGATTTCCTTTTAGTCAAAATCTTTTATGAACACTCTCTCTCGATTGATTTCCTTTTAGTCAAAATCTTTTATGAACACTATCTCTCGATTGAATTCCTTTTAGTTAAAATCTTTTATGAACAATATCTCTCGATTGATTTCCTTTTAGTCAAAATCTTTTATGAACACTATCTCTGGATTGATTTCCTTGTAGTGAAAATCTTTGATAAACATTAACTTAAAGGGCTGTGATAAAGTAAAATATACTGGTGATATGAGTTGGGGCTGTCGTAGCTCAGTCGGTAACACGGCTAACTTAAAAGCAAGAGGAATAGGTTCAAATCCGGGTCCAAGATTACGTATAAACTACTGTAATGAATATTTTCAACATATGTAATCGTAATATTAAATGAGAAACACTTATTTTTTTCTATCAAACTAAAATCTTGTGGGTGCGGAACACGGACATAGTTATTTGTGTGGGTCCTGGAGCCCCGGAGCACCCACGTAGTTTGCTCGCATAGATGTAGGCCTAATGACAAATATTTAATGCATTGCCTGATCTCATCCCTATTTGGAAAAAAGAAAACTCTGAACATTGTACTCCGTTACCTGTCCTCATGCCATAAATGTCGACAACACCTAGTGGTCCAATTGCCGGTAAATGTCGATCGTCGCTATAGCGACGCGTCGAAGGACTGCCGCTAGTGTGCCACTGGCGGCAGGGTTTCGTCGAGTCGAAAGCTAGAATTGGAGTATTGAAGTTACCATCGTGTAACAGCGAGGACTTAATTTTGGTACGCGCTTCTTCGATTCGTCGCGGAGAATCGCGAAGGGACCAACACGAACTATCGCCAGTCATGTGCATGCGGTTATTGTTATATATTATTTTTCCTGATGAATTGTTCCTAAAGTGAGCTACGGGGGTCAAGAATAACCTCTGCCTCTATATCATGAAGTGAAAAATTTGAGATGAGTGCGTATAATTGTATGGATTTAGATGGCAACTGTAGCCGATCATTTGAAAGCGAGTATGAGAGAACCATGAAATAAAGTAAATAGACGCGCGTCATTTTGTTATAAAATTACGTGGTAAACGGATTTTATCTAATCTCAAACGGTTATCGTCGAATATACACGGTTACAGGAGCACTCTGATTAGCTAAATTAGAAATACCTCAAGGATTTATGCCTCTACAAGCGACGTTTTCTGTAATGCCTTCGTGGCCAAGTCGGAAGAGCACGCGCCTAGTAATCCAAAGGTTGTTGGTTCGCGCCTCCCCTGGGACACGTGCTATTTTTTTTACTTTTGTAAAAGTGTTTTTTAGACTCCTTAATGTAACAAATTACGCATATAGACGATTTAACATATCTTGGGGGAGTAAGTTCGTTGTTCATTGGCGTTTCGTCGCGTCTCTGCCGCTGGTAGTATGATTTTCAAAACGTAAGTTGGGCCACCGCGGATTGTCGCTGCGGGGCCGCCAATTATTGGCGAGACATCTCTAGTTGCCCATCGGTGGTCCTCCGACGCCTACGGCATGGGGGTGCTTGCTGAGGGGTAAGTTTTCACCATAATGATAGGGAGGAACCAAACAAGAATTTCCAACTTTAATTTTTTCATACAGGAATACATGTTTGATTCTTTCGTTATATATTTGTACTTATGTACAAGAAATTCAAGAGATGAATTAAAGCAACTCTTTGTAAACAGATTTCATCTGCACAAGCTAAATCAAAACTTGCGGTTCTAATTGTATATGAACATCTGTGGGAATTTTGTGCGGATATACAGTTCGTAAAAGATGTATCAAAGTAACACACAAAGTCTATCAATTTTTTTTTTTATAAAAAAAGAGCTTCTCGGTGGCTAAGTGGTTGGTGTGGGAAATCCGAGTTCGATTCCCAGCGGGAGCACATGTGGTTCGGATTCCACGTTAATCGGTATGTCCACGTCTCATATAACCTTGTTACTGAACGGGACGTTAAACTCAAAATCAACTAAGCTCAAAAAAAAGTGTTTGTCTTTTGTTATTCGGATTTCTCTTTACTCATACAATAAGATTCCCAAAGCTGAAATAGTTAAATGAGGTTTTTTAAAATAATAATAATAATAATAATAATAATTTTACTAAAAGTGGCTACGGCTAAGTGTGTTGCAATAAATAATAGTAGTGTAAAATTTCATAAAGGAGTTTTCGAACAGTTTTTAATTTAATTCTTCATTTTAAATTGTGCAATATACGGGGTGTTTCAAAACAACAGCGACAACATTTGGGAGGTGATTCCTGACACCAAGATAAGACGAAAAGTATAGACCAACCTGGGTGCACAAATGCTTCCTTTCAGATTCATAGGCTGTCGAAAACATGAAATAACTAATTTTAAACGTCCATAGCTCCGAAATTATGGTACCTACAGTAGTTGGGTCAAGACTTTATTTAGGAACTAGTATGTGCCCTATCCAAATATCTATGTTTCAGAATCCTACGGTACTTCCGTAACAATTTTTATAAGAGGTTGTTTGTGAGTACATCAAATTATTATAAGACCGTAGCCAAACTCCCTCTCCAAAACTTGTGGGAGTACCTTAGGATTCTGAAACATGTATTTTTGGATAGCCCACATATTAGTTCCTAAGTGAAGTCTTGACCCGACAATGGTAGGTTTCATAATTTAGAAGCTATGGGTCTCTAAATTTCATGTTTTCGGCAGCCTATAACTCCGAAACGAAGCATTTGTGTGCCCAGGTTGGTCTATACTTTTCGTCTTATCTTGATATCAGGAATCACCTCCCAAACGTTGTCGGTGTTGTTTTGAAACACCCTGTATACCCGTAAATGGTATTGGCTAATTATAATGTAAATGTAATAATCAATTTACGTCTTGTGTTTAACCGTCATAAGCAATTCTTGTTACTTACATAATAAAAATAAATACATATTATAAAGTAAAATTTCATTTCTAATCGAATAACAAGTAGTGGTAGACATGAATTCTATACGGGTTTGCGTCAAAGGGACGAAAAATGTGCGATATTAGTCATAACAGTTTCAATTGATTTCTTGCGTTTTATAACGCTCCGCATATGTTTGTGAAGGCAGATACGGAACAAGACCCTGAATTTTCCCGCACCAAGTTGTAAAAGAATAAGTAGAGAAAAGTATAGTTAGAGATTTTTTCTGTAAACCGTTGACGTCACTAACAATAAAATGCTCGCTTTCATTGCCAATTGGAGCTTTACAAAATGGAATTAGATACTTCTTATCCGATAAATTTGAGGAAGTACACTAGGCTCTCCTATTCAGGCCCTTAGTAGCCGTAGTCGCTCAAACAGAAATGACGCGCACACCAATGAATTATCGTGTGCAACAATGTTGTTAGTTAAACATGTCAAACAATGTTACACATACGTATTTGAAATTGTTTCTTTCTTACAGTAAAGGTCAGTACCTAGACGTAGTATGCAAGGGCGCCGATCCTGGGGGCGCCCGGGACTCCCCAAAGTTCATGTGGGGCCCCCTGTATTTTTATATGTATTTTTATGAATGGGTCTCCCAAAGTTACAGAGAAATCGGCGCCCGTGGTAAGGCGGATCCAGGGGGCGATCGCTTCCCCCAGAAGTCCGTCCTGGATCTGCTCCTGTCCTTGGTACTATGGCTAATTTAACATCGAATAATTTTAGTTCTCCCACTAGGAGTACGAAACTCTATACCAGAGTCACGCGTTAACAATTTGGCTAAGCTGGAATTCAATAATATATTTTTAACTCCCGGCAGAGTTTTACTCCAGGTGTAGAGTATAAATGTATGTAGAAAAATATGTGTGCGCGTGGTGGCACTTGATTTCTGGGTAACTACTGGTCTGATCTGAACTAAATTTAGTAGACAAGTAGCCCATTGTCTAAGGAATAGAAATCGCTTATATTTGATAGATAGAGTCTGTTAGTATGTGGTACCATAAGCGCCGATTGCATAAGTGCTCCAGAACTCAAGCCAGAGGCGGATTCAGGACGGACTTCTGGGGAGGTTGTAATACTGCTACTTAGAGCGACTTTTAAGAGCTCCAAACTCTGGAATGGGGTTTATTTATATATTAAATAAGAAAGTTGCCCCTTCTGGGGGCATCGCCCCCTCCCAGGATCCGCCCTGACTCAAGCACCCATTGGAGATTTTTATCAGTGCCAAGTACCCACTGGATTTTTCTATCTCTTCCTTTGGCCACATTTGGAACAGGAAAACAAAATTTCAATGTTACACTTTTGTTCAATACAAAGTTTAGATGATCGGGGTAAAAATAAATAAGTAAATAAATTAATTACTTAAAATAATATAAGTATCCTTACACCTTTAATTTTGTTACAGTAGCCTGTGACCTTTTATGGTTCTTCATCCCTATCAGAACTCCCCCTTAGTTTGAAAACAACTGGTTTATTGGGTCTGTTAAAAAATGAATGAGACTTGAGATTTGATTTATCTTAGAAGTACCAAAGCGTGAACACCCATTGAAAAAATTAAAAGTCGGCGCCTACGTGTTTGGTACTTTATTTCTCCATAACTACCCTAATAGCACAAGATGTGCTAGGTATGTGCCATTTAGGTGTCCCATTTACTTTTTAGGTACCCGACACTTGGCACATATGATATTCATGTGCTAAGTATTTTACTTCAGCTACCTTCAGTTTTAGGTTATTTTTACCTAATTGATATTTGCAACTATGTACCACAAATATAGCATTTATATACCTGACTCAGTTTCGCCCTCTAAACAGTCATTTGTTTTTATGTCGTCACTTGGCACATGTATGTGTCATGTTCTAGGTATGATCTGTCAGGAAAGTAAATGTACACCTATTTTTCGAGTCTGGCATTCCTGCGCTCCATCCGTGGAGAGTATGAGAATTAAATCAATCAAATGTTTACTGAGGGGCAAAAAGAAAAGCTTAATCTGAATAAGACATTGCAGAGGGGCACAAGCTGTGAATACGAATAGTGCATTGTGTAAATAAAGGACGACACCGAAAGAGAAAGCCAGAAACAGCTGTTAAACTTACAAAAAAAGAGTAAAAATTGTCGAAGTGGGAACATAAAACACAAACACAACAAATACGCCGACAACTAAACGACCGCCATGCCATGTTCTTGGTGTAGTGGTTAAGGTGCTGGCTTACAAATGCAAAGGACGCAAGTTCGAATCCTCGGCAAGGACATTTTTAAAAATTTTTGTTAATAATACATACAACTCATGAGAGATGGTAAAAGAGATCGTATTTAGTTTTTCGTAGCAATTATTATTGGTAATGTTTAGTACTGATAACACTTTTTGTCTTTGCGTATTGCTTTTGTTCTTGTCTTCATTTCGAAAGAGAAGAATATCCGAACAAATGCCACCAAAATTCCTCATATTTTGAATGTAAACGCCATTTGCAATTAGTAGAGAATAAAAATTGAACGTTCCGAAGTAGCTGCAAAAAGTAAAAGGAAAAACATGGAAGTCGACCATACTCATGGTTATTAAAAATACATTTTCTACATGCCTTACACCTCCCGACCACGTTTCTACGTTAGCAAGTAAGAGGCTTGTGTTTAGGTTAGGCTCGTCAATACGTTTTGCAAAGGGGCCCGGTTTAGCTCTGACGCACCACAGGTGCGAGAAGGGAGAAAAACACTTTTTCTCTCTCCCTCTGTGTGTCTATTTATCTATCTATTTGTGTATATATATAACGCTATTTGTGAATGCCATAACCACCCTAATTTTCAGCGGATTGAGACGAAACTTGGCACAAACATTAATTGTTGAAATATCTTGATGAGTTCGTTAACCAGAATAATCAGATGAAAATGTTCAAAATGGTGGCCCTTCAAACTCTTAAAAAGTTCCAAGGGAACCAAATTTCGCCCATAAATAGGTATTCAGAAAGTTTGAATAAATTTTCCTCTTTTACTGAAATATTTGTGTGCAGAAACTTATTGAAATATTGGACCCGATTAATAGCCTAAAGAAGGTTCACGCCCTTTCGCTACGGTCAGGTTTTTTTTTTTTTTTTTTTGCAGGAGGGGGTTATCTTCCTATTGGAACAAGATGATTGTTACTGATGATATGAAATTACACATTGAAAGTGAAGTAACTTGTGTAACGTGTTATTTGAAAGAATAATATAATAAATGTGCATTCCTCTAACACAGAGAACTGTAAATCATGTATTTCGAGTTCGGGAGCCTGAATGGCGAGGAGTGTTATTTGATTTGCTTTTTAGTAACACATTGCATTGCAAATAAAGGTAGGCAACATTAGTGGTAAGTAAAACAATAATAATAATAATAATAATAATAATAGGTGTTGTTTGTGGCAAGGCAATATCTTCCTCAGTTCTTCTTCAAACGTAATGATTGTAACGCCATATCTCCCTTACAAACAAAATATTAGCAATTTATATCGAGAGAACGGGAAACTGTAGAGCGATGGGACCAACGTTGGACAGTATGCACCCATAGTACTCAGAAAAATAAGCGATTTCAATGCAAAATGAACGAAGAGTCATTGTCATGGGTACTCATGGGGCCACAGCAGAGCCCTCTTTAGGCAAAATGTCGATAGCTTATATCGAGAAAACAGGAGGTGATACTGGGATGGGACCAACGTTGGACACCGTGGACCCATAAGGCGCATCGAAAAAATTAGGGAGGCGGGCGCCAGCCAGCCTTACTTATTTCCACATAATAATATAAAATTATATTGTCGAAATACACACACGAGTTAGCTACTAATATTTCATATTATTATTATTATTATTATTATTATTATTATTATTATTATTATTATCTACAGCGTCTTTTCATTACGTGAGCATGTTTGACATGAAACCAAAGAGAAAATCCATCCTGTAGCGAAAAGAAACAATACTTTCTCTCAAATGGATAAAATATCAAGCCGAGATTGATTCGAACTCGCATGAACGGCGCGAAAAGCCAGTGCTTTGTCCACTATTTTTTAACTGACTCACCGAACGCGTTTCAGTAACTTACTTATTGCTAATTTTACTTGCTTCACTCCTTTAACTTGCGTTTTCTAATAACTTATAACGACAGGGACACGAACACTGAAACATCGAGAACAGTTAAAAATGATAGATGCTCTCCCGCCGAGAATCGAACCGAGGCTCCATACACCCAAGGCTCACGTGCTAGCCTCTAGACCAGCGGCGATGGTAACGCTCACTTCCTGTATCGTTAGGGATTACGACCACTGTATTGCCAGCTATCACTTCTGTGGGTTGTATACTATGATCACATGTTTCTTCTTTGGTGGAAGAGTAAAACCTACATTATATGTAATACATGAGGTATTTAGACCTACATGCTCTTCATATAATGTAATAAAAGGGTCATGGTGTCGGATTTTAATACATGACGTATTGCAGTATACAACATGCTTTGCATTACTTGTTTGTTTGTAGACAGCTACTAGCTTAGTGTTCTGAAAGGTTGTGTATAAACTAGGGATAGCCCGTTCCGGAATTATTAGTTTTCGGACTCCCGAAAGTAAAGCCGGACAAATTCCGGAATTCGGAAAATTCCAATTTTGTAATAATTTCGGAATTCGGAAAAATCCGGAATTTAGAAATTTCTGATTTCGTTAACATTCCGGAATTCGGAAAATCCGGATTTTTTCGAAAAGTCGGAGTTTTTCACAATTCCGGAATTTTCTAAATTCCGGATTCTTTCCGAGTTCCGAAATTCTTCTGAATTCCGGAGTATAACTGAATTCCATAATTTTGCGAAATCCGGAAAGTGAAAGTTCCGCTTCCGAAAAATGAATTTATTTCGGTTAATATGAATCGTGGCGGAAATAAGTCTTTGACCAGGTAATGGCGACTGCTTTGAAAGAAATGGGGAGTATGAGAATTCAATCTGTCATATTTGTAGTTTCGTGTGGAGAAAGAACGAACTTGTGAACCAGTGGTTTAAGAAAAACTCAAGTTATTAATATAAACTTTGCCGACTTCATAAAAGAAATAAGACATTTTGAATCGAAAAATGTAACACACAAATTTGCAAGCGGAGACAAAGAAACCTAACGTAACCAGACTAAAGACGGATCGTTTACCGCGTAGCGATCGCGGTTCAGTGGTCAAGGTGCTTCTGCGAATGCACGTTGCAATTTTTTTTTCTTACTTTAGAATTTTTGATGGCGATTGATCAGCGATAACATACGTTTTATTATATTCAGATATTTGAATACTCGGATGTTTCAATACTTGAACTATCAAATCTTCAGGAATAATAATAGTAATAATAATTATTATTATTATCTCGTAGAAGATTAAAATCTAGAATCTAAATTATCGCTCAGGTCATACCGTTACAAGGAGAAACGTGACATTTGGAAAGAATATTTCGGTTTGGTTTAATGTTGCTCACGAGAAGAGGAGTTTGTCATCTCGTTTCTAAAACAAATAAAATAACATGAGAATTAACATTTTACATTCGAGACGGGTCAGGGCTAAATCAAAATTTTCGTCTCTCTTTGGAGATGAGAATCGAGACGAGACGAAAAGTATCGTAAACATTTCCCGTCTTGTCTCGATTCTCGAAATAGTGTATGTCCATTCTTTAAGTAACAATTGCTCTGTAGACTGAATCTCATAGGCTATTTCGTTACATAGTATTTCAGAGCTCATTGAATTATGCTCTGTGTAGGTATTTTTGTAGCAAAGCTTTTATATTTACCTCTGCATATTCTAAAAATTAGTTTATTATATGCCTTACTGTCGCGTGATATTCAGTTAAATTTATTACAGTTATTTTCCTCAAAACATACTTTCTACATGCAACTTCAATAAAAGGTTCTAGTTTAAAATGTTGGTAGTTGCAGAGGTGTGTCTTGAAGGTACGGAACCCTTTCCCCGAAATCTCTAATTTTAAGTGAGTTTTGCCAAATTTCAGGGCAAGTTTAAAACTACTACTACTACTACTACTACTACTACTACTACTATTATTATTATTATTATTATTATTATTATTGTTATTATTGTTATTATTATTATTATTATTATTATTATTATTATTATTATTATTATTATTATTATTATTATTATTATATCAACTCCATGTATAATCTTTAAAAGATATACGGTTTGTATCTGAATAGTAAAAGCTAATTGACTGTCGATCTCGGTCGTCTGGAAGTCTTAAGGAGGCAAGGACATCGGTCACGTTCTGGGTTTGAGTTCCGAAGGGGCAAGTATTCGGGCTCGAGCAAAAAATTGTTAAAAGTTATAGGCTTCATCCAAACATATTCAAAACAGCTGGGACCGGGTTTGGGCTTCTCAACGGCTCGAGCGGCTCGGCTTACAGCTCATTCAATATCGAACCGAATCGAGAAGTGAGCCGAGCCAACAGCTCACCACACCGAGCCGATTTGGGCCATCGGCTTAGTTGAGCTGAGTCGAAACGTGCTGATGAACTAGTTTCAACTTAGCTGGCTCGAACCGGTTCACATGAGCCGAGTAGGTGACCCATCCCAACCGAGAAAGCTCGAGCCATCGGCTCAATTGAGCTGAGTCGATGGCTTGTTCCAACTAAGCCGGCTCGGGTCATCGGCTCATCCCAACCGAGCCGACTCGAGCTGTTCGCTTAGTTGATACGAGCCGAGCCGGTTGATATCACTACCCGAGTTGGTCTTCTGCTTGGGCTCAAGAATTCGACCGTGCAGATCTCAGCCTTGATTTTAAGAACTACAGTATATAATTATATTGGTGATTACGACATCTGAGGCTGTCTCGTAATAATAATAATAATAATAATAATAAACTCTTGTCTTCTCGTTATCTAGACGAGACGAGATACACTAAAATTGCCCCACGAGATGCACTAAAATTACGAGATGAGACGCACCTCTGTCGTGAGCAACACTAAGAGTATTCCACATTACTGCCTACATTTCTCATGGCTTTTGCTTTCCAGTCTGATCAGGCCAATATTTCAAAACGAGTTAAAACGAGCTGAACGAGTGAGAGAGCCATTATCAAACTCAACTCAACTCGAAACTAGACCTCGAAAACAGCGACTTGGCTCGGAACTCAATTCAAGAAAATTACCTTTGACTCGACTCAAATTGTACTCGAGTTGAATTGAATTTTGGCTCGACTTGTGCTCATCCCTATTCGTGTTTGTATTTTATGTTTCCACTTCAACAATGTCTACTCTTTTTTCTCCTTTTACCTGCTGTTTCTGGATTTCTCTTTCGGTGTCGTCCTTTATTTACACCGTGCACTATTCTTATTCCCAGCTTGTGACCCGCTTCAATGTCTTATTCAGTTTAGGCTTTTCTTCTTACATTGACTTCACATGTGATTGATTTAATTCTCACTTTCCGCGCACGACCGATAAAAATGTTTTATTATTATTATTATTATTATTATTATTATTATTATTATTATTATTATTATTATTATTATTATTATTATACTATTGAACTTGCACGGCGAAATTACTGTATAATACGATATTATTTCTGTAATTTTACTCCACTGTATGCTATTTAGTTTATTAATGGGCACTAAATTGTCTCCAGATCAACGAATAAATTAACTACGGCATGCACTTTGGTGGAAATATCATTACATGAACATGTTTGGAACGAACCAATAATCTTATTGCAATGATATTTCCACCAAAGTGCATGCCGTAGTTAATTTATTCGTTGATCTGGAGACAATTTAGTGCCCATTAATAAATTAAATAACATACAATGGAATAAAATTACTGAAATGATATCGTATTATACAGTAATTTCGCCGTGCAAGTTCAATAGTATAATAATAATAATAATAATAATAATAATAATAATAATAATAATAATAATAATAATAATAATAATAATAATAATAATAATAATAATAATAATAAAATATTTTCATCGGTCGTGCGCGGAAAGTGAGAATTAAATCAATCACATGTCAAGTCAATGTAAGGAGAAAAGCCTAAACTGAATAAGACATTGAAGCGGGTCACAAGCTGGGAATAAGAATAGTGCATGGTGTTAATAAAGGACGACACCGACAGAGAAATCCAGAAACAATAGGTAAACGGAAAAAAAAGAGTAGAAATTGTTGAAGTGGAAACAAAATACAAATACGAATAGGGATGAGCAGGAGTCGAGCGTAAATTCGACTCGACTCGAGTTCAGTCCGAGTCGAGTCAAAGGTATTTTTCTTGTAGTACTTAAAATGATACTGTAGTTCTTAAAATTAAGGCTGAGACCTGCACGGTCGAATTCTTGAGCTCAAGCAGAAGACCAACTCGGGTAGTGATATCAACCGGCTCGGCTCGTATCAACTGAGCGAAGTTGTTGTATTACTATACATCTGCTTTCGCCCCTGTCAAATCTGGTCGATCTCGTTGACGCGACATATTTGCTTTTTTATACCCCTTTCTTCGTTTACTGAACAAAACAGTAACTATTCTGAAATATCCCAGATAGCACGAATACTTGCGGCAAATTTTTGCTTCGTTTAGTGGAGCAAACAATCTGAAAGTTTGCGAAGGCAAAATTTTTAAATATTTATTAAAAGCTTTCAATATGATCTGCAAATTTTCGCTGATTTGTAAAAATAAATTCACCACTGCAATATATATCGTTGCTGAAATATAGCGTTGAAAGTTTGCCGTCGCAAACAGTTTGCAACTCTGTAAAAAAAACTTGTTTCGAAAAACTAGCTGAAAGCAAATATGTGATGATATTACCAAGTGCGCGCGCATGGTACCCAGAATTCACTGCGCTACATCAACTGTGACAAAGCAAGCGGGAAGTGAGAATCGAGAAAAACCAATACATCAGAGGACTCCAGAATAAACTCACTGGTCTCTTATCAGATGTTTTTATTGACCCAGGCAGCCTGATGTTATTTTGTGAATGTGTGTGAGAGTAAGTACAGGGATATGATCGTTGAGTTAGTAGATAAATAGCGATATCCTTTGTCTGTGCGTTTATCGTTCGTAAGTTTATATTTGGCAAGTAGCTAAAGATGTGTAATGCTTGCCACTAAGAAAAGACGGATCCACATTATAAAAATTTTGATGTTTCATAAAGTTAGGTTTCACTTTATAAATTTGCAACAAACATGATCTTGCGATCGTGAAAACACTTTCTGCAATGTTGCTGCAAACCTTTTAATGTTTTCAGCAAATTCATCAGCTCATTTTCGGAAATTTTGTCAAAGAAAATTTACACAAAATATTTGCAACAAAGTCCTGGCAAACTTTCTTGCTGTGCAGTCGCAAACATTTCGTTTGTATCGGCAGATGTTTTCATTTTCTGAGGCAACTTTGCTGCAAACTCAGCCAGCGTCAACTTCGTTATTTGCATTGAACTTTCGGCAAATTTTCTCATTTGAAAAGGCAAATTTTTTGCAAACTTTTTAGTTTGCCTTTGCAAATTTTTAAACATTTTTAAAAATTTTTCTGTGCTATCTGGGATACTACTGCGCATGCCTCGTAGATAAATATTTCTGATGCCAATAGTTTCCGTTTTGTCCAAGGAATGTTCTTTTTCTTATTCCCAGCATGACCCTTTTATTACATTATATGAAGAGCATGTAGGTCTAAATACCTCATGTATTACATATAATGTAGGTTTTACTCTTGCAGCAGAGAAGAAACATGTGATCATAGTATACAACCCACAGAAGTGATAGCTGGCAAGACAGTGGTCGTAATCCCTAGCGACACAGGGAGAAAGTGGTGCCCTTCCCGCTGGTCTAGTCGCTAGCACGTGCGCCTTTGGTCTATGGAGTTCCGGGTTCGATTCCCGGCGGGAGAGCATCTATGATTTTTAAATGTTCTCGATGTTTCTGTGTTCGTGTCTCTGTCGTTATAAGTTATTAGAAAAAGCAAGTTAAACGAGTGAAGCAAGTAAAATTAGCAATAAGTAAGTTACTGAACGCGTTCGGTGAGTCAGTTAAAAAAATAGTGGACAAAGCACTGCCTTTTCGCGCCGTCCATGCGAGTTCGAATCAATCTCGGCTTGATATTTTATCCATTTGAGAGAAAGTATTGTTTCTTTTCGCTACAGGATGGATTTTCACTTTGGTTTCATGTCAAACATGCTCACGTAATGAAAAGACGCTGTAGATAATAATAATAATAATAATAATAATAATAATAATAATAATAATAATAATAATAATAATAATAATAATATGAAATATTAGTAGCTAACTCGTGTGTGTATTTCGACAATATAATTTTATATTATTATGTGGAAATAAGTAAGGCTGGCTGGCGCCCGCCTCCCTAATTTTTTCGATGCGCCTTATGGGTCCACGGTGTCCAACGTTGGTCCCATCCCAGTATCACCTCCTGTTTTCTCGATATAAGCTATCGACATTTTGCCTAAAGAGGGCTCTGCTGTGGCCCCATGAGTACCCATGACAATGACTCTTCGTTCATTTTGCATTGAAATCGCTTACTTTTCTGAGTACTATGAGTGCATACTGTCCAACGTTGGTCCCATCGCTCTACAGTTTCCCGTTCTCTCGATATAAATTGCTAATATTTTGTTTGTAAGGGAGATATGGCGTTACAATCATTACGTTTGAAGAAGAACTGAGGAAGATATTGCCTTGCCACAAACAACACCTATTATTATTATTATTATTATTATTATTATTATTATTATTATTATTATTATTATTATTATTATTATTATTATTATTATTATTATTATTATTGCTGTTGTTGTTGTTTTACTTACCACTAATGTTGCCTACCTTTATTTGCAATGCAATGTGTTACTAAAAAGCAAATCAAATAACACTCCTCGCCATTCAGGCTCCTAAACTCGGAATACATGAGTTCTCTGTGTTAGAGGAATGCACATTTATTATATTATTCTTTCAAATAACACGTTACACAAGTTACTTCACTTTCAATGTGTAATTTCATATCATCACTAACAATCATCTTGTTCCGATAGGAAAATAATCCCCTCCTGCAAAAAAAAAAAAAAAAAAAAAATCCTGACCGTAGCGAAAGGGCGTGAACCTTCTTTAGGCGATTAATCGGGTCCAATATTTCAATAAGTTTCTGCACACAAATATTTCAGTAAAAGAGGAAAATTTATTCAAACTTTCTGAATACCTATTTATGGGCGAAATTTGGTTCCCTTGGAACTTTTTAAGAGTTTGAAGGGCCACCATTTTGAACATTTTCATCTGATTATTCTGGTTAACGAACTCATCAAGATATTTCAACAATTAATGTTTGT
The DNA here is from genome assembly GCF_964235325.1 of Thermobia domestica. Lineage (NCBI taxonomy): Eukaryota > Metazoa > Arthropoda > Insecta > Zygentoma > Lepismatidae > Thermobia > Thermobia domestica. The sequence goes on along the minus strand of NC_137454.1, from coordinate 18,429,844 downwards.
GCCAAGTTTCGTCTCAATCCTCTGAAAATTAGGGTGGTTATGGCATTCACAAATAGCGTTATATATATACAAATAGATAGATAAATAGACACACAGAGGGAGAGAGAAAAAGTGTTTTTCTCCCTTCTCGCACCTGTGGTGCGTCAGAGCTAAACCGGGCCCCTTTGCAAAACGTATTGACGAGCCTAACCTAAACACAAGCCTCTTACTTGCTAACGTAGAAACGTGGTCGGGAGGTGTAAGGCATGTAGAAATTGTATTTTTAGTAACCATGAGTATGGTCGACTTCCATGTTTTTCCTTTTACTTTTTGCAGCTACTTCGGAACGTTCAATTTTTATTCTTTACTAATTGCAAATTGCGTTTACATTCAAAATATGAGGAATTTTGGTGGTATTTGTTCGGATATTCTTCTCTTTGGAAATGAAGAAAAGAATAAAAGCAATACGCAAAGACAAAAAGTATTATCAGTACTAAACATTACCAATAATAATTGCTACGAAAAACTAAATACGACCTCTTTTACCATCTCTCATGAGTTGTATGTATTATTAACAAAAATTTTTAAAAATGTCTTTGCCGAGGATTCGAACTTGCGCCCTTTGCATTTGTAAGCCTGCACCTTAACCACTACACCAAGATCATGGCATGGTTACCATTTAGTTGTCGGCGTATTTGTTGTATTTGTGTTTTATGTTCCCACTTCGACAATTTTTACTCTTTTTTTGTAAGTTTAACAGCTGTTTCTGGCTTTCTCTTTCGGTGTCTTCCTTTATTTACACAATGCACTATTCGTATTCTCAGCTTGTGCCCCTCTGCAATGTTTTATTCACATTAAGCTTTTCTTTTTGCCCCTCAGTAAACATTTGATTGATTTAATTCTCATACTCTCCACGGATGGAGCGCAGGAATGCCAGACTCGAAAAATAGGTGTACATTTACTTTCCTGACAGATCATACATACTGTTTCAGATACCCTAACAGCACAAGGTGTGCTAGGCATGTTCCATTTAGGTGTTCTAAATTCATCTCCCATATTTGATGCATTTGTTGCTTCTTTTTCTAAGCGATTGTGCACTAGAAGCAACAAACGAATCAACTTTATTAGATAGCAACTGTCGCCGATCATTTGAAAGTGAATATGCAAGAACCATCAAATAAAGTAAATAGACACTCGTCATTTTGTTATAAAATTACATGACGAGTAGATTTTATCTGATCCCAAACGGTTATCGTCGAATATACGTGCTTAAAGGAGCACTCTGATTAGCCAAATTCAAAAGACCTCAATAATTTATCCCTCTTCAAGCGACGTACTCTTCATAGCCTTCGTGGTCAAATCGGAAGAGCACGCGGCTAGTAACCGAATGTTGGGGGTTCGCGCCTACCCCCCAACTTGTTTAAAGTGTTGTTTAGACTCACCTTAATGTAATCACATTACGCATATAGGCGATTTAACATATTTTGGGGGAGTAATTTTGTGGTTCATTGACGCTTACGGCATGGGGAACATACGTAGAACATACTAGGCACGTTCCTCAGGTACATGTCAGGCATTTGCCTAGGGGCGGACATAGACTGTGACTATCACTTGCCATCTATGCGATTTCTCAGTCAGAGGTACATAAGGCACATACTGCACACATTCCCATGTACCTGAGGGAACATGATAGGCATATGCCTGCTATGTAATTGTGCTGTTAGGGTAGTGGCCGGGTCTGAACGAAATTAATTGAGCAAGTAGCTCATCGTCTACGAAAAAAAAAATCGCTGTATTTGGTGACCGAGTTCGGTCAGGGACAGGCTCGGCTCGGCAACAGAGGCTAGGCTTCACAGCTTTGCAAGCCGGACTTTGGTTCACTTTGGCTTGTCTTATTCAAATATCTACTCTCTCTTTTTTTTATGTTTTCTATTCATTATCACAGTTGGTAAAATTTGGTATATGTGCTACAGAAAAAAGAGCTTGAAAAGATGAAAAATACAGCGTTATAACAAATTTACTGCAGTCTTATGTAGGGTTAAATATAGAGCTTATGGAAAATAAATTTTTTGAACATGACCATATAATGTTTGTATATGGAGTGTGTGTGTGTGATAAAATGTAAAAAGAATATCGTAACATAGGGATCACAAATGGAACACCGTACTGCATGTAAGCACAATCCATTTTCAAATATCACCACACTAAGGGAAGATTTGAGCCGGGATAGTCCCTATAGCTACGCCACTGCAAAAGACCATTGTTTCATTTATAGAAGAGGGGAATTTTCCTCTTCTAAAAACCTGCATGTTTGTATCCGAAACACTACTCAACCAACGTCGTACGAGGGCACATCACTCTGAGTACTTACGATTCAATGTGATACTTCAGCATACGTAATTAAGCGACAAATGCTCATAAATTCACCATTTTCCTAAATGTGTGATTTTGGTTAAAGAAAATAAAATATAATCTATTTTGATGATTTAGAAATTAGATTCTGTTAACGAGACTATAGTAATAAAACTAAGGTACCAAATTTCTCAAAAGTAAATCCCCACGTTGAGCGGGTTTGCATATCCAGGCTCCTATTTATGAAAACATTTACGATCACTCCAACCCCAATCATTTCACAGATTCAACCTGTTGTATATAAGTTATTAGGACGTAAAATTGAACATAATTTATACGAAAAATACTTTTATGCATTGCAAGACCTGTAACTGCCAAATATTCACCACAAACTTATAGTCGTATCGACATAAACAAAAAGAAGTATGGAGCAGGAAACTACTTTACCCAAAAGTCAAAAGAGACTTACTGAAGACATACGAACTGGTGCGCATATAAATTTCCGCTTAGCTTCCTTAATATTATCCAGCAACTGTATAGCACGGCGACTGCTCGACTACAGATAAATGGTTTTCTCACTCAGTCCATTTCACTGAACAGCGGAGTCCGCCAGGGTTGTCCAATGTCCATGTTTCTTTTTGGGCTTGCTCTTGAACCTCTCTTATATAAGTTGGCTGCGTATATCCAACCTCCGCTTCACGACCTGCAAAATCTCTCCGTCACGGCCTATGCTGATGATGTGAATATTAGTTGCACGACATTACAACAGTTTCACTATATTATTGCCCAATTACGACAATTCAGTGATATTAGTGGTGAACGTATCAATTTCTCTAAAACAAAAGTGTTGGCATTTCATAACTGGAAAATGGATGGCATTCCAGAGCCCTTCTCAACTGTTGAAGTGGTAGATCAAGTTAAAATATTGGGTGTTATATTTTCGAATAGTGACAGTATCCATTATGAACGAATTTGGGATCCATTACTGAATACTGTGCGCGGGCTGTGTCTCCAACAAAAATTACGCAAATTAGACCTTATCCAACGTATTTGGTATGTAAATAGTTATTTGTGTGCAAAATTATGGTATTTCGCTCACATATATCCGATATCGGACCTCTATCTTCGAAAACTTCATTCTGTTATTGGTTGGTTTATTTGGGCAGGACTTTATTTTCGTGTCACACGTAATACCCTTATTCTACCTTGGAAACAAGGGGGCTTACAGCTCATTTCGATACGTGAGAAATGTAAGGCGTTTTTCTTAACCAACAACTATAAGCAATATCAATTTCCTGACAGTATTACACATCAGTGGCTTTCGTGCTGGATGGTCTCATTTCCAGCACCCAACCCCCCTAATATGGAATCCCTCAAAGACGCCCCTGTGTATATTAAAGAATGCGTGCAAGGTTGGTCGTATCTACCTCTCTTGGATCCCACCAATTATTTCAATGTAAAAATTATGGGTCAGTACTTACTTGCACCTCTGTACAACGAAATGGTTCCGCACGTTCAGCAAAAATTTCCCACAAAAAACTGGAAAATGATATGGCATAATGTGCACAATGTCACTCTGTCAACGCAGGTAAGGAGTACCTGGTATATGATTGTGAATGAGCTTGTTCCTACTAATGTTAAATTAAAACGTATTGGAGTACTACAAACGGATATGTGTCAACGGTGTGATCAACCAGATACGATTGAACACAGACTGCAATTCTGTGCTCAATCACCTGATATCTGGAGAACGTTAACAAGAATGTTAAGTGTCATTTGCCGTTTACATGCAACTGTGTTTGAACCTCAGTATATACTGTTTCCCGACTATCGTTTCTTTCCGATCACCAAACACAATACTGTCACCTGGCTAATTGGACAATCACTTTTCTATATCATGGATACGTATCCGTGTGGCAATATGTCTGATTACATTATTTTTCTGAAAAATGCTTGTAAAAGATTTTCTGTACAGTGCGAAAACAAATATTTTCCTCACTACTTACGAATCTTGTATAATGAATATATGCACTGAGATGTTATAAGTTCCTGTAATGTAATCAAATGAAAAAAAAAAACTGGTCGAGCGGTTTGGGTCACTAGTCTAGCAATTCGAAGTTTATGTGTTCAAACCCTGAAGGGAGTATTCGTTTTTGTTTTTTTTTTTCGTTTTTTTTAAAGTGTGTTCCTATTTTCATCAGAGGACTGAGAACATTTCTTTAAATAAATCTTTGGCAACTACTTTTCTCTCAAATTCGATTAGAAGGAAACATTATATGAATTGCAAATCTAAAATCCACAGCTGTGAACAAAATATTCTGTTCAATATTTTATTATTATCCTTTGATTTGTAATGAAAAACTAATTATAAGCATTGACGATTTCAGAAGATTTTCCCCCGGTAATGGTCAATATATGAATGAGAGAAAACTGATAAAACATTATTAGTCCACTTTGAGCATGATCGAAGATATCTTATGGCCACGAAGGGGGAAATTTATGTCGACAGAGTCTCAAATTCTCCCACAGGTCATGCCCTGAAATCATCACTGTTTGAAAGGTTTCCTTAACAAATAGAATATTACATTTATTTCTCGTTCTACGTTTTGAAATGGAAAAATCATAATTTTAAAGTGAATTATAATACGATAAGCATAAAGATTTATAGAACTAATGAAGTAAATATTCTTGTGTAAGTTATCGATTTCTAATCGGATTAAAACTCGAATATTCGTTTGCATCGCACTTTAAAGTAAATCCTCTCTCTATATAGTTCTTACTGGAAAGTATGTTTAACTCCAATTACTTAATCAATATTTTTAATAATATATTTTTATTGTAATACTTTTACTATTCAATGTTGTATATACTACATTTCCCAAAGCAAAACCTCGCAAATGTATAGTGGACTAGTGAATATTATCAAATAAATTATCATTTTGTTTACGTAAATACTGCATCGCCTCATTTGAAACTTCGTACTTTAAATAATATTAATATTAATAATAATAATAATAATAATAATAATAATAATAATAATAATAATAAAATCATAGCCATACCTTTATCAGAATTTCAGGCTTAGTCAATAAATGAATTCAAAGTGGTCTCTATTCGAAGTTCTATTTAATCGAATCCGATAGAAATACAAAGAGAAACTTCGAGAACAGGTAAAAGAAAAATGTTACCTTGGTGGGACTGGAACTAACCTTTAAGAGTTCCTTTCAATTTACAGACTGCCATGCTCCACAATATTCTGTTAACTTCTCCATCTTCACATACGATTTTTCTGTTTTGATATCGCCAATACCTAATTATGTTTCTATATAGTCTAATTTGTCCCCTCCCTCTCTTTCCTGCCACCATACCCTCTAACACATCCCTCACAACACAGTTCCTTCTTAACCAATATTCCAACCATTTTCTCTTCCTCTTCTTAATAATATTTTTCTCCTTCCATTTCTAACACCCTCATTCGTTTTCCTCTCGACCCAGCCATTTCTCTCCATTCTTCTCCACGCACATATTTCGAAAGCCTCCAATTGTTTCTCATCATTTCTGTGTAATGTTAATGTTTCTGTCCTATAAATACAGTAAAATACAGTACACGAAGCATTTTATGAGTTTTTTCAACTCTAAGGCCCCACAAAATAATATTTTCCTCATCCTAAAGGCTTCTTTCGCCATTTCTATCCTTGCTTTTATTTCACGTTCGCATGTCATATTACTAATAATACTACTCAGACATCAAAAACTAGTCACCTGTTTTTTTCCCGCTCCTACTTCTATATTTGACACCGATCGCTTTTCCTCCCATATTCTTCAGAAGCCATTCTTAAGTTTTCTACATTTTATTAATTTTCTTTTTAGATTCTGCAACAACAATCATATCAACCCCAAACCGTATACACCTCATCATTCTATCTCCTACCGAAATTCCATCTTCATTATCAAAACTCATTTTTGCTATCTCTTCTACATAGCTATTAAATAATGTCGGCGAAATATATAATATCTGTTGAACTCATCTTTCAATTACACTGTCTGTCTACTGTGCATGCGCCAGTGAATTTCCATGGAAGATCATGAATAATTCTGATAATTTATATAATATTTACGGACGAATATGTAATAGAACCTATATGAATAACATATATCATTCTTCAAAGTAACGAATACGGTAAACATTATTACAGCAGGATGAAATAGGTGTAAATTTCAGATACTACAAAATGCATTTCACTTGCTTTCCCCGCTGGTCTAGTGGCTAGCACGTGTGCCTAATATGTATGGGGTCCCGGGTTCGATTCCCGGTGGGGGAGTTTGGAATTTTAATTCTCTTAGATGTTTTTGTATTCGTGTTCCTGTCGTTCAAGATTAACGGAAATGATTGTAAAACGTATATAACCGAGTAGAAAATAGAGACAAGTTACTCAGATACGTTCGGTGAATCAGTTAACTTGAAGAAAAGAAACAAAGTGCCTAAGGCATTTGTCTGTAAATTGAAAGGAACTCTTAAAGGTTAGTTCCAGTCCCACCAAGGTAACATTTTTCTTTTACCTGTTCTCGAAGTTTCTCTTTGTATTTCTATCAGATTCGATTGAATAGAACTTCGAATAGAGACCACTTTGAATTCATTTATTGACTAAGCCTGAAATTCTGATAAAGGTATGGTTATGATTTTTATTATTATTATTATTATTATTATTATTATTATTATTATTATTATTTAAAGTACGAAGTTTCAAATGAGGCGATGCAGTATTTACGTAAACAAAATGATAATTTATTTGATAATATTCACTAGTCCACTATACATTTGCGAGGTTTTGCTTTGGGAAATGTAGTATATACAACATTGAATAGTAAAAGTATTACAATAAAAATATATTATTAAAAATATTGATTAAGTAATTGGAGTTAAACATACTTTCCAGTAAGAACTATATAGAGAGAGGATTTACTTTAAAGTGCGATGCAAACGAATATTCGAGTTTTAATCCGATTAGAAATCGATAACTTACAAAAGAATATTTACTTCATTAGTTCTATAAATCTTTATGCTTATCGTATTATAATTCACTTTAAAATTATGATTTTTCCATTTCAAAACGTAGAACGAGAAATAAATGTAATATTCTATTTGTTAAGGAAACCTTTCAAACAGTGATGATTTCAGGGCATGACCTGTGGGAGAATTTGAGACTCTGTCGACATAAATTTCCCCCTTCGTGGCCATAAGATATCTTCGATCATGCTCAAAGTGGACTAATAATGTTTTATCAGTTTTCTCTCATTCATATATTGACCATTACCGGGGGAAAATCTTCTGAAATCGTCAATGCTTATAATTAGTTTTTCATTACAAATCAAAGGATAATAATGAAATATTGAACATAATATTTTGTTCACAGCTGTGGATTTTAGATTTGCAATTCATATAATGTTTCCTTCTAATCGAATTTGAGAGAAAAGTAGTTGCCAAAGATTTATTTAAAGAAATGTTCTCAGTTCTCTCATGAAAATAGGAACACACTTTAAAAAAAAGAAAAAAACGAATATACACTTCACGGTTTGAACACATAAACTTGTAATTGAAAGAAGAATGACCCAAACCGCTCGACCCGTTCCTATGTCTTCAGTGCGTCTCTTTTGACTTTTGGGTAAAGTAGTTTCCTGCTTCACACTTCTTTTTGTTTATGTCGATACGACTATAAGTTTGTGGTGAATATTTGGCAGTTACAGGTCTTGCAATGCATAAAAGTATTTTTCGTATAAATTATGTTCAATTTTACGTCCTAATAACTTATATACAACAGGTTGAATCTGTGAAATGATTGGGGTTGGAGTGATCGTAAATGTTTTCATTAGAGATGCAAGGGCTCGGAAAAAAACTGGCTGTTTTGGAAAAAAACTCGGTTTTTTCTGCTTTGCTTTTTTGCTTGGGAAATTTTGGGCTTTTTTCAAAATTCTGCTTTAAATTGATAAAGCAGACTTTGTTTCGTTTCTTTATAACACAAAAAGTCATTTAATTAGTGGTTGATGCCGATAATAATATAAAACCTCGAAAATAAACAATGAATTTCGAAAAGATATTTCAAACAATTTTTCTTCAACATATTTACATTATGAATCCCAAAGGATTAACCAATGTATATAATAAGAATTTTTTAACCTCCTGTATACAAAAGTAAGCAGGGTTGGCAAGAACCATGATTGTTTTTGAAAATGCCAAAAAACCGTTTTTTTTGGGTGGGGGAGTTTAAACCAGGTTTTTCTTGATTTAGATATTTTGCTTTATGTATGATCTGTCAGGAAAGTAAATGTACACCTATTTTTCGAGTCTGACATTCCTGCGCTCCATCCGTGGAGAGTATGAGAATTAAATCAATCAAATGTTTACTGAGGGGCAAAAAGAAAAGCTTAATCTGAATAAGACATTGCAGAGGGGCACAAGCTGTGAATACGAATAGTGCATTGTGTAAATAAAGGACGACACCGAAAGAGAAAGCCAGAAACAGCTGTTAAACTTACAAAAAAAAGAGTAAAAATTCTTGAAGTGGGAACATAAAACACAAATACAACAAATACGCCGACAACTAAAAGGTAACCATGCCATGATCTTGGTGTAGTGGTTAAGGTGCTGGCCTACAAATGCAAAGGACGCAAGTTCGAATCCTCGGCAAGGACATTTTTAAAAATTTTTGTTAATAATACATACAACTCATGAGAGATGGTAAAAGAGATCGTATTTAGTTTTTCGTAGCAATTATTATTGGTAATGTTTAGTACTGATAATACTTTTTGTCTTTGCGTATTGCTTTTATTCTTTTCTTCATTTCGAAAGAGAAGAATATCCGAACAAATGCCACCAAAATTCCTCATATTTTGAATGTAAACGCAATTTGCAATTAGTAAAGAATAAAAATTGAACGTTCCGATGTAACTGCAAAAAGTAAAAAGAAAAACCTGGAAGAAGACCATACTCATGGTTATTAAAAATACAATTTCTACATGCCTTACATCTCCCGACCACGTTTCTACGTTAGCAAGTAAGAGGTTTATGTTTAGGTTAGGTTGGTCAATACGTTTTGCAAAGGGGCCCGGTTTAGCTCTGACGCACCACAGGTGCGAGAAGGGAGAAAAACACTTTTTCTCTCTCCCTCTGTGTGTCTACTTATCTATCTATTTGTATATATATAACGCTATTTGTGAATGCCATAACCACCCTAATTTTCAGCGGATTGAGACGAAACTTGGCACAAACATTAATTGTTGAAATATCTTGATGAGTTCGTTAACCAGAATAATCAGATGAAAATGTTCAAAATGGTGGCCCTTCAAACTCTTAAAAAGTTCCAAGGGAACCAAATTTCGCCCATAAATAGGTATTCAGAAAGTTTGAATAAATTTTCCTCTTTTACTGAAATATTTGTGTGCAGAAACTTATTGAAATATTGGACCCGATTAATCGCCTAAAGAAGGTTCACGCCCTTTCGCTACGGTCAGTTTTTTTTTTTTTTTTTGCAGGAGGGGGTTATTTTCCTATTGGAACAAGATGATTGATTGTTAGCGATGATATGAAATTACACATTGAAAGTGAAGTAACTTGTGACACGTGTTATTTGAAAGAGTAATATAATAAATGTGCATTCCTCTAACACAGAGAACTGTAAATCATGTATTTCGAGTTCGGGAGCCTGAATGGCGAGGAGTGTTATTTGATTTGCTCTTTAGTAACACATTGCATTGCAAATAAAGGTAGACAACATTAGTGGTAAGTAAAATAATAATAATAATAATAATAATAATAATAATAATAATAATAATAATAATAATAATAATAATAATAATAATAATAATAATAATAGGTGTTGTTTGTGGCAAGGTAATATCTTCCTCAGTTCTTCTTCAAACGTAATGATTGTAACGCCATATCTCCTTTACAAACAAAATATTAGCAATTTATATCGAGAGAACGAGAAACTGTAGAGCGATGGGAGCAACGTTGGACAGTATGCACTCATAGTACTCAGAAAAGTAAGCGATTTCAATGCAAAATGAACGAAGAGTCATTGTCATGGGTACTCATGGGGCCACGGCAGAGCCCTCTTTAGGCAAAATGTCAATAACTTATATCGAGAGGTGATACTGGGATGGGACCAACTTTGGACACCGTGGACCCATAAAGCGCATCGAAAAAAATAGGGGGGGGGGCGCCAGCCAGCCTTACTTATTTCCACGTAATAATATAAAATTATGTTGTCGAAATACACACACGAGTTAGCTACTAATATTTCATATTATTATTATTATTATTATCGACAGCGTCTTTTCATTACGTGTGCGTGTTTGACATGAAGCCAAAGAGAAGATCCATCATTCGTAGAAAGAATAATAGTCAGTTACTTTAACTGTGAACGACAGCGAAAAATACGAAAAGAGTGGACTACCTGTAGCGTAAAGAAGCAATATTTTCTCTCAAATGGATAAAAAATCAAGCCGAGATTGATTCGAACTCGCATGGACGGCGCGAAAAGCCAGTGCTTTGTCCACTTTTTTTTAACTGACTCACTGAACGTGTTTCAGTAACTTACTTATTGCTAATTTTACTTGCTTCACTCGTTTAACTTGCTTTTTCTAATAACTTATAACGGCAGGGACACGAACACAGAAACATCGAGAACAGTTAAAAATCATAGATGCTTTCCCGCCGGGAATCGAACCCGGAACTCCATACACCAAAGGCGCACGTGCTAGCGACTAGACCAGCGGGAAGGGCACCACTCTCTCCCTGTGTCGTTAGGGATTACGACCACTGTATTGCCAGCTATCACTTCTGTGGGTTGTATACTATGATCACATGTTTCTTCTCTGCTGGAAGAGTAAAACCTACATTATATGTAATACATGAGGTATTTAGACCTACATGCTCTTCATATAATGTAATAAAAGGGTCATGCTGGGAATAAGAAAAAGAACATTCCTTGGACAAAGCGGAAACTATTGGCATCAGAAATATTTATCTACGAGGCATGCGCAGTAGTATATTTCAGAATAGTTACTGTTTTGTTCAGTAAACGAAGAAAGGGGTATAAAAAAGCAAATATGTCGCGTCAACGAGATCGACCAGATTTGACAGGGGCGGAAGCAGATGTATAGTAATACAACAACTTCGCTCAGTTGATACGAGCCGAGCCGGTTGATATCACTACCCGAGTTAGTCTTCTGCTTGGGCTCAAGAATTCGACCGTGCAGGTCTCAGCCTTAATTTTAAGAACTACAGTATATACTTATATTGGTGATTACGACATTTGAGGCTGTCTCGTAATAATAATAAAAAAAACTCTTGTCTTCTCGTTATCTAGACGAGACGAGATACACTAAAATTGCCCCACGAGATGCACCAAAATTACGAGAGGAGACGCACCCTTGCCGTGAGCAACACTAAAAGTATCCCACATTACTGCCTACATTTCTCATGGCTTTCGGTTTCCAGTCTAATCAGGCCATTATTTCAAAACGAGTTAAAACGAGCTGAACGAGCGAGAGAGCCATTATAAAACTCGACTCAACTCGAAACTCGACCTCGAAAACAGCGCCTTGGCTTGGAACTCAACTCAAGAAAAATACCTTTGGCTCGACTCGGATTGAACTCGAGTCGAGTCGAATTTTGGCTCGACTCCTGCTCATCCCTATTCATGTTTGTATTTTATGTTTCCACTTCAACAATTTAACTCTTTTTTTTTCTTCGTTTACCTATTGTTTCTGGATTTCTCTGTCGGTGTCGTCCTTTATTAACACCATGCACTATTCTTATTCCCAGCTTGTGACCCGCTTCAATGTCTTATTCAGTTTAGGCTTTTCTCCTTACATTGACTTGACATGTGATTGATTTAATTCTCACTTTCCGTGCACGACCGATGAAAATGTTTTATTATTATTATTATTATTATTATTATTATTATTATTATTATTATTATTATTATTATTATTATTATTATTATTATTATTATTATTATACTATTGAACTTGCACGGCGAAATTACTGTATAATACGATATCATTTCAGTAATTTTATTCCATTGTATGTTATTTAATTTATTAATGGGCACTAAATTGTCTCCAGATCAACGAATAAATTAACTACGGCATGCACTTTGGTGGAAATATCATTACATGAACATGTTTGGAACGAACCAATAATCTTATTGCAATGATATTTCCACCAAAGTGCATGCCGTAGTTAATTTATTCGTTGATCTGGAGACAATTTAGTGCCCATTAATAAACTAAATAACATACAATGGAGTAAAATTACAGAAATGATTTCGTATTATACAGTAATTTCGCCGTGCAAGTTCAATAGTATAATAATAATAATAATAATAATAATAATAATAATAATAATAATAATAAAACATTTTTATCGGTCGTGCGCGGAAAGTGAGAATTAAATCAATCACATGTGAAGTCAATGTAAGAAGAAAAGCCTAAACTGAATAAGACATTGAAGCGGGTCACAAGCTGGGAATAAGAATAGTGCACGGTGTAAATAAAGGACGACACCGAAAGAGAAATCCAGAAACAATAGGTAAACGAAGAAAAAAAAAGAGTAGAAATTGTTGAAGTGGAAACATAAAATACAAACACGAATAGGGATGAGCACAAGTCGAGCCAAAATTCAATTCGACTCGAGTATAATTTGAGTCGAGTCAAAGGTAATTTTCTTGAATTGAGTTCCGAGCCAAGTCGCTGTTTTCGAGGTCGAGTTTCGAGTTGAGTTGAGTTTGATAATGGCTCCCTCGCTCGTTCAGCTCGTTTTAATTCGTTTTGAAATATTGGCCTGATCAGACTGGAAAGCAAAAGCCATGAGAAATGTAAGCAGTAATGTGGAATACTTTTAGTGTTGCTCACGACAGAGGTGCGTCTCATCTCGTAATTTTAGTGCATCTCGTGGGGCAATTTTAGTGTATCTCGTCTCGTCTAGATAACGAGAAGACAAGTTTATTATTATTATTATTATTATTATTATTATTATTATTATTATTATTATTATTATTATTACGAGACAGCCTTAAATGTCGTAATCACCAATATAAGTATATACTGTAGTTCTTAAAATCAAGGCTGAGATCTGCACGGTCGAATTCTTGAGCCCAAGCAGAAGACCAACTCGGGTAGTGATATCAACCGGCTCGGCTCGTATCAACTGAGCGAACAGCTCGAGTCGGCTCGGTTGGGATGAGCCGATGACCCGAGCCGGCTCAGTTGGAACAAGCCATCGACTCAGCTCAATTGATCCGATGGCTCGAGCTTTCTCGGTTGGGATGGGTCACCTACTCGGCTCATGTGAACCGGTTCGAGCCAGCTAAGTTGAAACTAGTTCATCAGCACGTTTCGACTCAGCTCAACTAAGCCGATGGCCCAAATCGGCTCGGTGTGGTGAGCTGTTGGCTCGGCTCACTTCTCGATTCGGTTCGATATTGAATGAGCTGTAAGCCGAGCCGCTCGAGCCGTTGAGAAGCCCAAACCCGGTCCCAGCTGTTTTGAATATGTTTGGATGAAGCCTATAACTTTTAACAATTTTTTGCTCGAGCCCGAATACTTGCCCCTTCGGAACTCAAACCCAGAACGTGACCGATGTCCTTGCCTCCTGAAGACTTCGAGACGACCGAGATCGACAGTCAATTAGCTTTTACTATTCAGATACAAGCCGTATATCTTTTAAAGATTATACATGGAGTTGATATAATAATAATAATAATAATAATAATAATAATAATAATAATAATAATAATAATAGTTTTAAACTTGCCCTGAAATTTTTGCAAAACTTACTTAAAAGTAGAGATTTCGGGGAAAGGGTTCCGTACCTTCAAGACACACCTCTGCAACTACCAACATTTTAAACTAGAACCTTTTATTGAAGTTTCATGTAGAAAGTTTGTTTTGAGGAAAATAACTGTAATAAATATAACTGAATATCACACGACAGTAAGGCATATAATAAACTAATTTTTAGAATATGCAGAGGTGAATATAAAAGCTTTGCTACAAAAATACCTACACAGAGCATAATTCAATGAGCTCTGAAATACTATGTAACGAAATAGCCTATGAGATTCAGTCTACAGAGCAATTGTTACTTAAAGAATGGACATACACTATTTCGAGAATCGAGACAAGACGGGAAATGTTTACGATACTTTTCGTCTCGTCTCGATTCTCATCTCCAAAGAGAGACGAAAATTTTAATTTAGCCCTGACCCGTCTCGAATGTAAAATGTTAATTCTCATGTTATTTTATTTGTTTTAGAAACGAGATGAGAAACTCCTCTTCTCGTGAGCAACATTAAACCAAACCGAAATATTCTTTCCAAATGTCACGTTTCTCCTTGTAACGGTATGACCTGAGCGATAATTTAGATTCTAGATTTTAATCTTCTACGAGATAATAATAATAATTATTATTACTATTATTATTCCTGAAGATTTGATAGTTCAAGTATTGAAACATCCGAGTATTCAAATATCTGAATATAATAAAACGTATGTTATCGCTGATCAATCGCCATCAAAAATTCTAAAGTAAGAAAAAAAAATTGCAACGTGCATTCGCAGAAGCACCTTGACCACTGAACCGCGATCGCTACGCGGTAAACGATCCGTCTTTAGTCTGGTTACGTTAGGTTTCTTTGTCTCCGCTTGCAAACTTGTATGTTATATTTTTCGATTCAAAATGCCTTTCGTATTTCTTTTATGAAGTCGGCAAAGTTTATATTAATAACTTGAGTTTTTCTTAAACCACTGGTTCACAAGTTTGTTTTTTCTCCACACGAAACTACAAATATGACAGATTGAATTCTCATACACCCCATTTCTTTCAAAGAAGTCGCAATTACCGCCACGATTTATATTAACCAAAATAAATTCATTTTTCGGAAGCGGAACTTTCACTTTCCGGATTTCGGAAAATTATGAAATTCAGTTAAACTCCGGAATTTAGAATAATTTCGGAACTCGGAAACAATCCGGAATTTAGAAAATTCCGGAATTGAGAAAAACTCCGGATTTCGAAAAAATCGGATTTTTCCGAATTCCGGAATGTAAACTAAATCAGTAATTTCTAAATTCCGGATTTTTCCGAATTCCGGAATTATTCCAAAATTGGAATTTTCCGAATTCCGGAATTTGTCCGGTTTTACCTTCGGGAGTCCGAAAAGTAATAATTCCGGAATTGACTATCATTAGTTTATACACAACCTTTCAGAACACTAAGCTAGTAGCTGTCTACAAACAAACAAGTAATGCAAAGCATTTTGCATCCTGCAATACGTCATGTATTAAAATCCGACAGCAGTTTCAGTATCTATCCAGAAATTGCATGTATCTAGTTACTGGATGCTGAGGTATGAAGAATTGTATTGTGTCTTATACAACCCTGCAAACCACTGAATATCTAAACGGCTTTCGTTAAATCCAAGTTGTAGTTCTCACAGTTTCATCCATTTGTGTCTGTATGATCGTGTTACTAAAGACTACTATATGACAGCGTTAGTAAGTCTTTCTCTGCTCTCCCGTAAAGTTGTGATACGATCTACTACAGAATAAAGAACCAATTATCAATTTAACCAAGTTGTTGTATTACTACACATCTGCTTCCGTCTCTGTCAACTCTGGTCCATCTCGTTGACGCGACATATTTGCTTTTTTATACCCCTTTCTTCGTTTACTGAACTAAACAGTAACTATTCTGAAATATACTACTGCGCATGCCTTGTAGATAAATATTTCTGATACCAATAGTTTCCGTTTTGTCCAAGGAATGTTCTTTTTCTTATTCCCAGCATGATCCTTTTCTTACATTATATGAAGAGCATGTAGGTCTAAATACCTCATGTATTACATAGAATGTAGGTTTAACTCTTCCAGCAAAGAAGAAACATGTGATCATAGTATACAACCCACAGAAGTAATAGCGGGCAATACAGTGGTCGTAATCCCTAACGACACAGAATGTGAGCAGTGCCCTCCCCGCTGGTCTAGTGACTAGCAAGTGCGCCTTTGGTGTATGGTGTCCCGGGTTCGATTCCCGGTGGGAAAGCATCTATGATTTTTAACTATTCCTTATGTTTCTGTGTTCGTGTCCCTGTCGTTATAAGTCGAGACGGATCCAAGGCCGACTTCTGGGGGGGGGACGGTGAGTTCTCATACTGTTACTTTTAAGGGCTCCAAACTTTGAGATGGGTTTTATTTATATATATAAAATGAAAAAAGTTCCCCGATCGCCCCCCCTGGATCGGCCCCTGGCTACAGGTGATCACTCTTTCCGTATTTATCGCTGTCGTTCACACTTAAAGTAACTGACTACTCTTATTCTTTCTACGAATGATGGATCTTCTCTTTGACTTCATGTCAAACATGCACACGTAATGAAAAGACGCTGTCGATAATAATAATATGAAATATTACTAGCTAACTCGTGTGTGTATTTCGACAATATAATTTTATATTATTATGTGGAAATAAGTAAGGCTGGCTGGCGCCCCCCCCCCTAATTTTTTCGATGCACCTTATGGGTCCACGGTGTCCAACGTTGGTCCCATCTCACTATCACCTCCTGTTCTCTCGATATAAGTTATCGACATTTTGCCTAAAGAGGGCTCTGCCTTGGCTCCATGACTACCCATGACAATGACTCTTCGATCATTTTGCATTGAAATCGCTTATTTTTCTGATTACTATGAGTGCATACTGTCCAACGTTGCTCCCATCACTCTACAATTCCCCGTTCTCTCGATATAAATTGCTAACATTTTGTTTGTAAGGGAGATATGGCGTTACAATCATTACGTTTGAAGAAGAATTGAGGAAGATATTGCCTTGCCACAAACAACACCTATTATTATTATTATTATTATTATTATTATTATTATTATTATTATTATTATTATTATTATTATTATTATTATTATTATTATTATTATTATTATTTTACTTACCACTAATGTTGTCTACCTTTATTTGCAATGCCATGTGTTACTAAAAAGCAAATCAAATAACATTCCTCGCCATTCACGCCCCCGAACTTGAAATACATGATTTACAGTTCTCTGTGTTAGGGGAAAGCACATTTATTATATTATTCTTTCGAATAATACGTTTCACAAGTTACTTCACTTTCAATGTGTAATTTCATATCATCACTAACAATCTTGTTCCGATACGAAAATAATCCCCTCCTGCAACAAAAAAAAGCCTTACCGTAGCGAAAGGGCGTGAACATTATTTATGCGATTAATCGGGTCCAATATTTCAATAAGTCTCTGCACACAAATATTTCAGTAAAAGAGGAAAAGTTATTCAAACTTTCTAAATACCTATTTATTGGCGAAATTTGGTTCCCTTGGAAATTTTTGAGAGTTTGAAGGGCCGCCATTTTGAACATATTCATCTGATTATTGTGGTTAACGAACTGAAGATATTTCAACAATTAATGTTTGTGCCAAGTTTCGTCACAATCCGCTGAAAATTAGGGTGGTTATGGCATTCACAAATAGCGTTATATATATACAGATAGATAGATAAATAGACACACAGAGGGAGAGGGAAAAGTGTTTTGCTCCCTTCTCGCACCTGTAGTGCGTCAGAGCTAAACCGGGCCCCTTTGCAAAACGTATTGATCAGTCTGACCTAAACACAAACCTCTTACTTGCTAACGTAGAAACGTGGTCGGGAGGTGTAAGACATTGTAGAAATTATATTTTTAATAACCATGAGTATGGTCTTCTTCCAGGTTTTTCTTTTTACTTTTTGCAGTTACATCGGAACGTTCAATTTTTATTCTTTACTAATTGCAATTGGCGTTTACATTCAAAATATGATGAATTTTGGTGGCATTTGTTCGGATATTCTTCTCTTTTGAAATGAAGAAAAGAATAAAAGCAATACGCAAAGACAAAAAGTATTATCAGTCCTAAACATTACCAATAATAATTGCTACGAAAGACTAAATACGACCTCTTTTACTATCTCTCATGAACTGCATGTATTATTAACAAAAAATTTTAAAAATGTCCTCACCGAAGATTCGAACTGGCGACCTTTGCATTTGTAAGCCAGCACCTTAACCACTACACCAAGATCATGGCATGGTGATCGTTTAGTTGTCGGCGTATTTTTTGTTGTATTTGTGTTTTATGTTCCCACTTCAACAATTTTTACTCTTTTTTCTAAGTTTAACAGCTGTTTCTGGCTTTCTCTTTTGGTGTCGTCCTTTATTTACACTATGCACTATTCGTATTCACAGCTTGTGTCCCTCTGCAATGTCTTATTCAGATTAAGCTTTTCTTTTTGCCCCTCAGTAAACATTTGATTGATTTAATTCTCATACTCTCCACGGATGGAGAGCAGGAATGCCAGACTCGAAAAATAGGTGTACATTTACTTTCCTGACAGATAATACATGCGATTGTAACAGAAAGCAAAATTCATTAGAAAACGTGTAAATAACGAATTAACTTAAGCTATTGGTTTTCAAACTAAGAAGGAGAAAAAATATAAATTATCCGATAGAACTTCTTTACTAATATTGCATATTAATTGTTATTTTTACCTGTACTATATTTGTGCCATTTTCCACCCTTAAGGAAGGTATAAGGAGCGATAACCATAGGATAAATCGGGATTTGATGCTGGATTGCGGTATAAAAGGCTCCCTTTTTAAAAGGTTGAAGAGTATTTCTCGCAATTCCACCACGAGTTCCTTCTGGAAAAATTGCCAATTTTATCTGTAAAAGTAAACGGAGACAAAATATGGATTATTAACAGGTCAAATTAAGGCGCACTCAAAAGATATTAATGAAGTCGTTTATTTTCCTGTTTCGAGTAGACTATGTACTAACTCTTTAGATATTTTGTTTTTACTTATATATCCATTTATGTTCTTCTGCCACATACATATATAAATAAAAAATGGAAACATAGATTCAAAGATTAAGTAACTACTTAGAAATCATTATTATTATTTCATGTGAAAATCCTTAATATTGTAATATACCACGTGCTTTTGCGTACAAACAATGTCACATACTCCTGTTTGTAAACATCACCACATGTGTTTACGTCGGAGTATTACACACCACGTGGGGTTATTACAAGAAGCAGACTAGGGACCACTAGCATCTCCTACAAGTCACATGACGACATGGCAGCAGAAGCTCCACCCAGACAGCATCCAGTGGACAGACACCAGTCTTCGATTGTCTCCCTCCTCTAGCTTGCATGGAGCATTAGGAGTAACCCAACCTCAAAACCCCTAGTCTGCTGCGGAACACTTGGTTTTTTCTTTTCCTCCTGGCTTAGCTTGCTTCGAAGCTCTGTTAGGATCCCAACCAAAGTTGCTTAGCCTGCTTTGGGCTCACTGTGACTTTTATCTGCCTCATTGCTTGCTCCGGACCATTGGGGTTTCCTACGTCACTCTACTTAGCTTGGTTTGGAGCTCTGTACAGATCCTGTCCTCGATTGCTCTGTCTTGGGCCACTTAAATTCCATCTCACAATAGAGAGAATTTGTACTAAAGTATTTATGTAAACCGTTAGTGGAAGTCGATTCTGGACTCTGATTTCATCAAACCTAGCTCTACGTATACCAGCACTAGCAGAATTTTACAATATACTGGTTAAATGAAGTTTGCCATGCAATATACAATAATATTTACTATTTCTAGTACTAATGAGACTGAGAGCTCCTTAGCGGGTGAATTCCGTGTTCGATCTCCCGTTGGGACTCATGTTCTACGTTGAACTGTGGACCTGAATAACTCCACATCTTATGTAGCATTGTCGATTATTAGGAGCGTCAAATTGCAAGTAAAAGATATGGTCGACCGCAATGTACTTTCTCACTTCCACTTCCGAAGTCATGCCATGGTGCAGTTTTGTTGAAATATTTATTTATGAAATATGAACAATATTACAGAGAGTCATTAAAGTTCTGCAAGGAACTAAAACGCTGTAACGAAAACTATTGAGACAAAATTTCCTGTGTATTTAACGGTAAAGTTCAATTTCTTTTCCTTTGTGTCTCTTCTTGTTAAGGTTTATGGCCAAACCTCCAACTGACGTTATCATTCACACCCAAACATTGTTGCAGTCTTTTTAAGTAACCGATAATTATGTGCTGACAGTTCTCGTCTGGAATATTCAGAAGCACTTCTCATGTTTTTCAGGTCGTCTAAGTTAGATGGTTGCTGTTTATATATTCCAGTCTTTACACATGAGCACAGCCAGTAATCACAAAGTACCATGTCTCTTGAGCTTGCAGTCCAAGATATTAGTATCGTCAACCAATCCATCTCTCACGAAATTGTACGTTACAGAAATGTGTCTCCATGTTGTATCCATTGTCTTCCATGATTACTAAACACTTGTAGCTCCGTATAATACTAAAGCCTGCTGTGCATTTCAATGTAATAATAAAATATCAATCGTGTCTTATTTGGAATAGTATTTCGTAAAGAAACTATAAAAGAAACTATCACTGTGACTAATAATTCAAATAACTCCATAAATGTTAAATTTTCGTAAAAATATTGACTTTTTTGGTTGGTAAAAAGAGAACGGGTAAATACCCACTTTTTGTTTACTTTACCCACTGGGTATTTACCCAACCTATGCCACTATTCATTTCTGGTTTGTGGCAGATATAACAAACTTCCCGCGTAGTCTTGAACTTTTCATTACTATCTCTTGATAATTGTCTTTGGTGGGAGTGCTTTTCACGTACACTCATGTCCAAAATGATTGTCGCATTATAACTGTCTTCTTGTAAGAATATAATTTGTTAATGATTTTGAAGGGTACTTTTAATACTCATACTATGTGTATAATCGGGAAATGTACAATATTTGCGGTAAATTTCATAGGAAAATAACTATAAACACGAAAATTAGAATGAGTAAAACAAAATGTTCCTAAATGGACAAGAAAGTTTTATTTTCGTTTTATTGTTCTTATTTACTACTCTTTTGACATGAAATTTACCACATACATGTCTTTGCCGATTATACACATACTAACATTATAAGAAATAGCGGGCGAATTCATTATCAAATTATATTCCTACAACAACATCTTTATAGACATATGACAATAATTTTGGACACGAGTGTACATTGTTTGGAACTTACTTGCAACGAGACGCAATATCTTAACTCCGTAAACCACAGTACAGACCAGGATGCAAAATCCTGCTAGGGGATGAGGGAAATTCTCTCCACTTAATATTTTTGGAAGAAAATTCCCTTTCACCAAAAGCTTACTGGAAGTGTGAAGAAAATTATAGATTGCCAGAAACTTGCTAATTAATTACGGTAATTCATATATAGGGCAAATTAACATATATTTCACATGTAGGCCTAATTAATGAGTGAACTCATGGTTAACGATGTCCCTAATCTTAAACAGTTTGTTATTATGGATGTTCAAATTAATGAACTATGCATGTCGAAATATCCCAGTGCGAAGGGCTTTCTTTTTTCTGTTTCAAAAACCGACCCCTCTCCAGTCTTCAGTTCGTCTTTTATGATTTCGCACATTAGCTTTATAAACTGTTCATTTTACTGTGTGGATGGCATCTTAACTTACGTGACCACGAATGCCACTGTCGTTCAAGAGTATAGCCAGATCAAAATTTTAATTTTATATCCTCCTCAACCGCAAAAACTGTATTCTTAAGCATAACAGTTACAATGTTATTGAGTCCTAATTTCCTGCAGGACTTCATGTAGAACTCCCTGCATAATAGGTTTCGGAAAACCTTATAGAAGAATACTCACCCTTCAGAAGTAAACTAGCCATAGTTGATTTTTTGGAGGGTGGACAGGAAAAGTAGCGTATACTATATTGTATGGTTGCAAATGAAACATTTATTTGTGAAATATGAATAAAATGGTCTGAGTCGTATTTTTGAGAAAATCACACAAAAAGAACTTACACCAAGGAGAAAATTAACACTTGTGGATTCTTCATAAAATTGACTTAATGTATCACCGCGAACAGAAGTGCATTTACACTACTAATTTTTCCACATTTTTCAACATTATACAACGAACAATACAGTGGGGATTGCTTGATTGAGAACTAAGTAAGGCGTTCTGCAAGTGCTCTAGTTTGTTCAAAATATGTCAGTGTAGTACACTGCAAACAAAGTAAAATAAAATCCACGCCTCTGCAACGAATAAACAATGCTGAAGAACACACCGTTTAATATCTACAGAGCGATTGATATCATGAGAAAGTTCCAAACTGAACTTATTTAACCTTAGACATACAAGGGAAAGGTCAATGTTGTTCAAACTTTCATTTTGTTTCACAGCATACGACATTTTATAAAACCTTTGGATGTTTCAAATTATTCGTTTCAAAGTTACTACTATTTTGTTAGTTTTACTTTTAAAAGGCTTGTGAGGAGTCGCTGAAGTAAGACGTGTTTGTAGGTGCTCCAAGAATCGGTGAAGCGTGAAATCATGGGGGGTGTCGCTTGAATATTGGAGAGTTAGTATTGGACTCTTCAACGCGAGGTTGCGTGTGAAGTGTTGCCATCCCCATAGCATACATTTCCGAAGTAACGTTAATCTATTCTTTGTAGGAGTAGTTGTCTCAATTCTGCTAGTCATAGCTGGTTTAGAGACCAACCCTGGGCCCCGAACCTTGGAGGATGTGTTCGCAAAATTGGAGACAATGGAAAGGAAGATGAATGGCCTGTGCGAGAGCAATGCTGAATTTTGTAAACGGTTAGAAAGTGTGCTGAATGAGTTAAGAGAGGTGAAAGAGGAGAATAAAAGACTTAGGGCAGAAATTGTAATGAATCGAAATACAATAGATAGGCTTGAGAATTTTTCGCGACGGAACAATCTAATTTTTACAAACTTACAAGGGAAGAACAATGAAACTTGGGAGGATTGTGAGAATGCAGTGAGACGGTTTGTTCAAGAACGCCTCGGAATTGAACTCTCGGAACACGATATTGAGCGAGCGCATAGACTAGGCAGAGGCAGGAACAGGCCCATTATTGTGAAATTTCTCTCATATAAACGGAAGTTAGAAATTTTAAGAAGTGCGTATAAGGCAAAAGGGACTCCCACTATAATATTTGAGGACTTTTCCGCGCGTGTTCGTGAAGTGAGAAAGAAACTGACGGTACACATGAAAAAAGCCAGAGAAGAAGGTAAACGCGCTTTCTTAAGATCTGATAAAGTGTACATTGATAATAAACCATTTGTGTTAGAAGAGCTGGAAAGTGTTAGTGATGTGTGTGACCAGAGTGAACTTTCTTCACAAGGTGGTTCAAGTGAGTTGGAAACAATGCAAATGGATCACTGTTCAAGGAAGGTGATGATGCGTCATTTCCTCAACTATGCAGGAGAAACACAAGATTGACAGCTACAAGAGGTCGAGGGGGGAAGGTGATGCCCTGACATAGAGAGGACTTAAGCAAAGGTAAGGAAGTGAAGCATGAAAAATCTGGTCACTTGCAAGAAGTGAAAGTTGGAAATACCAAGGGACAAAGAAAAGACACCAATACACTCCTAAATATCTTTTATCAAAATGCTAGGGGGGTGAGGTCCAAAACGTACAATTTCTATTGTAATATCTTGTCATCAAACTATGATATAATTGGAATAAGTGAAACGTGGCTGAAAAGCGACAACTATGACACAGAACTCTTTGATGACAGATATTCAGTGTTTAGATGTGATAGAAATCTAAAAGAAACAAGGAAACAAAGGGGAGGGGGAGTGTTACTAGCTGTGCTGAAAAAATATAAGATATTTGCTATAGACTGCTCTGAAATAAGTACAGATTGTATATTAATAAAGATTACAACTGATAAAATGACCATATATGTTTGTATTGTATATTTTGTACCTAATTCAAAGATAGAGCAGTATGAAGAGGTTTTTCAAGGTATAGAGTCAAAATGTCAGCCAGGTTGCACTATCCTCTTATTTGGTGATTTTAATTTACCGGAAATCACAGGCACAGATTTTAATTTTCTGAATACCTCAGCCAAATATCAATGCTTACATAATTTTATGTCGCTGTACAATATAGCGTCTTTTAATAATATTAGGAATAATCTTGGAAAAACTTTAGATTTAGTACTTTCGAACTTAGACAGCGTAAGAGTCACTAGGGACATATTTCCTTTAGTTAAGGAGGATATGTACCACCCAGCATTATCCATAACAGTAAAATTAAGCAAATTATTAGGTATAAACAAAAAAGTAATATCAACACATATAATTTTAGAAAAGCTAATTTTAGGCAACTCTATTCTGAACTTCAAAATATTGACTGGACATTCCTTAGCTGTTATTCTGAGGTTGATACGGCTACAGAATCATTTTATAATATAATATGTAATATTTTTGATAAGTGCATTCCTCTCAAAAAAGAGGTAAATAGAAAGTACCCGTTTTGGTTTACTAAGAATATAATTAGGAAAATAAAAACAAAAGCCCATCACCACAGGGCAATTAAGCACAATAGCAGAAATATAGCTTATCACTTCCTAGAATTTAAGAAGTTACGAAATGAACTTAAAAAAGAAATTAGAACAGAATATAGTAACTTTGTTGCGAATACAGAAAACACGTTACAAACTGATCCTTCCCAGCTCTGGACTTTTGTTAAAACTAAGACCCAGCACCTTAATTGTAACACGCTGACATACAATAACCAAGAATTAGTTAGTAATGACGAGATTGCAAATTCATTTGCTACATATTTTCAGTCAGTCTATAATAACGAAGATATCATGGATAGCAGTAAAAAATGAAATGAAATGAAATCTTTGAGTTTTACGTCCCACGGTTATGCCGGTTAGGCTAAAGGAGACGGTGATTATGAGAGATGAGTGAAATGGTGGAATGAAGAAAGTGGGAGGAAACGGGAGAACCCCGAGAAAACCCACGAGCACGGTGTTTGTCCACCACAAAGTTCACTTGGCGGGGGCTGGGATCGAACCCGGGACCCCAAGCACCAGAGGTGAACGCTCTACCACTGAGCCACCGCGCCCCCCATGGATAGCAGTAGTAATAGTAACAGCTCATATGAGACACTGGACAAATTAAGGATTCTAAAAATTGAGATGATTGAAATTAAAAAGGCAATAAGAAAACTGAAGGGGAAAGGAACGATAGGACCTGATGGTATTCCAGATTATATAGTAAAGGGATGTGAAGAACACTTTCTACTTCCACTCTATATTTTATTCAACCTAATTATTTCTACTTCTAAATTCCCTAGTAAATGGAAAATAACAAAAGTCTGTCCCATTCCTAAGTCTAATAATGGTAAAGATATTCAAAATTATAGGCCTGTATCAATATTGAGTACTTTTGCTAAAGTGTTTGAATCTATTCTTTATAAACGGATTGAAAATCATATAAAACTATCAATTTCAGAATACCAGCATGGCTTCGTCCAGGGTAGATCGACAGTCACAAATCTCAGTATTCTTAACAATTTTGTAGCAAGAACCCTAGATCAAGGTGGTCAAGTAGATATTATCTACACCGATTTTGCGAAAGCATTTGATAGAGTAAATCACAAGGTACTAATAGAGAAACTTCGTCAATTTAACTTCTCCGCAGAGTTAATTGGGCTCTTCCAGTCGTATTTGAGAGACCGAAGGCAGTTCGTTGTATATAAGGGATACAAGTCAACCGAATACTTGCAAATATCTGGTGTTCCACAAGGGTCAAATTTGGGTCCACTACTATTTGTAATATTTATAAATGATCTTCCTAGATGTATAACGTATTCCCACAAACTGTTGTATGCCGATGATCTCAAACTTTTTAGATGTATAAATTCCATAAATGACTGTAATCAACTTCAACAAGACATAAATTCAGTGGTGCAATGGTGTCAAAGTAATTTATTAAATGTAAATATTAGTAAATGTAAAATCATGAGTATTACAAAACGTAAAAAACCAGTGCAATTTAAATATTCAATTAATGAGACTCAACTACCCGTTGTAAGTACTGTCAATGATTTAGGAGTAATGTATGATACGAAATTTAAATTTGAACCTCATATTGATAACATAATAAATGAAGCGAACAGAAATCTTGGGTTTATTCTAAGAATTAGTAGGGAGTTTCGTAAACCTGCCACACTTCATAAATTATATCAAACTTACGTTCGATCCAAACTCGAATACGCGACGCTTGTATGGAACCCAGATACAAAATTTAACTCACTAAAAATAGAAAAAATCCAATCCAAATTTCTTAGATATCTTGTATATAAGGAAACAAACATTTTTCCAAGAACTGAAAACACTAATTCATTGAATAGGAATTTTGAAACTCTTACCCTCAAACAAAGAAGAACGTTATCTGACATGATATTTTTGTACAAGGTACTTAATAATAAGCTAGACTGCAACGAATTGCTTTCGAGCTTTCAAATAAACGTTCCAGGTAGAAAAACACGTCCAGAAAACTATAACTTATTTTATTGTGCAAAAGCAAGGACTAATATCCTAAATAAGTCGCCAACATGGAGGATTAGTGCAACCTACTACAGACTCTTAAAAATGACAAATAATATAGATATTTACGCTGATTGCCTCACAAGGTTTAAAAGGGAAATTGTAAATATATTATTTCATGAAAGATGAACACTGTAATTGGGTATAATACCTGTTGTGTTCTGTTTCAATAAATAAATAAATATCTCAACTAAAATCCTATGAAAAAAAGTGAGTTAAATCACGTAGCAATAATATTTTCCAGTGTTACTGGTTGTTAGTGTGCTCGGAAAATGTAATCGAAAAAACAAAAGTACAATCTAAGAAAATAAAACAAGATGTGCAATGTGGGACAGTTTAATTTATGAAAACTATTCCATCAATAGAAACAAGTCATATGTTTCAAGTATGTCTTTGAGTATTTTGTGAGGACATGAGTTTGTGTAATTTAGTCTCCAATTAATAATACAAGCATGTCTCTATTACAAGCATTTACAATATCAAAGAAACACGAGTTCTCTCTTGTAAAACACTTTAACATATTATTCACTATCCCTTGCTATGTTGTAAGTAACAGAGAACTGTAAGAAGCATAAACAAAAATGAACTAAAACATACACAAATATGAATATGAATTACTGTTCATGATAATATTTCAATAAGAACTATCTTCATTTTCTAGGTTAACATGTGCATGATTATTGCCTCTCATCTCTAGATGGAGAATTTTGAGCAAAGGGAATTTATCATTCACCTTGTAAGAACAGATTAAATTTAAAAGTATTATTTTTAAGTAGAGTGGATTTAAACTGAGAACCTTGTAATCACTAGAATAGCACCTATAACACCTCGACTATTCCTCTACTGGTAGCGAAGACTCCTAACTTGATAGTTGTCTTCATAAAATGAAAGTTGGAAGGAGAAAGAACGAAAAATTGTTTCAATGAAAAAAATAAATAAATAAATACAGAAACTTATTTTTCCGAACGAAGTTTAAAAAAGCCAAGTCTCGGTTAGGGCAACGCTTTTGAAGAAATCTACCTTCAAAATGTGGGATACTAGTAAGCAAGCAGTAGTTGGGTAAATCATACTTCGCTCTATTAACCTATTTTGGAGATACCGAGAAAAGTTAGAAAAAATGTTTTCAACAAGTTATTCGGTTAGTTTTGTCAGAAAAAATGAGTCATTAAGCTTCTAGTTATAAGGTACTTTGTCATCCACTCTGTTAAATTAGTAAAGTAACTTTGACCAAGTGGTACTCCACAGCGCAAAAGTGGTCATGTTAACTCAGTGGTAAACCACAGAACTTCTGCTCGGAAGATCGGGAGTTTGGGTCCCGTTTGGGCCAAACTTTTTCTTATGCAATGTTATTTCCTGAATGCATGAAGATTTATATAAAATAATTACATTAAAATAAATCAGTTGTATATATTTTCATACAATAATTTAAGGACATACGTATTTATTATCTAACATCTGAAATGTGGTAGATGTTGACAGAACGGCGGTACATTATATGTAAATGTTAAATACAAATGAAGAAATGTTTGGGGTCCCGGGTTCGATCCCAGTCCCCGCCAAGTGAACTTTGTGGTGGACAAACGCCGTGTGCGTGGGTTTTCTCGGGGTTCTCCCGTTTCCTCCCACTTTCTTCATTCCACCATTTAATTCATTACTCATCATCACCGTCTCCTTTAGCCTAACCGGCATAATCGTGGGACGTAAACTCAAAGATTTCATTTCATTTCATATGAAAAAATTCTGTAATAACAATAAATAAGTTGTGTAGTGTATCTGTCTGCAGCTGTTGTCATACGGAGGTTACTTCTCAATATTCTCATTGCAATAAGTGATTTACGTTCTAGAAATATAATAGGAGGCGTAATGAGAACATACGGGTGTAAACAGAAAATATCCAAAGTCAAATCTTAGTTCCAGACATAAAACTCACCCCCAAAACGATGTAAATAGGAAATTCACGAGCACCAAGTCACTTCTAAGAAACTAAATTATGATTTAGAAGGAAGGTAGAACAGAATTTCTTGCAGTTCAATACTCTAAAATGCTTTTGTATGGTAGAGAGACTTTGATCGATTCTTCATCCCTCTTTCTATCAATCTATATACAATAAAACCCCTTTTGTCCGCCCTCGGCTGGTCCACCACTCCGGTTGATTCAACCTGTACTCGAGCCAAACTTGTCCCGACTAGTCCCGTGGTGACTCACGAGACTCATTGTTGTGTACAGCCGTCGTGGCATTGTTGTTTACTTGCTGTTACTGCTTTTCGCTTTAGTGCTCCGTCATCTCTTGTATCGTTTCGTTCGTTGTGCGTGTTTTCTGTACTGTACTGTGCAGTTTTTAGTGCTTAGTGTTCGTTGGTTTTACAACGATGTTCTGTGTTCGTTGCAGTACTGTGTTTTTTCAACATGTCAAGAGTGAAACGTTAACACGTTACTCTTTTATTAAATGAAAAATTAGCAGTGCTTCAAAGACTGGACAAAGGGGAATCACTCCAAAACATTGCCAAGGAACTCAATGTAGGCGTTACGACAATAACAGATTGGTGAAGAAATCGGAAATACATTGAATCATATACAGTGACAATAGATGGTGAAAACGCTCTTAAGAATCGCGTAACATTGAAAAAGCCTAAATTTGAACTGCTTGACAATGCATTGTGAATGTGGTTCTGCCAAGAAAGGAGGAAATGAACGCCGATATTTGGGACCATTATAAAAGAAAAAGCAATAGCATTGCACAAAAAAAAAAAAAAAAACCTACAAGCTGGAAGGAGTTCGGAGCTAGTGAAGGCTGGATTGATCGCTGAAAAACTCGTCATGGCGTCCGGTTTGTTTCAAATTCTGGTGAAAAATTATCTGCTGATGCCAAGGCAGCTCAAAAGTTTTCTGTGAAGTTTCAAGGAATTGACGAAGAATATGAACTGTTACCTTGCCAAATCTATAACATAGACGAGACAAGTCTAAGCTATAAAATGCTACCACAAAAAGCTCGCTACATGAAATGAAACCATGGCAGGAACGAAACTTATAAAAGATAGGCTAACCATTGCTTCTTACAACAACGCTGATGGTACACACAAGCTTCCCCTGTTCCTATTTTTCAAGTCTAAGAAGCCTAGTGCATTCAAAAACATAAACTTACCTTCTTTGCCGAGTTTATTGCCGCTATCACAAATCTGCTTGGATGAATTGAAATCTTGGTTTTTCGACTAGTTCGTTTCATTTGTTGAAAATGATTTGAAACAAAAAAGGAACTCCCTCTTCGTGCTCATCATCAACGCATCATCACATCCATCTGAGGCGGAATTAGTGAGATATAAAATCTATCGTCCTTCCACGAAATGTCATCACTTATGCAACCAATGGATCAGGGAGTTGTGTAATGGTTAAAGAGGGGTTATCGCAGAAAGTACATCAGCTTAATTTTAGAAAAGCCCGAAGAAGGTTGTAACATATTTGAAGCTATGAAATCCCTCAACATCAAAGATGTCATCTATACGCTTGCTGCGAAAATCTTGGCGTGAGCTTTGGCCGAAAGTTATGATCGAAAGTGACCAGATCGAAGATGAGCAAAACAACGACACGCAGGAAATTATTAAAGATTAACTGATTAACCAAATGCCACTAAAGTTAAAGATTGGATTTCCCAATGTGACAGACTGTGAAACCAGTGAAGAGCTCAATGACAACCAAATTCTTACCACTGCTTTGCAAAATAATAGTCCGAGGATTCCGACGGTGATGATGACGAACCCCTTACCCGGATTTCACACACCGACTCCAAGAATGCCTTTGATGTTGCCCTTCAGTACATCGAGCAGAACTCAACCTTAATACCGATGGACATTTTGTGGATCAAGAAGTGGAGGAACATTGAATTTAGGGGTAAAGACATACCAAAGATACCTCGCGATCAAGTCGAGTTTTAAGTCGCGGTCGCTATCTCGATGTCTAGGTCTAGAGATATGAAAGGCGCACATAACGAAGAGGTCGCATCCTCGCTGTAAGTTCTCATTTTAAGGAGAAACATTGCTGTGATGCGTGTAAAATTATTCCGTCAGTGCATAAAAGTCACTGTAAAAACACGTTTTGAAATTGAAAGGACCAAACAGTTTATAAATAGGGATGGACGCGAGAAGAGACATCAGAAATTCGAAAGTCTCGTCTTGTGTTTCCCAAAAATATGTTAGTTCATCTCTTGTCCATCTCTATCAATAAATCAAAGAATTTTATCTTTTTTTCAATTTTCTGTGGAGAAATGCTCTCTTTCAGGCGAAAAATCATTTCCCAGTAAAACAAAAAAACAGGTATATCTTTAGGTTTCAAGGTGGACGAGGTATTAACTTTACCAAATGAAGTTTCGTCACTGCAATTTCATTATTCGACGTTGCCTTCCTATGGATTCGCGTCTGTCTTTACAACTACATATTTACTTTATATCAAATAACAAATTTAGAAGAAATTCTTTTTTATTAATCCCGAAATTGGAGGGGGGCATAAAATTTTTAACCATAGATATGAATAACGATAGTTTCTTTTTTCTTTAGAAATTCTGGAATTTAAAGACTTCAGCCCGAAAGCCCCTTCCTGTAACCGCCACTGCCTTATATAATAATAAGCTATAGTATAATTCTCAAATAAATACCTAATCTGACAAAGGGGCGTAACTACTATGGCGCGAAACCCCGCAATGCGGGGGGCGATACTTCCAAGGGGGCCCTTCACCCTACAATAATATGAAAGAGGAAGCAATTAAACTGTTTGAAAAGTGGAATGTTCAGACATCATGGAAACAATTCAAAAAGGCCAAACGTTATTTTGATGAGTTGTGTGAAGATATTCGTATCAGTGACAGTGAATCAACATCTATATTAAACTATTTGACACTAAATTCACAGTTATACATTGTTGTTTACATTTTTGTGTGATACAGTATTTAAATTTTCCTTTTTTTCCCCCTGCTTATATAATTCATCTGACTGATGATGAAATTCTAAGAAGGGCGCAGATACTTCAAACAACTTATATATGTGATATTCGTTCTTCATTTCCGATAGAAGTAATTTGCTTTTATTTGTGAAACACCTGAAATCTGAAATAAGTGTTCAGAATTCTGTGTTTACCTATAATGAGGCTTTTAATTGTGAAATATGTCATTGGCGTCTAGATTTTCAGAACTTATTACCGCGTATTTGTTGTATATGACGCTCCCTATCTCTATCAGTTCTACGGAGAAGTCGTTCTCAAAATTGAAATTAATAAAATACCATGTGAGAAGCACAATGGACCAAAATAGATTAAGTAATCTAGCATTGTTCTCAATAAATGCGAAATAAGCTTAAAAAATGGATATACGGGAGTTAGTACAGAACTTTGCTGACAGGAAAGCAAGAAGGAAACCATTTAATTAATTCCAAGTGCTCTTCATGAATACTGACGTCATTGATTGCTGAGTTAAGACCACCTTCTATTCTGAAGCTTATTGAATAAATTATATGTATAACAAAGTGGTTTCCATTTATGAATATTTTAGCCTAGTAATTGCATACATTTAACTCATTATTCACACATACAGGGAAGTATGGTTATTTATTATGATACCTGTCATTCCACAAAAAATGTTATTAAGGCGGGGGGCATAAAATATAGTTATGCCTCTGATCTGACATTCCCATTTGAGTTGCTATTTTCTTCCATTCTCTATTTAAAACGTGCCTATTATGATGTTATTTGTGCTTCTTACTCCATATTGCTGGAACATTCTTCATTAAGTCTAATAATATGTCTTCTATAATCAGATTTAAAGTTCAGCAAAACCTCTTGAGCAAGACACACACACTCCTCTGCAGACGAAATTCTGAACAAATGAAGAGCAGTGTTTCAGGTAGAACTAATGAAAACATGAGCCACAGCGATGCTTCCACTGAACATCGATGTAAAAGCAAACTCGGTTGTTTATCATCGCGACCACTAATTCACCATCGCGGTCGACCTCTAGATGTAGCATACATCTCCGGCATCCGTTTACCTATTGGGATCCATGGGTTTGTGCCATTATCGAGGTAGCAACCGCGACTTAAACCTCGACCTCGATTGCGAGATATCTTCGGTATGTCTTTATCCGAATTTCATGCAAGTCTAGAATTTCATGCGTTAAATAAAAATCTATAACTGACTTTCCTCTAAGTATTTTTTTTACTATAGGCTTACCTAGTAAATACTGTACATACATGAAGAATTGCTCTGATACAGAATATATATATATGGATGTAAGTGTGTATGTGTGTTCCAGCGTAACTGAAATGCCTGGAGCAATTTTAACCAAACTGAAAAGAGTAGTGTCGTATGGTTATTGTGGTCGCTTTACACGTATGGTTTTCAATTAGATAAAAGAGAAGGTGAAGAAAATAACACCTCCTTTGCCGTTTTTTCGCTTTATTAAGCACATTCTCCCTTCCATTTGCCCCAAATACCCCCCCCCCTAAACATCCTAACTCTTATTTACGATGATGAGATCACATATGCTCACCTTGGATTCTATAGCATGACGAGCTGCGTTGTTCATAGCTGTACGGCCTTCCGTTGAATTTGAGCGATTAATAAACACGCAATCCGCTAAAAACATTGACAATCCAAACGGCCAGAGGTAAAAGAGCTCTTTTTTTGCAATAAATCGCAAGACAATTCCGTCTCCGTAACTAATCAGAGTAGAAAAAGCTAAAAAAGAAGAGAAGGAAAGATATTAAACATCTTCACCAGACTAAGCTAGAGTAGTGCAAGTGAAAGTGTTTATTTATTTATTCATTCATTTTTATTTATTTATTTATTTTGTACTTATTACAGAGAATAAGCCCCAATTACAATAGGCTTACAAACGGTAAAGTATAAAAATTTCATAAATAGAACAAAAATACATAGATTCAAACAAAAGTAAGTAAATAAAAGTTGCAATAAGAAAAAAGAAAAAAGAGAGAATTACATACTTTCTTTTCAAATTATCTCTATTAACATGAGATTTCGTAATCCAAAGCAGTGAAAGCAATATATGCACATATACAGGGTGTTTCAAAACAACACCGACAACGTTTGGGAGATGATTCCTGACGCCAAGATAAGACAAAAGTATAGACCAGCCTGGGTGTACTAATGCTTCCTTTCGGAGTTATAGGCTGCTGAAAATATGGAGAAAGGAACGTTAAAGTCTATAACTCCAAAACTATGGGATCTACTGTAGTCGGGTCCGAACTTCACTTAAGAACTAATATGTGCCCTATCCGAAAATCCATGTTTCAGAATCCTACAGCACATCCGCAACAATTTTTATAGAGGTAGTTTGTGAGTACTTCAAATTACATACCCATAGCCAAACTCCCTCCATAAAAATTGTGTAAGTACCGCAGGATTCTGAAACATGTATTTTCGCTACGGGTATGTAATTTGAAGTATGTAATTTTGTGTGTATCTGCCATATTAGTTCCTAAGTGATGTCTAGACCCGACTACGGTAGGTCCCATAGTTTTGGAGCTATGGACCTTTAAAGTTCATTTTTCATGTTTTCGGCAGCCTATAATTCCGAAAGAAAGCATTTGTGCACCCAGGTTGGTCTATACTTCTTGTTTTATCAAGTGTCAGGAATCACAGGGTGTACTTCTGATTAAAAATCCCAAATATTTGTATCTGCCATTAATTATTTTTAAAATGTGTGTATTAAAGCACAATTTATTGTCTAATCTTATTCCCAGATCATTTATTTCTTTAACTTTTTGAATAGCTACTTTGTTCAGCGTAAACAAAGTGGATTGTGTTTTCTAGAAAAAGTTATAACTAAGCACTTCCTCACATTAAAGTATAGTTTATTTAGAATGCTCAACCTATAACACTCATCCAAATCCTCCTGCAATTGTAAAGCATCATTGTGGGTCTTTATTTCCTTATAAAATTTCATATCGTCTGCAAACATTAAACAATTAGAATGTTTTACTACTGTCGGCAGATCATTAATAAACAACAAAAAGATCAGAGGTCCGAGGTTCGATCCTTGAGGTATGCCAGAATCAACTTCGTGCAACTGGGAACTCACTTGATTGAATATCAAAATTGTTTACGGCCTTTCAAGTACGATGAAATTAATATTAAAAGGTTATCTGATAAACAAAAGCTGATAACTTTGTAAGCAATATGTCATGATTTAATTTATCAACGGCTTTAGCAAAATCTGTAAGATAGCATCTACATTATTTTTGTTATCAAGTGAATCAGACAAATACTGAGTAAAATGAATTAAGTTAGTTACTGTAGATCTCCTCGGATAAAATCCATGCTGAGTCAATCCATTCTAAGTGATCAAGCATGTGGTGCTCGACCCATAGGGGCGGATCCAGGACCGATTTCTGGGGGGGGGGGCGGTGGATTGTCATACTGCTACTTTTAAGGGCTCCAAACTTTGGGATGGGTTTTGTTTATATATATATATATGTATATATAAAATAAGAAAGTTTCCTCTTCTGGGGGGGCAATCGCCCCGATCTACCCCCTGGATCGCCCCTGGCTCGACCATCTCCAAAAATCTATTTTTCCATGAATGTTTATCCTATATCAGGGTACTTCAAAACCACGATTATTGGGTTGTTAAAACATCTCGTAGTTACGTAGCGGCTGCCGCCATTTTGCGTTTTTTCGATTTGAGGCATTTACAGATTATTCAATACCTCCACATGAGTTAGTCTACCTAATTGAAAATTGCTGAACGTCTCCAACTTGTCCAGAGCTAAAACTTTGTCCTCTTAACATTTTTTGTCTAAAGCCACTTAAAAGGTGTGAAATCTGGGCCTACAGTAGCAACATTTTTGGACAATGAAGACATGTTTGGGAAGAGGAAACAACTGACGTAGAGGTCTGAATTTATGTGTGTATGTAGTCCGAGGTCATAACTTTATACACAAAAAATTTGCAAATCTATAACTGCTCCTAAGAGCCTGAAAAAATCGTAAAGTTGGGGAATTATGCCAATTTCGCATATTTCACTGTCCAATATCTCCAATGGCCCTCGATAAAAAGAAATATCTGAAATTTTGGGAATAGTTACTCCTTTAGTATATCATAACACACAACAACAGCGCGTTTTGTGTTTTTGAGCAGAAGGGGGTCAAAGTCTTCAAGAATGACGTCATACTCTAGGAGGTGTTTTGTTCACAAATTCAACTGGAAATTCGTTGTTGTGAAGTAAAATAAAGTAGGATGAATGGTTAGTCCAGTCAAGGCTCTCAAGTTCGTTTCTTTCCTCTAGTCTTATCACACCCTCAGCACCATAGCTGAAGAGTGCCGGGCTATGAGCAGAAGGTGAGTATGCACACTTGACAAAAAGTCCGTAAGTACTCATTGCTCTTGTGCTTGCTAAATCAATCGTGTTTATTTTTTCTAAACTGCCAACTCACACAGGAGACTGGTGTCCTTTCGGTTGATCTACACTCACCACTCAGTGAATACCCACCAACTGTCAATACAACTGGTGAATGTAGATCACTCGAAATGACAAGTCTCCTATGTAAGTTGACAGTTTAAAAAAATAAAATAAAATAAACAGGATTGATGAATATCATTGATATAGCAAGCACAAAAGCAATGAATACTTACAGACTTTTTGTCAAGTGTGCATTTTAATTTTTCTCGTCCTCTGCTCATAGCGGCATTCTTTACCTGTGGTGCTGAGGCTGTGATAAGACTAGAGGAAAGAAACGAGCTTGAGAACTTTGACTGGACTAACTATTCATCCTACTTTATTTTACTTCACAACAACGAATTTCCAGTTGAATTTGTGAACAAAACACCTCCTAGAGTATGACGTCATTCTTTAATACTTTGACCCCCTTCTGCTCAAAAACACAAAACGCGCTGTTGTTGTGTGTTATGATATACTAAAAGAGTAACTATTCCCAAAATTTCAGGTTTTTTTTACCCAGGACCGTTGGAGATATTGGAGAGTGAAATATGCCAAATTGGCATAATTCCCCAACTTGACTTTACGATTTTTTTGAGGCCCTTGAGAGCAGCTAGAAATCTGTAAGACCCCGGACTACATACACACACAAATTCAGACCTCTACGTCAGTTGTTTCCTCTTCCCAAAGATGTCTTCAATGTCCAAAAATGCTACTGTAGTCCCTGATTTCACCCCTTTCAAGTGATTTTAGGCAAAATTGTTAAGAGATCAAAGTTTTAGATCTGCACAAGTTGGAGACGTCCAGCAATTTTCAATGCATGCTTAGATATTCAAAACAACGTAAACGCTGCTGCGTCACCATGCGAAGTTGTAAAAATAATTAATTGTGGTTTTGAAGTACTGTTATATCAACTCTACATTTCTGAACAAATCAGATTTTTTTTTTTAAAGGTCGAGCAGTAATTTTCCCTTTTTCTCGATCACTTAACATAGATTGACCTTGCTGGTATATAGATACATAAGATATCACATGACTATATATTTTAGCATAAAGAATCTGTTCAATTATATTAGACGGAGCAGAAATAATTATATCGGTCTATAGTTTTAAACTTCAGATGGAATACCTTTTTTGTGAATTGGGCGGATCTTGTTAATCTCCCAAGTTTCAGGGAAAACTTGTTCTTAATTTAAGATTATAGATATAACACAAGGGTTTCATCAATACTTCGCCACAATCTTTGAATATATAAACAGGTATTAACTCAGGTCCCGAGGATTTTTGATGGTTTCAACTTTCTAATTGCTTTTACATAATCTTCTTCAGTAACAAAATTTATATTACAGCATTGGGCCACTTCCAAATTAACCGAATCGGGAATATTATAACTAGCACGATATTGAGAATACACACTTTTAAAGAAATCAGGAAAAGCATTGGCAATACAATTTTTGGTATCTAGACATTGTTTTTGATAGGTCATATGACTAGTTGCTAATTTAGTTTCTTTTTTGTTCTTGATAAAGTTCCAAAAGCTTTTCGGATTTGTATTGGGTTGATTTATAAGTTCGTGTGGTTCTAATATTTTATATTTTATTCTGCTCTTCTGTTAATTCAAATACAAATACAACATAGACATAATATTAACATATTCTACGAGTGTAACAATACATAGCATACATTTTACTGGCACTCAGTGATGTATTCACCTGCACTATCTATGACCTTCTGCCAACGTTCAGGTAGAACTGTTTTGGTTTTGACTGGAGGAAATCTGTTAGCCATTGGTCAAAAGAAGCTTTTCTGTGCTGTTCTTTCAGCAATTGCTTCATTCCCGTACATTGCAGAAATTGTTCTCGCAGCTTCTTCTGCACTGGATCCTCGGCTAAACTCGAAGAGTAAAATGTGACGGAAATGATCACTTTTCTCAACTTAACATTTCATATTAGTTTGTCTGAAATATATACAATAATACGTTCACAATCAAGAAAACCTGTGTGTCACAACACACAAACTTCAAAACTACGGTAAAACAACGGAATAACGATAAACAATCGCTTCACGCCACGTTGTCGCCAACCCAAAATAAAACCGCACGAACTTATGCATCGACCCAATATTTATAATATTTTAAATTTGGAAAATATACGATTTATGTGCCTTATCCATAATACGCTTTAATTTTCTACGCAATTCATTAAATTTGTTTAGATGACAATCTAAATGCATTTTTCATTTTCTATAATATTCTTTCTCATTTAAAGTGTTAATTTATTTCTGTAGTAAACAAGCATGGATATGAATGTTTCTTATGTAACGTCCTCTTTGGAACATATGTATCAATAATATAGTTGAAAATATAAAAACAGTCTAAAGCATTATTAACATCCTTATTTATAATTAATCTATTAATTTTCCCTCTGTAAGTTATAAAGCTCTGCTTTCGTATAATTGTATGCAGTGAT
Source organism: Thermobia domestica (assembly GCF_964235325.1). Classification (NCBI taxonomy): domain Eukaryota; kingdom Metazoa; phylum Arthropoda; class Insecta; order Zygentoma; family Lepismatidae; genus Thermobia; species Thermobia domestica. Next base: position 18,391,039 of record NC_137454.1, on the reverse strand, counting down.
CGGACTACAGTTGATTTTCTTAACCTGCTCCTTGATATAAAATTGACAAGTAAGAGAAGGATGGTGTTTAACTTATTATAAAGACACTATTACGATTTAATGTAATATGATACCACTCTTTGCATTAGATAACACTAAATCCAAAGTTTTGTCATAATCGTTTTTTATAGAGTTATTTGATTGTAAATTGTATAAAGACAAAAAAATTTGCTAATGACATACGGACAGATCCACCCTGCATAAGGTTATAAGAAGAATTTGTAACTGACGGAATATTGAAGTCACCAACGATAATCATGGTGTTGCGAATCTGGGGTGGAAAAGACGCTAAATCTAGAATTTTCTACCTCTAAGACGTAAACTCGATTTACGGGCCGTTCAAAACTTTTGTGGCCCCTGATCCAAAAAATACAATATATTTCATTTCATCAAAAATTTTCTTGTGCGCCTTATATCTGGGGAACTACATATAGTGTAGCAAAAACCCAAACTATCACTTAACTTAGTATGGTGTGCTTATTCCGTAAAAATAAAAATTTAAAAAATACGAAAATTCGATTTAGAGTCCGTTCAAAAATTTGGTGGCCTCTGATCCAAAACCTAACTATTGGCCAAGTTCGCAATCTTTGGATCATTCCTAAAATTCTTGTTACTTTACCTATGATGTCCAATCCTTCTTGATGATTGCACAGAACAATACCAGGCTCATGATTCTTTAGATGTTCAGCACCTCTCGGTTCCCACTTAATTCCTATTAATTTTGATAAGATATAATATGGTATCATCACAGTTCTGAAAAAACGCAAAGAATATATCAACTATACTTTAACGTTAAATAATAACATGTTTCAAAAGTAAAGATATCTAGTTGGTTAACAATTAATTAATAAATCTGTAGAATGTACACTTACCAGCTGCAATTAACAATTGACAATTACTCATTTCAGTAGTTAATTTGCAACTAACAAACTTACATATTAATTGTTAATTGTTAAGTCAACTGAAATTTGACAGAAAACTCATTCATAGGCGGAACGCTTAGAATAGCAAAGACTTCTATTCCCATAACACAAACATGGAAGTCATTCTCAGGAGAGAAACAGAAACATGGTTCTGATCTTCCTAAAGTTCTAATTATATACAATAACGGCCCTGCGCACCTATGAACTTCAATGCTAAGTTTCGATGAAGTAATGGATGAACAAGATTTAACCTTGAACGAACGATTTTCGGGGTTTAACTTTGTTGATCTTGGTTAGTCTTCAGTACTGAACTAAATGTACTGAATCAGATTTTCAATGGTGCGGCAAACTTCCTTGTACTACGTTCAAGTTTTGTACTCGTTTACATGTACGCCCGCTTGAACCTCGTTGATGCAGACGGCTGTAAAAGTTATAAATTTCTAAGGTGTTCGAGCAATGTTAAACCCCAAATTTGAATTACACAAAATGGATTAATTTGGATTAGTTTACTTCAGTAAACCAAGACATTCCCTCCCTCGCTGATGATATTACTTTGGTTGGTGTTTAACGTCCCTTTCGTCACAAAGGCTATATGAGACGTGCACCTACAGCTTAATGTGGGATCAGAACCACATGAGATTCCATCGGGAATCGAACCCGTGTCTACCACGCGAAAGACTCGTATGGTAATCATAGGATCTATAGCAGGGATGCAAATAAGCACTCGCCCGGGGCGAGCGGTTCATCGGTGCGGGCGAGTATTTAATATCATAATGAAGGTATGTAAATGACGCCTATTGTAAAAATGTGGGCTAGTAAAATTGTGTTGCTTATTTGCATCCCTAGTCTATAAACACGTGGAAGTCATCCGGTGGTCTTATGACTAGCGCGTGCTAGGGGTGTTCGATAAGGCTAAGGACCTATCGAACTTCGGGAGTGAAAATTTATCGAGTTGTCATCGGTTACTCGAAACCGTTCGAGTATTTGAAATTATCGAAATTTCGGGTATTATCGAAATTTCGAGTATTATCGAAGTTTCGGGTATTATCAACATTTCGAGTATTATCGAAGTTTCGGGTATTATCGAAATTTCGAATATTATCGAAGTTTCGGGTATTATCGAAAGTTCGAGTATTATCGAAGTTTCGGGTACCGGTACTATCGACATTTCGAGTATTAAAGAAGTTTCGGGTATTATAAACATTTCTAGTATTATCGAAGTTTCGGGTATTATCAAAAGTAGTGATGGAGAGTTCGGTTCCTTCACCTCTCCAATGATTCCTTCTTGCAGCCAAACTAGTCAAACAACTTTTTTCATCTGATAAGTTATTGCAAAGTTGTATTTGTCGAAATCATACGTAAAATTATTTTTCTGCCTGCAATCGGCAAAGTGACTATTAGTAGACTAATGGTGTTTTGGGTTCCAATTCCATTCGGGTGATGCATGTTTTCTCTTCCTCTTTCTCTCTTCTGACAGACTGCTTAAACCTTGTACAGATCTGTGGGGGGGGGGGGATTTTCCTTCACTTCATTGCTAAGGAGAGAAGTTTTAATATGAACACTCTGCATATATGTAATACATATTATATACAACTAACCTCGAATGCATTGTTCCTTCCGAACACTCCGATAATTCCGTACTTTTCAAAATATTCAAGCGACTCGACAAATGCGATCATATTGATATATTTCTGTATTTGCTGCTTTCAAACAATTCGAGACTCTCGAACAGTTCGAGTGTCTCAAAGTTATCTAATGTTTCTTACATTTCGAGTGTCTCAAACACCTCGAGAGTCCCGAACACTTCGAGAGTCCCGAACATTTCGAGAGTCTCGAACATTTCGAGAGTCTCAAACATTTCGGGAGTCTCGAAAGCTCGATAATTCGATAAAATTGAAATTCTTTATCGATGAAACGGTTTTGAAATTTTATCAAATTGTTATCGATTACTCGATTATCGGAACAGCCCTAGCGCGTGCACCTTTGATCAACGTGGTTCGGATTCCACCTTAAACTGTAGGTCCATGTCTTACATAACCTCCTGTAGGTCCGTGTCTGAAAAAATGCGCTAAACGTGAGGTCAAAGTAATCCTACGAAATAATTAGTAACCAGTGACCTCATTCCGTAACAACGTGAATGCAAATAATTCAGCAGTTAATTACTTATATGTCGGCTATCGCAAACTAAAACGCAAACCTGTCTTTGCCTTAACGCAAACAGCTACGAGATAAGGACCCTTGTTAATTCAGACCTTCAAAAGCTTCTAGGAAGATTTTATCTCACAGGTTATTCTCGAAATTATCACTAGGGTGTGTTATAGAATACGAATGTAACAGTAATTTTACACGACCCGCTCGGGAGAGTAATACACCTGGAAGTACATTTTTCCGCGCGCTACTCTAGCCAGCTGTTTTGCGCGCTATCCTAGCCAGTTGTTTTAAGTTGGTCACAAAATTTATATCATGAAGTACAAGGGGAACAAAACGAGCCCTATATCATGGAGTACAAGGGCATAAGTACTACAACTACTTATCTGCACAAAAATAAATAAATCACTTTTTTAAGTATTATTTTCATATTATTTTAATTTAATAAGTGTTATAAAAATGTAAAAAAAAAACTTCCCTCGGGCCGGGTTTGAACTCGCGCCAAAAGAGACTTTTATTACTAGCATATAGCGCTAGCCTACTTTTTTTTAAAGTTAACTGACTCACCGAACGTGCCTCAGAAACTTGAACTACTTATTACTAATTTTACTTGTTTTACTCATTTTACCTTGCTTTTTCCAATGATCTAGAACGACAGGGACACGAACACAGAACCATCGAGGACAGTTAAAATCACAAAGGCTCTCCCACCGGGAATCGAACCCGGGACCCCGTACACCAAAGGCGCACGTGCTAGCCACTAGATCAGCGGGGAGGGCACTCGGCCACGAAGGCCGACAGCAGCAAGCGTTTGATTTCTGATATTTTAATTCAACGTGGCAAGAAGTGGATAACGCCAACCAATCAGAACTATGTTTCTCGTTTCTACTTCCGGGAGCATTACTTACCTCCTTAATTTTACTTACCTCGCATTGTAAACATCTTTTGGACGTAATATCATTATTGGTATAACTAGCGTTGGTATTATGAAAATAAAAGCCACAGCGAAAAAAGATATCCTTAGAATGAAGCGAATTCGTGGGCTGATTAAGCTTAATCCAGATAAAAACAAGAGAATGCTAGAAAGCGTCAGGCTCCAGCAGTAGATGTCCATTCCGTTCCAAGAATAATATTTCGTAAGCCTAAAAGAGTTAATGAAGATATATAAAAAGTTGTATGGTTCCACGTTAGGTAAAATAATTTCTTCTTTATCTTTTCAATATTATTTTCTATATTCTGTTTAAGAACGATTGATAGATATTACAGAATATAAAAATAAAAAAAGCTTTAAACTACTAGCAATAATGATAATAATGCTAATAATAACAACAAACCATTTAACTATCATATTTCAACTTGTTGATAGAAGTACGAGCTTTGGTTGAAGAGATGGCGCTGTAAACCTAAGTATTGAGGAGCATTTGCTCTCAATTTTTATTCAATTTTTACTATTTACAATTTATTACTTCTGACAATTTTACTGTTTAGTACAATCTTAATACAATGTCTTTCAATTTTAATATATTCTGATAAACAAGTATATTTAAAACAGACAAATTCGGCCATTTTGGCACTTGTCACTTTAGTACATATATTTAATTCAAACAATTTTTTATTCAAAACAAATTTAGTGAAGCAGTCCACATGGCTCTAAGGCTGGGACTATAAATCTCTCGTAAGGGAGAAAACTGAAAAACTGAAAAAGTCCGAGCTTTAATAGATACCGTAAGACAGAATTACTTTGCACATTAAGGTTACTTTGCACAATAGGCCTATATGAAAAGAGTTTCACAGTTCTCTGTCGGCAAAACCATGTATATTAAAGACGAAGTTTCAACTACCACCGTAAGATAGAACATGTAACTGTATTTTGGCTGTAATTAGGGTTACCACCCGTCCAGGTTTGACCTGGACACTTCGGGAATTAAATAATTCTTCCGGAGTCCGGAGCAATCTCTACTCCGGACGCCAAATGTCCGGAAATATGAAAATTTATAAATTTACATTTCATATCGGTATCATAAACGTAAGCGTAGTAGTTTAAACAAGCACTACCGAATATGTTCATAATTCTTGTTTATCGATTTCCTGCTTCAGAAATTTTAAATACCGCTAGCTTTTTTTTTTTAATTAATGAACTGTTTTGTACTTTATTCGGACAATCATGCAAACGCAAAGTGCAAGGCATGTTTAAGTACATTTCTAATTAAATGGGATGGTCTGAAAGCCGTGAAAACGCATGAATTTTCCGAGAAACATAAAATAAAGGCACAGAGTGCGACAGAAGGTGTGAACTAATTTCTTTGTACAGAAGAATACCACTGAAGAAAATAAGATGACTGGAACTGAAGTTGCCAAAGTATGTCATCACACTCAGCACCATAATTCTTATCTCTTAATGGACTGTAACTTTCAACTTGCTCGGAAATGCTTCCCAGATTCAAAAATAGCTAGCAAATTGTTCTGTGGTCGAACAAACTGCGAAAGTATCATTTACAATGTTTTAGTGCCTCGTTCGGTGGAAATCATTCTTGAAAAATTGGGCAAGTCCTATTTTTTTAATTTCAAGTGATGCATCTAACAGAAAGAATCACAAGCTTTTCCCTCTTTGTATACAATTTTATTTTAAAGATGGAATTTGTACCCGAGTTCTAAATTTTTAAGAATCAGCAATGAAACTTCCGATGTAATTGCAGATTGCCTAAGAACTATTTTAAAAAGCATGTTGGACTCGTATGTTGGAAACATGCCCCGCCATTAAATATTATTATTATTATTATTATTATTATTATTATTATTATTATTATTATTATTATTATTATTATTATTATTATTATTATTATTATTATTATTAATAATAATAATAATAATAATAATAATAATAATAATAATAATAATAATAATAATAATAATAATAATAATAATAATAATAATAATTTTGCGCGAAGAAGAGTGTGATCCGCTAATTTAGAAATTGGTTTCCAGTGGTTTTGAAAGTGATAATTACGGTAAGTAACTCCAGAAAAAGCATACCTGTATTTCTACCACAATGTTTTTGGCATTTTCCATACCAGAATCCTGTTGCTTGAAGAAAGCAATTATTCTTCCTCTGACTTGTTTAAAGCCATGGAAGGTTTGTTAAATGAATTTAAGCAAATATTGCACTATGCTTTTTATGGTTTTTGATAACCTGTGTTTCAGGAAGCTTCTATCTAAAGAAAAGAATAACCTGAAGAATAAATTTAATGGATTCTATCAACGCGCTACCAACTATTTACAGCAGTGGTTTGATTTCAGTGATGCAAACCCTTTCTATTGCTTTACCAGATTTAAGTTAACAACTATGCTGGAGTGGCCATATCTTGAGGAAGCAGTGACTAAATCAAATTTAACCGAACAGATGAGTGTGGATGTGCTGTATCCTGAATTTGTTTCCGTTAAAAGAGGTATCGCTGATATCAACTGCAAGGAAAAGGATAATCCATGTAAAATGAAGTGGAATATCTTGTTTCAGAAATGTGAAAATGAAAATTTGACGAACTTCTACAAGTCAAGTTGGTTCAATTTGTATTATGTAAGTAATGCTTTTAACTAACGTGTCTTTTCTATTATGGGAAATATTTGGCCCGATAGTTGCAATCGCCTAGATGTCAGTGTTGTGAAAGCAGAGATACAGTGTAAAGTAAATATTTCTAAGAACTCAGACTATTTATGCCTACTTAATAACAAAACCTTTGCTTCTTGGAGCTGGTGAAAGCAGAGATACAGTGTAAAGTTAATATTTCTCAGAACTCAGACTATTTATGCCTATTTAATAACATAACAAAACCCTTGCTTCTTGGAGCTGTGAAAGCAGAGATACAGTGTATAGTAAATATTTCTCAGAACTCAGACTATTTATGCCTATTTAATAACAAAACCCTTGCTTCTTGGAGCTGCAGAAAGTAACAAAAAGTATTCATTCAAGTATAAGCAAACTTAAATGGCAGTTAACTTTATAAGTACTAATGTGAGCTTTGAGATCATATTTGAAGTTCCTTGAAGTTCTTTAAGAATTTTAGTAATGTTTCATACAATGTGTTTGTCTAACAAATTTCACCGTACGTAGGCCTACATGTTTAATTTTGATAAACTAGAGTCACAAAGTAAATGAGAATACTTAAAAGATATTACTTTTACAGAGAGCAAATCTGAGGTCGTATGTCAAAAAGGAATAAGTTAAAAAATACTTTTCAAGAAAGAAATAGTTGCTGTCTTGAAAGGATATATTTTTTAGATTTTTTCTTTTGAAATACAACTCCAGGATTGCTCTGTTTAAAAGGTTAATTCTCACATATTCTCTTTTACCTTGTTACGCTAATAACTAGGCTCCGGATTCTTAGGTTCGAACCTATTTTATTCCTGTACAGTGAATGCAAAAAATTCGTGTTTTCTTTACATTTCAAGTTGCTATAAGTAGAACTATATTAGTTTTATAGGACCTAAGATGTCCTAATTGGGGGGTTAGGACCTAAAAAATCCTAAATTAGCTTTTAGAATATATAACGTCCTAAATGATTCTTTATAGGCCATACATATATTAAACTATATTTCAGCTATCAAAAAAAGTCCAAGGTAAGAAAAATTTTATTATTTTTATTACGCAGAAGACTGGTTAGCATAAAGCTTACTAAATTAAGGTTACCATGAAATAGCTAACAAAGTGTTTAAAGTGTAGTAATATTCCGTTTTCAGTAATATAACGCTAAAAATCCTAAACGGTGTTTTTAAAAACCTATAAAATCCTAAAATGCACTTTTTAAAATCCTAATTTGAATTTTTGGGACCTAAAAATCCGAAGCCTACTAATAACAAATAAAACAATGTTTTTTTAGAAATATAATATTGAGAGTCTACCCTTGCATGTGGGTGTGTAAAGGGGATGCATTATGACTAGTTTTGCATATCTATCTTTTACCTTGACTTCAATTCTCGATATGTCCGGGATTTCTCCAGATGAAAGGTGGTAACCCTAGCTGTAATGTTGGTGGTTAACATCAGTTCTAATTACCCAGAATTACCCAGAGAGTTCGTTGTTGTAGAGGTATGGAAAGCAGTCAGTGTAAAGGCCGCCAAAATTTGAAAGATATCACATACAAGAATTTCCGCCAAAGTTAAGTCAGTTTCGTAGAATACCACTGTCTATAATGGGACTTTGAAGCAATAGATGAAATTGAAATATGAAACGTTTTAAAGTCATAACAAAAGTAACACTGGGAGAGGGCGGTTTCAGTCTCTACTCGGAGTTACTTTGCACCGGTCCAAAATACCGCTTAGATAGGAAATTATTACTACTGGAACCTCCTGCATTCTAAATTTAGGTAAATTTCCCATTCAGATAGATGCCGGAATGAATTTCTTGTTGGAAAATAAATTATGAACAGTGGCGGATCCAGAAAAGTAGTTTGCGAGGTCTTCACTTTTACAGGTTTCGTTTCTTTTAGAAACCACTAGACTTTTGAGGGGCTTGCAGCTTATACGCATAGAAATGACTGACATTAGATTTTTTAAAAAAGAAATCATGCAATTTGGGTGGATTTCAGCCTGAAAGTCCCAAACCAAGTAAATCTTCCACTGATTACGGTTGGGATGATATTCTTGGACATAATGAATAACCAGGTAAATCAGTTCACGGAATTTTTTTTCTGTTCCTGAGTTGGCATTTTTGTGGGACATATGCTAAACTATTAGAATGTGGTTCCTGTGCCGTTAGCAGAAAATACATAATTTTCTTTACAAATATCGATAATTCAAACTAAGTACTGATACCAGTACCATCATTCTAATATCAGTATTTGTAGACTGCATGTAGTTTTGTGTAGAAAGTAAAATGTATAAGTACTGAAGGGAAAACATTGCACAGAAACGTTATGTTCGTATGTTAAATATACTTTTTTGTATGTTGTGCAAAGTAACCCCCCTACTTTGCATCAAAGTTTATATTTCAATAACTATGATCATACTGAATGTTTACTAATGAACTTGCACTAACATTTTCTTATATATCTAGCTATTATATGTTTAAAATACAATGTTCTAAATCGTTACGTTTGTAAGTTACATGCGATTTTCTTCAAAATTGTATAAATCTTGTGCAAAGTAACCTCGTCTTACGGTAACTTAAAAAAAAATAATAACGAACAATAGTCATAACAACACTGGTCCGCTCAAACCCCATCTGTTAGCGACCAGTTGAACTAAGTCCAACGTGGCGACGAACGTGTGATCATTGCCGCTGCTTCGCTCTGTCTCTAACAGAGGTATCAAAAGCTTTCTAGACCTAGTGGTCGTCAGTCTTTTATTCACCTGAGTCCCCAGTTTGCCTCACGACGCTGGGTGGACGCCGAAAATTGGGAAGCACCGGCCGGGAGTCGAACACAGGACTACATGGACCTAAGCTCAAGGCTGTAACCACTAGACTACTATTATCTAATATATATAAATACAATCATGAGTAGAAATATACTTGTGATTTGCGGACGTGCAGTGCCAGAGCTAGTGACCCATAAGAAAAAAACTTGTTTTTAGTGTGGTCCACTTGCAGTGGCGGCTCTTGAGGGAAGTTACCTGACCTAATATTAACACTATATCGCTACAAGCTAAGGGAATCACGATACATTTTAGCGAAAATTACATTTTTAAGATTTCTTTCCTTAGTTTTTAGCAGTAAAATGTTACTTTTTACCGATGCGACCTCCTTCAAGAGCCACATCTGATGATTTTTCACTTATTAGTAGGGTAATTTTGTTGCGTTATTAATAGAAAATAAGATAGCAAGTAGTGCCGTCAAAATACGAATAATCGAATAATAGATTCATCGAACAATCGTTTTTCGAATATTGTAACAAAAAACGTTATTCGAATAATTATTCGAACAAAATTCGTTATTCGAATAATTACTCGAACAAAATTCGTTATTCAAATAATTACTCGAACAGGATTCGTTATTCAAATAATTACTCGAACAAAATTCGTTATTCGAATAATTACTCGAACACTTATTTGGATAACGAATAACTATTTGAACAGTTGTTCACATAAATAATTCTTCGAATATTGAAATAATTATTCGTTGAAATAATATTCGAATAATTTATATAGGGCTAGTAGGAAGCTTTACTTTTAAAATCTGTTTTATACCTGTCTTTAACCAAAGGCACTGATTTATGGATATTTTTTTTGGGCAGAAGTATTATCAAAGATAGTGAATACCGCCTATTGAATCAGAGATCTCAGTCAGATTGAGATTGGAGATGGACAAAACCGTTTTTAAAAATTAAAAAAAAAAAAAAAACAGTAACCAATTTCTAGAAAAAGCGAGAATTGACATTTTATCTTTCTCCAAAAACTGGTTCGGTTTTCCACCAAAAATGGTTTCGGTTTTCTTCAAAACCGATACGGTTTTCCATTAAAATCGATTTAAGTTTTCCCCAAGACTTTATCTGTTGGGCACCTAAATTTATGAACTAAATGAAAGATATTTTTTAAAAAACCTATTAGTTCATAGAGTCGCATTTTACAGATCTTTGTGGTCGCTCACTTTCAAATTTCTTGATGTTTCTATTGTTTTTAACACTTTCAAACTTAACCCCTTTAGAGAGCAGAAACTCCACGCATCAGCACTGAACACTTTACCACTGGGCATCATGGTTTCGAAAGTTTCAATCGCGAACTGAAATAAGGAAATAATCTAAAGGAGAGTGAAGTCCTTATTTTCTGTTAAATCGTTAAATTGGCATATTCAACTTTTTCTAATCCGTTCATGCGTACGTAGACTGTAAAAATATCGAGTGATAATTTGACTCCCAGGTATTCGTTAATTACTATAGGTCTAAGTGTTGCTGTGAAACAGACCTAGTTCTTTTCCAAAGTTACGATTCATTTAGCAAATGCATGAATTAAGGACAAAAATGTGTGTTAATGAAATGAACCGTCTTCCTTAGCCTTGAACAGCTAATAATAAGGGTGACACTGTCTAAGTGATAGAGAGAGATTGGTCATATTAAAGTAGCTGGCGACTTAGAAGTCTAGCTGTCTAAAGTCTAACTTCAGATGAAACCTTTGTCTAATGAAGTACCATTATGGGCGGCGATTAGGGGGGGGGGCGCAGTTGCCCCCTCACTTTTTTTGAAGTGATCCATTAATGTATATAGTTTAATTTGGAAAAATAAAGTTATTGTGTGTATTACTGGTTCATAGAAAAAAATGATGCCATACAATTTGCCGTTGCGTGAATACGTATTGGTTGTCTTGCCTTGGAGTTAAGAAAGCTGCAGGAATTGCGTTTTAATTGCTACGGAAAATGGCCCAAAAATTAACCTAATGAGTTCAACAATTCCAGCTTACTTCAATTTTTTCTTACAAGAGTTCGATGTGTTAGCTAGCAACTTTGAAACTAATTGAGAGAACATTTCGGAAAAAAAAAAAAAAGTCGTTTACAAGCAAGGATCTTATAAAATAGAGGATCTGCCCATATGTATCTTCATCCTATAAAATAAATGAAGCCAAAAAACAACCGAGCATCTGCACGTCTGATTGGCTACTCTCGTTTCCGCCATCGTCTGATTGGCTACTTTCGTTTCCGCCATGATTGTTGGCTCAAAACATTGCGATCCTATTGGGCGGAGTGTGCAGAGTAGGGGTGGCGAAACTGTGACGTATGGCTCCAAGATTTTGTTGTAAGGGCAGATCCTATATTTTATAAGATCCTTGTTTACAAGTTATTCTTTAGTTGCAGAAAAATCGACAGTTCCTAAAATGTCTTTTCTTCTTTCTAATAGTAAGGAATGTTGATTAAAAAGAGAGTAATAAGAAACAATTTCTACCCTTTCCATTGTTTTGCAGTGTAATATACGAGTGAAGTGGTGTGTTTAAGGGTGTACAAGTGTATGTATGTACAATTAAATTTAGTGCATTCAACAAAATTTTAGATTTTACGATTATTTTTGTATATCTGGAGTGTGGAGTGGTTCTAAGTATTGTTGAGTTTTGATGCATTCCAAGAAAACGAAAACTGCACCTAATAGCAACGAACATGTATCAGTCGTAACATATGCTTGTATTATTTACTGTCTTTCTGAGAGTAATATCATACATTTAATAACATGTGTGGAATTATAAATATAAGCTCTTCATTAATCCCTAGTTTCAATATAATTTTTGGAAAACAAGCCTCATTATTCATTACTAGGGTTAATATTATCATTTGTATTTATTTGTTTTGCAAATTTGTTGTTAAATAATCTAATCATACAATATTTTCCAGACAGAATTTTAAGATGTTCATGAGCAAGGAATCAAATCTCTTCTTACACCTTTTTTAAATTTTAAACTTATTTCGGAAAAAACAACATGCAAATGCCTAATTACAGTTTTCCATCATTATATGGTAATACACTTTAAGCTACATATATAATAAAATAATAGTATGAAAGCAAAATATACATTAAAATACATATAGCACAATGTACAGGATACAGCAATTTATATAGAATGAAAATTTTGTTTATAACTAAAAATATCTATATCTGGGTGTCCTTGTGATATCTTATTATACAATATACACATTATTCTGACAGGTGATACAACCAATGCATTAGTCCTTTGCGCTGAGAGATGGAATATGACATTATGGGGTCTCATCACTCTATGTATGACGCGAATTTTGATTTTTGATAACAAATATTCTGAATCTATTGCACTATGAATTATTTTATGTAAAAAAGATTAAATGAATTGAGTTCTCCTGCTTTCAAGAGATTGTAATGAATATTTGTTTCGAAGACCTTCGTAGTTCTCAAATTTTAGATGTATCCTTGTTTCTTTATATGTCGAAAAGCGCACAAATTTATTTTGAATGTTTTCGATTTTGTTTTATATATTTCTTACTATTAGAACCCCATCGCTGCATATTCCAGCTTAGACCGTACATAGGCAGTATATAATGTTTTGAGGACATTAGGGTTTAAAAAATCATTTCCTAATCTCATCACAAAGCCAAGGTTCCTAAAGGCCTCACCAACTACTCTGTTGACATGAAAATCGAAAGATAGGTTTGACTGCAGAGTGACTCCAAGATCAGTAACATAATCCACCCTCTCTATTGGCGTTTGATTAATAGTATACACATTGCGTACATAGTTCATTTTCCTGGTGCATGATACTACTTTACATTTTCTAATATTTAGTAGCAACTTGTTTGATTCACACCATTGGGAAATACACTGGCGCAAATCCCGGGGGGTCGAGGGGGACATGTCTCCCCAATCTTGGACCTGGGGGGACTGTCCCCCGAATAATCTGACTTAAAAAGTGCTTTTTGGGATAAGTGTGATGATTTGTGTCCCACTACCACAAAGGAATGTAAGATGAAATTGATTTCTCTTGGCTTTTCCATTTTTTAAAAAGAATCGTATTCTGTAGTATTTCAAACTAAACTTCGTGCTGTAGTGCGTTTATTAGTCTCGTCAATATGTATTAATTACACTTCCGCTACTTGGACACAAATTGCAATAAACGCCAGAGGAGGATATGCCCCTCTCCTCATGCTGGAAAGTTGTCTCAGCTGTAGGTACGGGCACAAATTCCGGGGAAATGGGGAGACATGTCCCCCCCACATTGGAACTGGAGGCTCTCCCAATAATCCAATTTGAAAAGTGCTTTTTGTAGATAAGTGTGATGATTTGTGTATGACTGCCACAAAGGAAAGTGAGATGAAATTGGTTTCTCTTTGCTTTTCCATTTTTAAAGCAAGCGTTTAATAAGACCTCTGCATTTCTATCTATTGTTCTCCTATCATCCCCTATTAAATTTACATCATCAGCGTACGCATAACCTGGTGAACATCGTTCAGCTCTAGGCCCTGGTTGCTATCTTTGATTTTTCCTATAGCGTATTCCAAGACAAAGTTGAATAATAATGGCGACAACGCATCTCCTGGTTTCAGGCCATTTTCGACGTGAAAGCTCGTGACCAAAAATGTTCCTACCCGAACTTTACTTTGGGATTCATTTAAACATGCCTCATTGATCTAATTAGCTTTTTCGGTATTCCAAATTCTGTAAGAACGCTGTACAACGTTTCTCTCCTAACCGAGTCGTAAGCCTTTCTAAAGTCAATAAATAGTTTATGTACCAGGCAACTGTATTCCCACTTCTTTTCGAATATTTGGCGAATGGTAAATATTTGGTCGATAGTTGATCGATTTCGTCTAAATCCATATTGATAATCTCCAATAATTTCATCTGCGTATGGGGTCAATCTTGCTAATAGAATATTTGAAAGGATTTTATAGTATGTTGACAAAAGAGAGATGCCTCGATAATTATTACAGTCAGTTTTGTCGCATTTCTTATGGATTGATTCTTTCCACTCTTGTAGCAATTCTTCCTTGTTGTAGATAAGGATAATGAGTTTATGTATCTTGTTCCACAATTTTTCGCCTCCAGCTAAAATTAACTCAGCCGGAATTTTGTTTACACCCAGAGATTTGTGTTTCTTTAATTTCTTTATAGCGATTTCTACTTCTATTCGGTTGGGTTCTGGAATATACGGTTCTGCGGTGTGTATCTCCCTTTCTCCACGCACATTTAGTTTTTGGTTGCGTGTTATGCAAATCGTCAAAGAAATCTTTACATCTATTTAAAATGCTATCTGAATCAGTGAGAACTGTTCCATAAGCTTTCTTTAATATAAGCACGAGGTTGATAGCCTTTCTTAAATTCGTTGATCCCTTTATACATGTCCCGAATGTTTTTATTTTTACTATTATCTTCAAGTTCCTTAATTTTAGCTTTCAAAAAATCGCGTTTCTTTGTTCTAAAAGTTTTGAAAGTTTCGCGCCTGATGTCTACGAAATTTTGTGTAGTTATTCGGATTTTGTAGCCAATGTAATTTTGCTTGTTTTCTCTTCTCTGCTAGTTCGAACCATGGTTTGTTCCTACGTATTTCCGCGTGTCCCAATTTTTCTTTTGAGAGAGGATACTTCGTAAGCAAAGCAAAGAATTCAATTGCTGGAATATTTTTTTCCATGATAGGGTTACACCTGTTAACTAAAGAGTATATGGCATGCGTCAGATTTCTGTAACGATTCCTGTAATGTTATTGAGATTATCATCATTTTGCCCAAAAAGTATTGTTGCGTCATACATAATTGATATATTGTTTCTTCATCGTTTTGGGGAAGTCGTTATTTATATTATTATATTATTATAAAACAATTTTAACGTGGATCTTTGTGGATGCCTAACTAGAAACATACCAATTATAAATATGCATGTATTCAGATTTCAGAATGTGTTCACGGCAGTGATTTGTAATACTGATATATACTAGTACTTCATCTACATCGCCTAATATATAATATACACTACAACAGTTGATCAGATTCATCTACCGTAATATGAGTTTCATCTCCTTTCCGTAGAATAAGCCTCAAATCTGTCCACCTCCCAATGTTGAAGACAACCAATGGCGAGGGGCTATGCCCAACACAAGGAAGGAAGTGGGCAATTGTCCACCTGAGTTTGAGAATTAAATATATTTTAATT
Source organism: Thermobia domestica (assembly GCF_964235325.1). NCBI lineage: Eukaryota > Metazoa > Arthropoda > Insecta > Zygentoma > Lepismatidae > Thermobia > Thermobia domestica. The sequence goes on along the minus strand of NC_137454.1, from coordinate 18,375,342 downwards.
TATGCATTAAATTGAAGTCATAATGGCAAGAATTGCAGACCGATAAATCCTATATGATATGATACAAAAATTTAGGAGTGAATCTAACCCTTTATTCTATTCATATAAGAAAAAGGAAGCATCCTCTTGGCCTTCCTAATTTCCCGGGCTGATTATTCCCACGTTTTGATTTTTTTAATTCAATAATTTCCTTCTTTTAAAAATAACTAAACGATATAATTTTTCCTTTGTTATAATAACTAAAGTCCTGTCAATGTTGATATCCGCGCAAGTTGGTGTGGAACACCAATTTTGCTTATCAACTCCTCTTACTTTTGGTGTTACTGATAACGGCCGACTTGAATCACAACTGACAACGGTCAATAAAGTATGATACGCAAAATGAAAGAAAGTAGCGTCAAGAAAAAGAAACAGAAAAGTAGAAAGAACGAAAGAAAGAACAAAACGACGCAGTTCTTACATGGAATGAAATTTGACAAAACATTATTATTTCTGAACAAAGAGCATAAGAAAATGGAAAGTAAATGACATTCTGAGAAATTGTAAGAAGGATTATTGTTGTACGTGGAATGAGAAAAACTAATAAATTTATTTCGGGGGAGCTTGAGCCCGATAGCCTCCTAAATACGCCACTGAAGATAATTCTGCTCCCCTGATACTTCATAGCAATGTTTTTCAACTTCATAAATATTTTGAACATCACTAATCGGGTGCACCGACATTGCGCAAATTTTCCCACGCTTATCTGTTGACACAGATAAAGCCTTAATGAGCAGGCAACAAAATTGGAAATTGCGAAAAAAATCTTGTGCAACGTTGCCATCATTACCATAAGTATATCGACTAATAAAAACAGTCACCAAAATGCAAGTCGTTTTAACAAAAAAAAAAAAAAAATACAAAGTAATGGATAACAATAGCATTTTCAGTCATCTATATTATATGTGTGCAATGGCGTCGTTAGAGAGGGTGACTGGGGAATGTGTCCCAGTCATTCATTTTCCGTATCATATCTAACTGTAAGATTAAAACTGTAAGAATATAGTTATTGAAAGCAAATAGTTTTGAAATACTGTAAGGAAAACAAACATATATAAAATAAACAATATATATAAATATTTCTAGAAGTTCTCTTGAAATATCGTGAACAGACGTTCGACCAATCAGAAATAAAGATTTGTCTATATCTTCCAGTTTTGGCCAATCAGAAACAAGCACTTGTATACATATTTCAGGTGTGTCTACCACATATCTTAATAACTATCCTTTCACCTTTCTATAAATGATACTTAGATTTGCATTTGCGTCTTAGTTGTTCTTAGGTGCTGTGAGAAACATTTGTTATATATTACCTAGGTATTATCGTATAAATTGTTACAAGAATGAGTGGTCAGTGTATTAGAGATAAATAGGGCCCCTTGGCAAGAAAGCTCGCCCCCTTGAGTGATGCAGCAACTTATATCTACGTGTACCTCCTACATGCAGTTAGAATTCTAAAGCAGCATGTCGAATGTTGTGTCTCGCCGCGGTTTTCAACGAACTTAAAGAGTTCTGGTTTGGCCAATGGCCACCAATTAATATTGCTACCAAAGTGTTTACCATCCTCTTAGGTATTGATTAAGACCAATATCGTCTCTCTATGAATTACCGTTCCCATGATATTGGCCAAAAATGGCCGATTTCCAGAGATTTAAGGAGCATTATTTGAGGAACCGTAAGTCATAGAGAGGTCATATTGGTGTTGGTCAATATCTAAAAGGGTGGTAAATATTTTGGTAGCAAATAGTAACCGGTGGCCACTGTGCAACTGGCCATCAATTAATATCAGTACGAAAATGTTTAATGTTCTATTAGGGATTAACACTGATATCATCTCTCTATGACTTACCGTTCCCGTGATACTGACTAAAAAAGTTCGAATTTCTAGATATTTAAGCAGTCATATCTCGAGAACTATAAGTCATAAAGAGATGATATTTTGTTAATTTTTGCGAGAAAGAGAAGAGGGTGCGGATAAAAAGATTTACCTTTACATCTAGGAACAATTACAGCTATCCTTCCCGCTAGATCTCTCCATTCTTTTAAAGTTCGTTCTGGCAATGCTCTTAGAGCATTCTCAACTGTTTTATCCTGAAGATATTTACCGGACAGTGTACATTAGAAAGGTTTTGGACCTGAAATTGGTTTGTGGGCCTGAAAAGGGCCTCAGTTCTTTAATTACTGTGTATTTGCTTCACTCCCAGAGAGATAACAAAGCGTTTCCGTTAGCCGACTGTCGGCAAAGCGTGTTCAACGTATATGGCCAGAGCAAATGTTGAAAACATTCTCAAGATGGGTGCTGGTCCCTCCTTTGTTTGGACACGAATGAGGTTCGTGAACTGTACGTTTTGCTGTTTTAATGCATCTCTGATGTTATCTATGTTGGTTGTGGTTGGAACACCTTCTTCAGGAAAGCAATGCATCTCAGCAATTCTTCTCTGCAAAGCTTATTCTTCTCCGTTGTGCACTCTCCCAAATGTCACCAGCAACTGTATGTCAGACCTCCTCAGGTTCTGTTAAAACCCCGAACGAATTGCGGATATAATAAACCAATAATAGAACAAGCCAATGAGGAACGAGAATCACAACGAGCCAATCAGGATCGAGAATTAATCGCAAGTTTTAGTGAGGAGGGTAATATAAACAGGAAGCAATAAACTGGAGAAACATAAGTGAAACTTTCAGAATGGAGTTTACATTGACGAAAACAGAAAAAGGTGTACCTTGTGTATTAATGGGAGGCTTTAAGTATCGTTTCTTTCGCCAAGGAAAAAAAGGCTCAAATTGGAGGTAAGTTAATGTAGTACATAATTTTTGCATGTATATAAGCCTATAGCTTGCTAAGTTATGCAAAGCCTACATTAGTATTTTCAGTAGTCAGCTTGACCTATATTTTAGTAAGTTCTGTAAGCCTATATTAGTATTTATGCTAGTCAATAGGATCCATATATACTTTGTTAAAAGATGTAACACACTATTAGTATTAATGTCGGGAAGTTGGACCTATATTTTGTTAAGTGATGTAACCTATATTAATATTTATGCCATTCAGTTGCTTCTATACTTTGTTAAGTAATGGAAAGTTACATTAATATCCATGTCAGTCAGTTGGGTCTATATTTTGTTAAAATATGTGTCTAGTCCCTATTTTAATATTTATGCCAGGCAATTTGTCCTATACTTTCGTAAGTGAATAAGTAAGCCTGCATTAGTATTTATGTCAGTCAATTGGACCTATACTTTGTTAAAAGGTGATGGAAGATATAACATTTTTGCCAGTGAAATAGTGAATACATTTTTCTTTAAATAGTAAGTTTAGAACACGTGATACGATTTAATTATTATTTCCTTTCTTTCAGATGTACTAAGAAAAGCTGTAATGCTAGTATAACAATGGATGAAAATACAAGTGAAGTTTTAGAAAGGAAAGATATTCATAATCATTGTGAAGATGAAGATGGTGTTCAACGGCATTTTCTTAGAGAGAATTGTAAGCGACGAGCCACTGAACAATTGAACGAGAAGCCAAATAAAATTATAAGGCAGGAAGTTTCAAAATTGGAACATCATGACACACTTGATCATAAAGAAATTAAAAGATGCCGAGACGTTATTTATAAAAATCGAAGAAAGGTGACTCCTCGTCTACCCAGAAACACCGTAGAGGCTATACAGCAAATGGTTCAGAAGCAGGATGATATAGCAATTGACGGAGAAAGATTCATCTTTGTTGATGATGAAGCTAATATAATTCTTTTCACGTGTAAGAAAAATATCGAGTAAGTATAATTTCATTTATAACCATTAACTTTGAAATGAGTTTCATTTACAGCATCAAGAAGTAGAATAGGAAGTAGTTGCTTGAACAGAAAAGTTCCTTTTTCCGTCTTATTTCCAAATTATAGTAAAATAGTTTTTTTTTTTTTTTTGATTCTCACAAAATATATCGTAACATAGCATTTCACCTAACGATATGACACTACAGTCTTGTTTACTATTTTCTTTTCTGACACTAATCTTATTTTCTTTTCAGTTTTCTGTGTGAGTTCAGCGGGTTAGAAGTATTTGCAGATGGAACTTTCACTTATGCTCCTAAGCATTTCACACAGTTATATACAATACATGCATATAAAAATGGATATTATCTACCTCTATGTTTTGCATTTTTGCCGAAGAAAGACAAGAATACGTATGTGGCCATGTGGAAGATGATAAGAAACTTAGACAGTAGATTCGACTTGAAAATCATTTACGTTGATTTTGAAACAGCTGCTCACGAAGCCATCAAGAATGTGTTTCCAAATTGTGACATTCGTGGCTGCAGATTCCATTTGGGACAAACATGGTGGCGGAGGATTCAAGCCGACAATGATCTGCGACAAGCATATATGGATCCAAAATCTGAACTAGGTATTATTGATATTATTATGGTCTATTATTCTTTATTATTAATTTAATAATACCATGTGGACTTTGTTTTGTTATATATTAATACAGAATACAGTTGAAAATAGAATCTTATTCTGTTTGACTGAAGAATCTTAATTCAGTCACCATTCTTAAAAGCAAATAAACTGCTGTTCTAATAATGTACGAAATGAAGAAATTATAAAGCCAACAGTAAGATCCATCAATTTCACTACTTTCCCAATGCTTGCTTATTCTAACAAATTATTATTATTATTATTATTATTATTATTATTATTATTATTATTATTATTATTATTATTATTATTATTATTATTATTATTATTATTGCTTTTCTTACAGGTTCATGGATAAAGGCATTTTTTGGGTTGCCATATTTACATCCAACAGAAGTATCAGATGCCTTTACTCAACTAATATCAATGACGCCGGATGATACAGGGCATAAATTTTCCGATTACGTCCTAGAAAACTACATAGAAGACGGTTGCAAGTAAGTAGCTTCCTTTTGAATTTCATCTATAGTAGCACATGCTTCAATAACTCTTAATACTGCAAAAACTGTTGTCCTAGTTTGAACACAACATTAATGGTTGTGCTGATATGGTATTTTCTCTCAATGCAACTTAATTATAGTGAAATTTTCTTCTGTCTTCATGTAAGACGTAGATTAAAATGCAGGTTTTGATAGTTGTAAACAAATTACGGACCAAGACTATAAATATTTCTTGAATCTAGTGTTATAAATGTTTTAGTGTTTTATATAAATTGTCAATAATTGTGTGCATGAACTAAGGATCTTTTTATTTTATTAATTTTAGGTATCCACCTGTCATGTGGGCGTCTATACCATCCACGATGCGTCGGACGACAAATGGACCAGAAGCTTTTCACAGACATTATAATAGTCAATTTTACTTCCCTGCTCCTGATATTCATACGGTGATTTCTGCTTTGTTAGAGATCCAAACGGAAACTGCCATGAAAATAACGTCCATATTAAAAGGAATTTCAAAGGCCCAAAGACCAGCAGAAGTCAAAAGGAGCGAGTTTGTCATGAGGAAGTATGCTGAGTTCAGGAATTCGCAGAGAAACTATGAGAAGGCACGTATGACATTTTTAAAAGCTGTAGGATTTAAATTTCAAGCATTCAAACTGTAAAATGAAATTTTCTGTAAATAAGTATGTTGCTTTGTAAATATTAGAATGCAATAAAATATATCTCATAAAGGAATAGCTTTATACATTTCATTTCGATGCAAAATTTCACACAATTCCTTAAATCCTGTTGTTGGCAACGTCGCGGCGGAAATTTGCGCAATTTCAGCACTTTCTGCTCCTCGTTAATAAGACATAAATTACTTAGATTATCAACGATCTAATCTTTAGAAAAATTTGCGCAATGTCGTTGCATCGCACTAATCGCTTATCTCTCCCTCTTTCTCTCTCTCTCTCTCTCTCTCTCTCTCTCTCTCTCTCTATATATATATATATATATATATATATATATATATATATATATATATATATATATATATATATATATATATATATATATATGGTCTAGGAATTAATTCGTGCGGTTGGTACGCACACATTGAAGCTGTAGTACAAACACAAAATACATAAATACCTTAAGAAAAATATTGTCCATCGCTAGCCACCACTTTCGCCCATCTGTCAGACAATGTACGGATTCCGTGGCGAAAGAAGTCCTCATCCTTGGAAGCGATCCAGTCAGAGACCCATGTTTCGATATCTTCTGAAGAAGTAAACCGCTGTCCAATCAAATCGTTGTTCATGCAATCGAACAAGTAGTAGTCCGAAGGAGCAACGTCTGGTGAATACGGCGGGTGGGGTAAAACTTCCCATCCGACATTTTCTAAATAGGTTTTGACCGGTTTTGCGACATGTGGGCGAGCGTTATCATGTTGAACAATAAGTTTATCATGTCTGTTCTCCCATTCTGGTCGTGTTCTGGCCAGAGCTTGCTTCAAACGCATTAATTGATTCAATTTCCGACCGTTTGCAACCTGCAAAGCTCTAGTACAGACCACGACACCAGAAACACCTTTCATATCCCACCATATGCACAGCATAACCTTTGAACAGTGAATATCTCGTTTTGGTTGTGATGGACCTGGTTCACCTGGTTTCACCCAGGCCTTTTTTCGTTTAGGGTTCTCGTAATGGATCCACTTCTCATCACCCGTAATAATTCGATGCAGAAACCCCTTTCTGCTCTGTCGTTGAAGCAGCAATTCGCAAATGGTTTTTCGTCTTTCAACGTCTCTGTCTTTCAATTCATGTGGAACCCAATGTGACATCTTTTGAATCATTCCCATGGCTTTCAAGCGTTTGGAGACTGTTGTTTGATCAACGCCTAATGCTGCTGCAAGTTGTTCCTGCGTTTGACACGAATCCTGCTCGAGCAATGCTGTCAATTCTTCGTCTTGAAATTTTTTTGGCTGTCCAGCTCGCTCTTGGTCTGCCAAGCCGAAATCACCACTTCTAAACCGTGCAAACCACTTCTGACACGTTCGCTCAGCTAGAGCATGGTCACCATACACTTCCACCAAAATACGATGACTTTCAGTCGCACTTTTCTGCATGTTAAAGTAATGCAGCAGGACACCCCGCAAAAACACTTTATCAGGCACAAATTGCGCCATGTTCACTTAACTACAAACTGGTGTTGTTGACGCTTTAATCCACTGCCCTATACTACGAACGATACGCGATGACAGGGGTTTGCAACACATGTGTGGATACACGGAACTGTGGGACGCTCCGTTCGTTGCGCCATCTCTTGTCCACCCGCACGAATTAATTCCTAGACCAAATATATGGGAACGGTCTTACCCGTCCCCCTAATGTTGAAGACAGATTTGCGCCGATAGGGAAATAGCATTAATGTCACTTTGCAAAGAAATAGCGTGTAATTACGTGGAGATACTGTGATAGATTTTTAGATCGTCAGCAAACAATTGTCCTTTACTATTTAGGAGTACAAAGGGCTAGTACTTACTTGCGTTACTCTTGTGAATTTACTTAATAATACATGAAATACGATATACGGTATTTTAACTCAAAAATGTAGTATCCTATTAGTTATACAACCTTCCGTTAAATAAAGTGTTAACATCAAGCAGGGAAACTAACATTGATATATAAATATTCAGATCATGTCTTGCCCCCCCCCCCACTTTTAACGTCCAATCGCCGCCACTGAGTACCATTACATCTAATAAACAATTAAATATTCTCAAAATTCGGGTGCATGCTTGCTTCTGGAGCGATCTGTGCTCACTATTTTCGTATTTTGTACACTAAATATACAACAAAATTTAGTTATGTAAGTGTTCTCTGCGTAGAAATGATGCAAAGTAATTTTGTATTAAAAGCAACTTCTTCATGCTTCCAAAATCTGATATATAAAGCTTTTATAACTATAATCTTTTATCTAAATAATATACAGTATAAGATTTGCGCCTCACTTACAGTTTTGGCAAAAGGCGACTCTGTTACTTGTGACTACTAGAGAGAGAATCATTTCCTCCAATTAATACAAGTATTCGCCCGATACAAGTCACTCTAATACTTCGTTATAGCCTCAGAAGGCAGCCCCTTCACAAATGTCCTAATTTCAAATCACTTTCAGTTTTGGACACTTTTATGCTGTCCGAAAAGAAGCATTTATTCTCAAGGTCACATATACACAAATACTTTGATTTTTCTTTTCCGCTGGGAAATAGTGTGTGCTCCTTTTCTTTTTCTTTCTTTTTTTTTTTCTAAGAATTGGAACAAATATTAGCAAGGTCCATAATGAACGTTACCCATACAACGCGAGGAGTTATCTATCGACTTACTTCTGATAAAAAGAAAACACGGTACAGTGTCTGTCTGTTAAAAAATGGAAAAGTTTGTACAGCCAAACTAAACTTAAAAACACATAAACAGATAAAAATAACTAGATTTCCTGGGTAAGATCACAAGAGAATGAAACAAAAAAATCGCGATACTTACTTGTATTCAGCACGCTTTCCAAAACAAGTTGTAACTAAAGTTGTTGCCTTCCAGAATGTGTAATTAAGTTACTGGTCAGCATTCTACAAGTAATGTTACATCACGCCGCTTCGTAAAAAAAGAAAAAGTGCCAGTCATCATTGATACTTAACAGACTCATTTCTTCAGGCAAAATTTCAGTAACTTTGCTCATTCACTTAAAAGAAAACAACCTCAAATTGGCGTCATTTCATCTTTACATAAATCCTGATTCATTCAAAATATGAACTTGCTATTTTAGTAATTATTCTTACCGGTAGTCAGTACGAAAAATCTAACGTCAATTTACGAACGGAGATTTTATAAAAGAAATTTTTTATGTTAATTACCCAAGAAATAATTAACGTTATGGTTTAACTTTTAAGGAATCGAAAAGTTCATCGCCACAGAAACAAAACCTGTCAATTGGATGCTATACTCTGATAAGCCGGATTATTATTATTACCCACCTCACAACATTCTGCTTTATATTGTCATCCCACCTTTTTGATTTCCCCAAAGGTCTTTTTCCGACTAGAACCCGATCGCCCTGCGCGAATTACTCATCACAGTGATGTGTTCCCCTGTTACACATCAGGAGCGTCATTTCACACTTCACTTGAGGGGGGCAAGAGCACCACTGACGTAAGACTTTCACGTTTTGTACTAATATATTAGTAGACAATCGATTAAAGTATACGTAAACGTCAAACGCTTGGGGGGGGGGGGAATTGCCCCTCCTGCCCTCCCTAAATGACGCCCCTGTTACACATTCAAATAACTAACCATTTAAATATTAAAATTAACGTACAATCAGAAGAATGTACAATTTCTATAATCAGCAGAAATAATGAAGAAAATGGATTGATCAGGTAAAAATGAGTTAAAATTTAAAATAAAATATTATTCAAATAAATTATTTTTAGATGTAATAATAACATACTCAAATAAATTCTTTTTGCATGTAATAATAGCAATAAACTGAATATAGATTTTTTAGAACAAAAAATGACGTAAGTGCGAGATCTTGTTGTACTTACAGCTACTAAAAGCTTTTGCTGTAATGCTATAGAAGAGGTGGGAAACAACAATTATTTTAAATATTTTCCACAAATACACGTACACCATTTTCAGCAGTGTTGCGAACTTTATCAATGTTTATCGTATCTCCGAAACGGTTTGAGATATCGAAGTGTTGTAAACAGTAAAATAATTTACGCATCAATTACAAACCATACAAGTAACTAGATATACTTATCTAGGCAATTTTTTGAAATAAAGACTTTCAAAAAAGTTAAAATTTTCAAGCCTTGGTAACTTCGTTCCTATTCATTCGAAACAAGTCATACCATGACCATGGTATCCAACACAAAAGTACTTTAGATGCGCATTAGCCTCTGCATCTCCGTTGTGCTGTATGTGCGTTAGAGGCTTCCGAACTTTCAATGTTTGTAATGCTATAACATCCTTAGTTTGCAATACTGAATAATAAAAGTGGTATTTTAAGTTTACGTTTGACATGTTGATTTGAAATATGTAATAACCTGACGTAGTGCCATTTGAAAAAAAATATAAGTTTCTATTGGATTGGCAACATTGTATCGTTGGGTCTTACTGTTTAATAAATACAAAGATGTCTCCCTCCTTATAGTTGCTTCGTGCAAAGTTTCGTTTTTCTCTCTCTCTTTTGATGTTTCCGTTATAGTGTATGATCAACATTGTCCATCCTGTTTATACAGGGTGTTTCAAAACAACGCAGACAATGTTTGGAAGGTGATTCCTGACACCAAGATAAGACAAAAAGTATAGACCAAGCTTGGTGCACAAATGCTTCCTTTCGGAGTTATAGGCTGCCGAAACCACGAAAAATTGAACTTTAAAGGTCCATAGCTCCAAAACTATGGGACCTACCATAGTCAGGTCAAGACTTCACTTAGGAACTAGTATGTACCTTATCCAAGTTTCAAAATCGTGCGGAGCTTTCGCAACAATCTTTATAGACGTGGTCGGTGAATACTTGAAATTACATCCCCGTAGCCAAACTCCCTGTATAAAAATTGTTGCATGAGTACCTTAGGATTCTGAAACATTTATTTTTGAATAGTGCACATATTAGTTCCTATTTTTTGTCTTTTCTTGATGTGAGGAATCACCTCCCAGACGTTGTCGGTGTTGTTTTGAAACACCCTGTATTATAATAGCTGAAATGCGCGTTCTGCGCACGGGGAAATGCATTTATGGGAAATCATTGAATACCCTGCTTTTTTTTACAATATTTATTTCAATGAAACTATATTGATAAAAGTACAAAAGATACTCTACTTTTGGTATAAATATTAAAACACTCTACCCCCACAGAATACTTTTTAAATCAAATTAGTATGATTTAAAAAATGAAACAGCTTGAAGGGTATTGTCTCTTCCAAAAGTCATTTCAAACGGGTCAGACGTTTCCCTGACCCTGAAAACAAAGAATTCGACACAAGTATAACTCATTTTGATCTTTTATCTTTAATCTTCCCCCCCCCAACCTCTGCAGATAGGGTTGAAATTTGATTTAAATGGCATCTGGAGTATGACTTTTTATCTAAGCGACCTCGAAAACTGTTGATTCGACACTATGCCAGTCGTTTTCTGTAATTTTAATGACTGCCCCACTCTCGCATATTAGTAGGCCTACTGAAAGTTTTACCCCAACTGGGAGAGGACTCTAAAACTGTCACCAGTCATCTTAGGGACGCCAAAAGCTATGGATTCGACATTAGTATTGGTACTTTTCAATTATTTTTTGTCACCCGCTTCAGAAATACAAATGGGGGCTGAATTTGGATTTAAACAGCATCGAAGTGTTACTGTTTATCTCAGCGAGCCCAAAAACACAAATATAGGTTGTTTTCGATCATTTTAATGCCTCCCCGTCTACTTTCCTATATGTGGTAGGGGGTCTTACCGTCACTGGAGGATGAATTTGGACTTAAAGGGTTCCCAAACTGTCACCAATCAACCCATAAATCCAGTAAACTATGAAATCAACACTAATACAGGACATTTTCGATTATTTTACCTGTCTCCCCTTCCATTGCCCCTAGTTGTGATAAAGGTTTTTTACACCGACAGTATCCTTTTCCAAACTGTAAGTAATACATGTCTGAAGTTCGGTTAAAATTACTCTAGGCAGGGTCGGATTTAGGACGTGAACCGGTGCGCGTGCACCCCCGTTTGTTGTAAATATACATTATCTAAAATGAGAAGCTACAAGTTAAAATAGCAACACTCCGAAATTTTCTGGTGTTATTTTTTTCCGTTCAGAGCTTAAGAGAAAGCAAAGCTTTGTAAAAGCAATCGTTTAAGTCGATTTTGTGAAGGTTGAAGGAAAAGGACTCACCAATCCGGCTGGAGCTCATGTGGTTCGGATTCCACGTTAATCAGTAGGTCCTAGTCTCATATAGCCTCGCTGCTGAATGGGACGTTAAACTCAAAATCAACTCAACTCAAAGGACTCATCAAGCAAAACAATATAACATTTGTCAAGTAGGGCAGAAAACAGAAGCCAGAGGAGAGAAAAACATTTTTTCCTGCAATTACTTGCGACCCTCTTTAAAATACTCCCACCCCCTTCCGTTCTATATATTGTCAGGGGGTAAATAACATTGTCGCATATTATTTTGAAGAATTTTAGTGTGATGGGTTATTTTGGTACTGATTGGTGCGTGCACACACCCCGTTAGAAAGTCCTGGATCCGACCCTGGCTCCAGGTGTTCCAGAGCTATGCTGAAACATACGTACACACATATATACAAAATACCATCCATATACCGTAAAATACCATCCATATACTTTGCACATCAGGGGTTCCTTTGCACAAAATGTGAAAAGTTTCACACTCTTCTGTCGGTAAAACAATGAACAGTAAACAGGAAGTTTCAACTGACCCCGTAAGATAGAACATCTAATTGTATTTTGGTTATAATGTAGGCGATTAACATCAGTTCTAATTACCTGGAGGCTTCATTGTTGTAGAGGTATGAAAACCAATCACTGTAAAGGCCGCCAAAATTTGAAAGATATCACGTACAAGAATTTCCGTCAAAGTTAAGTCAGTTTCGTAGAATACTACTGTGTATAATGGGACTTAGATGGAATAGTTGAAATTGAAATGCGAAACGTTTTAAAGTCATAACAAAAATACAACTGGGAAAAGGTGGTTTCAGTCTCTAGGCTCTACTCGGGGTTACTTTGCACCGATCCAAAATACCGCTTAGATAGGAAATTATTACCACTAGAACCTCCTGCTTTCTAATTTTAGGTAAATTTCCCGTTTAGGTAGATGCCGGAATGAATATCTTGTTGGAAAATTATGAACAGTAGAGGATCCAGAAAAGTAGTTTGACAGGGGCTTCACTCAAAAAGGCTTCGTTTTTCTAGAAATCACTAGACTTTTTTTTTGGGAGGGGACTTGAAGCTTATACACATACGAATGACTAACATTAGATTAAAAAAAAGAAAAGAAATGATGCAATTTGGGTGGGCTTTAGCCCCAAAGTCCCAAACCCCGTAAATCTTCCACTGATTACGGTTGGGATGATATTCTTTCTTGGTCATAAGGAAGAAAACCAAGGCAAGTCAATTCACGGATATTCTTTTTATGTTACTGTGTTTGCATTTTTGTGGGACATATGCTAAACTATTAGAATGTGGTTCCTGTGCCGGTACCAGAAAATACAAAAAAAATTCTTTACAAATATCGATAATTCAAACTAAGTACCAATACCGGTACCATCATTCTAATATCAATGTTTGTAGACTGCATGTAGTTTTGTATAGAAAGTAAAATGTATAAATACTGAAGGGAAAATATTGCACAGGAACGTTATGTTCGTATGTTGAACATACCTTTTCGTATGTTGTGCAAAGTATGGTGTTACTGTGCACCAAAGTTTACATTTCAATAACTATGGTCATACTGAATGTTTACTAATGAATTTGCACTAATGTTTTCCTTTTATATCTATGTTATATGTTTAAAATACAGTGTTCTAGATCAGTATTTTTGTAAGATACATGTGATTTTCTTTAAAATTGCTTAAATTTTCTGCAAAGTTACTCCTCTTACGGTATATATATGTTCTGCTTTAATCCCTAAACTGTGAGCAAGACCAAGTACATGAAATCTGACCCCTAAGATGAGAAAGGAGTCCTTGAACCTTTTCTCTACCTTCACAAGTTTTTCAAAAGTGTTGAACGTAAAACTTTATTATTATAATTGCAGGGTTGGGTGCAAGAACTAGGTAGGTCCATTTTTTTTTAACGAATTTGAGATTTTCACATGTTCATGTAGGAAAAAAAAATCACTCTATTTTGTCTGCAAGAATCATGTGGATCCGATGATTATATTCAGTGTTCTTATAATGTAAAAGGGGGTATCTATATACAGTGTTCATCGTGAAGTTAGAGCAAGAAGCAGGGAGCTCCGGAAAAATTTCTAAAAGTGGAGTTACCTCGTTCTTGCATCCTACCCTTCAATTATTATTTTCAATTTTAGGTGGGAACGCTCGGTCGAAAAGGAGTAACACTTTTTTCAGGCTAGTCATCCTGAGAGTTTTTTTACTGGGTTTTCCTCATTCATACGAAGCGAATGACGGGATAGTACCTAACGTACAGGTCCCAGACCGCTTCATTTCTTTTCCCTTCTCCGGATTGTGTGATCGGCGTGGGACGTTATTCCTTATACGTGTCCCACGCGTTATTCCTTATACGTGTCTTAAGGCCATAGATCATGAAAATGCCCAGAAATGTGTATAAATAAATAAGTAAATAAATAAATAAATAATAATAATAATAATAATAATAATAATAATAATAATAATAATAATAATAATAATAATAATAATAATAATAATAATAATAATAATAATAATAATATTTTTTGAAGCTTAGACCGAGGATTAGAGAGTTTGAAGAAATTGGACCAGTAAAAGGAGAGGAATAGAGGAACCTTTTCTTGACGTTCACCAGATTCTAAAACTATTGGTCGCACAAACTTGAAATTTTGTACAAATGTCGTTCATGAACCCTAAACAGAGGAGGAGACGAAGATTTACAAAATACTACCCCTAAGAAGGAAAGAGTTCCTTCTGAGCTAAGAGGTTAGCGTGCGCGCTTATGGCGTGGGAGACCCGGGTTCGATTCCTGGCGGTAGCTCATGTTCGGAATCCACGTTAATCAGTAGTCCACGTCTCAAATAGCTTCGCTGTTGAATGGGACCTTAAACTCAAAATCAACATAACCGTAAGGAGGGAAAGGAGACTTAGACTTTTTCTCGGGTAAGCAGAAATTTTGTGAAATTCAGTACCGTATTAAAAAAAAAAAAAAAAAAAAGTGGAAGCAAGATGGGGAGAGGGCGATGATTCTTTTCTTTTTATCGCCCTATGGAGTTGAAATTTTATAAAATGTTCTCTATGTATCCCAGTGGCGTAACTAAAGGTTTAGGGGCCCTTCCACAGACAGCGTGGAGTGAAGCCCTTACCCTAGTTTCCACTTCACGATTTGGGGGCCTCTGATGGCTTGAGGTGCCCCGCAATACGGGGTCTGCGGGGCCCTTATTTACGCCTCTGATGTATCCTAAACTATTCCTGAGATAGGTTTCTGTAAATTTCACTTCATATGACTACGAAGGGTCAAAAGTTTTTTTTCCAGTATGCTCAAGTACTTACACAACAGCAAAATATACTTGTAGCTATCAGCAATGGTACTAATATTAAAGCTTAGGTAATGTCTGGATCTGAACCACTATATTTTACTTACCACAAAAGCAATGCTGCCAATTCCAAGTCCTTAAAACTCACAAGTATTTTATGGAAATCCACTAAATTAAGTGAACAATAAAGAGCCAAGGCATACCAACCAGATCTTCTCATATTTAAGTGCACTAAAATGTAAAAGAATCATTAATGTAAATAAAAATGAATGGAAAAGTTAGGATCTACCTCCATAAAATTTAAATGTAACATAGCTAGTGATTTTTTTTTTAATTCTGGAGTAAAAGAAAATACAAATTAATAATTTACTTTTTCTTAATACAAGGTGGTAATCCTTGCAACTGTATTGTTACTTATGGTAGGGTTTGTGAAAACCAATTTTGTTAGTATAATATTTTTATTTTTAATTATGAACCTCAAACATTACGGACAAACCAATAAAAGTGCAACGCTGGCAGTAAATCGCAGACGAATAACCAGGGAACAGGAAGACAATCAACCCATATCAGTAAGACGGTATGCAGTGCTATGCCACGACGCCTCTGGTTTTCCGGTGATCAAGATACACCGTCACTGGAGAGTGGATGCTACATATCTTGAATAAATCCATTTTTACACACAGTAATTGAGGAATGGCTTTGTACGTAAAAATATTTTATTTCTTATGTAGAAATAATTTCTATCTAAGTTCACAACATCCACATTTTTGTTATATTTTTCCTATCTTTTGTTTTTAAAATGAGGTGTTTTTAAAGAAGTTAATCTAGTTTAGATATATTTTGATGTGCAATATTATATTGTTTCTTTTTATGTATGTGTGTGTGTGTGTAATGCACACACATATATAAATGCATATAAATGCTTTTTTTTTTAGCATGGGCGATTTTGGGGTTGTCTGCTGTGGGGGCGGATCTTCCGGGGACTTGGAGTACCCTCAGACGAGTCGGAGATCCGGAATCTTTCCCGCAGGAAACTGTCAATATAAAAACTCGGTTTTTTTGAGCATGTTCGTGTATAATTCTCTATAATAGAACATAACAGAATATTATTAATTTTTTTAGAAAGTTGTTGGCGGGGGATCAAAGTTTCTCTATCCCCTCGTAACTACAGAGACGCTCTCCAATGGTTTTCAGTCATTATGTAAATAGAAATGCAATCTTTTAGGCATCGTACTCCCACTGTATCTCAACATTTAGATAGCCGATATGTTGTCAAAATCGTAATAAAACGTACCGCCTCTGATTTTTTTTTTCGCTTCTAACGCTGCTTATAACTCATACACTGTATTGTACGAAATGTTGAACATTTTCGACAAAGTTCGAAGATGAATTCGTCTGTCACCACGAATCGTTTAATCAACGGCCGTGAAATTTCGTTCGTTGATGCTGTTTGCGCCCAGAACATGGCAAATCTGCAGGGTTCACACAGCCCTCTCCAAAGAATTTGCACTACATTAAGGTGACCAGAATTTTAACTTGTTAAAACGGCACTCATATCAATCAGGAGGTATTAAATTCTCTGATTGCATTAGTGCTTTCAAGTTAATAAAATACAGAAATAAAGATAATACCGCAGGTTTTTTTAAGTAGTACCCAACAATTGCCAGTTCCATGCACGATCTATAAACTCCTTTTAAGAATTGGTACCAAAATAGCTCTATACACAGTCATTTTAACGAAAGAGCGTACAACTTGTTTTGACCATTTATATTTTGTATAACAATTACGAGACACTCTGTTTACATTTGCTCTAAAACGGGACATTTAGGCGTCCCGTTTGAGTATCAGGAGAAACGAGACAACAGTCGAAAAGAGAGACTGTCTGGTCTAAAACGGGATGTCTGGTTACCTTACCTTACGCAGAGACATCTTGTCCTGTCTCTGGAGATGATGTTATGGTTCGCTTATTCTTTCCCATATACCCAATGTGAATTTCACTCGGGTTTTGTGTTGCCCTTTTCTTCTACACCAGTGCTATTCAACCGGGGGTACGCGAAGGTGTTTCTGAGGGTACGTAATGCTGCTTCTGGGGGTCTGCTGAAAATGTCTGTTGACAGTTCACTGCAAATGAAATTCGATAACTTGTTAGTTTGTGACTTTTGTATTTATACTCGAAAAGAGTACAATGAATTTAGTGACAGTGCTATTTCGCAACTTTTTCCATTTCCATCAACATATTTGTGTGAACACGGTTTCACTGCATTACCATCAATAAAAACGATGCACAGAAATTGCTTGAATCCAGAATCAGCTCTGATTCTCGCACTCTCGAAGATTCGACCAAGAATCGAGGAGTCGGCGTCCCGAATACAAGTTCAGTCATTTTATTAACAAATTAGTTCTAAAGTTACTTTTAGTTTTTGAATTTTTAACATTGTCATCAGTGTACGAATTATCAGGAAGGGTGAGGGGGAGAACTGGATGTCTCCCATATGTTTTGAAATTTCCCATGTTAATTTTTTCGGATGTACACTTTATCCTCCCATATCATTTTTATATATAGAGAGAGAACCCTGTTTGTTCTTTTGTTGGGTCTCTATTTGTCCCTCTTTTTAATCAACAGAACATACGTATTAATTTTAATAAGTTCATTTCGATTTAATTTCTTTAAAACAGCTTCAGGGGTACACAATTGGTGGCGAACTGTGTCTACGGGTACGCGAGAAAAAAAGGTTGAATAGCACTGTTCTGCAACGCGCCATCTTTATTCAGTAGTTCAATCTTCTGCCCCTAGAGGTACACCTGGTCGAACAGTTACCAATTACAGTGTGAACCCACCAAGGATGTTATAAAATAGAGGATATGCCCATAGAACAAAATCTCGAAGCCATACGTCACAGCTTCGCCACACCTACTCTGCCCACTCCGCGACACTAAGATCGCAATGTTTCGAGCCAACAATCATGGCGGAAAGGAGATCAGCCAATCAGACGTGTCAGCTCAGATGATGCTCGGTTGTTTTTTGGCTTCATTGACTTCATATGATGAAGATACGTATGGGCAGATCCTCTATTTTATAACATCCTTGGAACCCACCATGGTGTGAACTTGGAAGTAGGCTACAATCCTATCAGTTTCACGTCCCTGATCAGTATATTACGTGAAAAAAAAATATGCATTCCCTACTGATCTTCCCTTGTGCGTCCCTTATTGATCTTCCTCGTATATATGTATATGTTCATACACACACACAGAGTTAGTTGAGTGATATACGTATATATGGATGTAATGTGTAATATATACATATCTTTAAACATGTGATTATACCTAAGTAGTTATCATTTACAAACCACATACAAGGGGCTCCTGTGGCTCAGAGGTAGCGTGCTCACCCTGGAACATGGGATCCCTGGTTCGACCCTTACTTTTGCCAGGTGGGTATTGTGGTGGACAATCACTGTGCGTGTGTTTTCTTGGGATTTGCTCGTTTTCTCCCACTTTCACAATTCCACCATTATATTCATTGTCACATTATTGACCCTTAGCCTCGCAGCTGAATTATAACACTTTAATTTTTGTTTTAAATCTACATGAAATCCAGAGTGAAGAAAAAACATTATTCGCCTTTCTAATCTTCCAAATATTACACTTTTGTTCAATAATACATTCCAATAAATACATATAGTTTAATGTTACTCACCTTTTCAGTTCAGTACCATACAAAATATCCACTAATAATCAAAGAATAATTAATACTGAGAACACAACTACAGCACTATAGCGTTCTGCACACGCGAACAAACTTTCAAAGAAACACTGATAATGCTTTAGAAAACACACTCTCCATATTATCTATGAATAATTTTCTGCACAATTATCTCAAAACGAATTTCACCAAAGCTTCTAGAAAGATCACGTGCACCAAGCCCTCAGTTAATCATTTTACTGTATGTAAGATTTATCAATACATTTCAAAGTGACCAAACTGGTATTTTATCTAAAAACTTAATATTATTTTCTAACATATGTATGACACAGCTTTTAACAGTCTTTTACGTATACACATTTAAAAGTACATTAAATAACTAGCCCTACAGATAAAACCCAGTTATCCACGAAATTGGGTGTCGTGGCAACCACGGATAATTCTCGAAAAAATAATCGGAAAAGAAAGCAAACCTACACGAAAATGGTTTTGAACAATTTTTATTTACACTAAAGGAGGTACATAATATGATTATAACTTAGGCCTAATGAACAGTAGTTTTTTGCACTTACAAGTTTGTTAGTTTATTTTTTCATACACACATACAATAAAACCGGTAAACTTATTGGGACGCGGCAGAAGTCCTAAATGGCATTAGACCTAAAATGCACAAGTCCTAAAAATTATTTCGCGGCACAAGTCCTAAATGGCAGAAGTCCTAAAAGGCAGAAGTCCTAAACGGCAGAAGTCCTAAAAATCATTTCGCGGCACAAGTCCTAAACTGCAGAAGTCCTAAAAATCATACCGCGGCAGAAGTCCTAAACTGCAGAAGTCCTAAAATTTAGGTCCAGTACCTATATTTTTAGGACTTCTGGATGTCACCCAAACTTATCACACCAGTTCGAAGTGACTTTTACTTATTCTGTCGCAGTATACAGTGGCAGGACCGTATCCAAGGGGGTCTAGGGGGCCGGATCCCCTTAAGTTTTACTGACCCCCCTAAAAGTGTTACGATAGGCTTACAAATGAACTATAATCTGGTTGGATCGCCCCCTCTAACTTCTACCGCCCTCCCTACATTTTTGGGCTCGCTACTGGCCTGTACAGCGGTGCTATTCAACCGGTTCGCACCAGTTCGTAAGAATCGGTTGTTAAAATATTACTGATTCGCAGAACTGTTTCTTATATCCAGACATAAACACACACACAGGGGTAAAAGTAGATTTGAAAAGGTAGGGGGACGATAGGGAGCGGTATGACGTCACGCCGTTCCCCTGCCCATCTGGGGGGGGGCCCTGTACATACTTTTTGGAGGTGGGGAAGGCGTCTCCCGCATTCCCCCACACTTTTACCCCTGCACACACACACGCAAGGCTTAGTCAAGAGTGAAAGAAAAAAGTCAAACAAATTATGTGCGTGAACCTGGTAGAACCCATTTTCGGAAATCGAAAATTAATCACGCGTATCGTTTGTTCATCGTTTGGTCATGATTGTTCTCATACAATTCTGGTTTGTTCACAATTTATAAACAATTTATGCCAAAAACAAAATGAGCGGTGTCAACTATGTAGCAGAACCCATTTTCGGAAACAAACTATGCAGATAAAATTTTTGTATCTTTTGTATTTCTATTAGCATAGCAAGTATGTATTGCAAATTTCAGCTGGAAGGGAGAGCTTTTAAAATACAAATTTTTCACAGCCAAAAACAATTGACCTTTTTGAAAAACATTACTTTGCTCCCTACATACCAGATGATTAATGAAGGGGGAGGGGATTAAAATTTTTATTTTAAGTGTCATTGTTCTTAGACATTCTTACAGCTATAAGGTTAAACATATGATCTCTCAGAACAAGTTATAGGCGTTTATTCCTTAATCTCAAATGATCAGATATCAAGAATAAGAACTGGTATCACACGAGTGAAGTGGTGAGGATTATTTATATTTGAAACACATATATACCATTATCAACAATTGTCTATCCATTGCTGGATGAAGGTCTTTCCAATACTTTGACAGTCATTTATCTTCAACGATTCATTTTCAAGTCATTGAAAGTGCTACCTTGTGTTACTATACTGTGTAGGTCGCTACATGTCGCAAGAAAATTATACCTATCTATTTATGTGTACTATATATCTCATATATTTATATACAGAACCGGTTGTTAAAATTAGAATAGCACCACTGGTAGTATATATCAGTAGCGGCTCGTAGTCTGTACAAGCACCGGTTGCAATGTTGCAATATCAAAGGTATGTAGGTACGCGCAAGTGTTCCCCTCCTCCAGCATTCTTGAGTCCTATCCAAGAAATATTCAGGAAATATGAAGAGGAAAGTCTTTTAAGCTCTATTTGTATATTATTGATTAAATTATTTCTCGAATATTAATTTAATATATAAGCTATTTCCTTTTTTTTCAAACAACCACTATCAATGTACGTTTATACACTATTTATATACAAAACCTCTGCACTCATGTTATTGGACACGAGATAAATCGAATATATAGTATGTGCTGTAAGCCATGAATGATGGCGTTAATCCGAAAAGAAGAAAAAAAGCAAGAAAATTGCATGCACGCAGTTAAACAAAATTATTTAATTATATAAACTATGCATTATTTTAGAATGGAAGGTCTTTCTTCGATCTTTCGGGCTTCAAATTTTTCTATGACTTTATTGAAATCTGAAATGCTGCTCGCCAAGTTTCTCTGAATAGAAAGCATCGCTACCGCAAATATTTTCCGCTTTATTTTCTTTGGGGTTCAGAAACACCTCTCTCCTCCGACAATACGCATTTTGTTAGCATTTCTTTGTACAGTGGAGTCTCGTTAATTCGAACTTGGTTAATTCGAAATATTGGATAATTCGAACAGAAGTCCATTCCCCTTGAAAACTGTATTGAAAACAATATTAAAAATTCGTGGATAAATCGAACTTTTGAACCTATGTTTTGGATAAATCGAAATAAATACAGTTGAAAATTTTTAATGTTGGACATGTAAACAGAGAAATACAGTTTTAATGTGTTTCCAGTTATCCAGATGCAGCCATAGGGAAGAATAACACAAAAGATAAATAGAAAATATTATGTAATAAATGAAGGTGAATTGGGGAGAAGTGTGCCAATCTCATCTTGTTTCAGAATTGATTGAAAATTTTAGATGAATTATTGATAAAGTCAACCAAATGTTATTAATATCGTATTCCACGCAATACATGAAATTCGAGATTTATTGACCGTACAAAACAATCAAATTTAAGCAAATGAGGTTTACGACTTCTTAAAAGGAGAATAGAATATTCAAATTGTTACTGGTGTTTAACTGTTTGGGCTATTCAACGTATGTCGTAGTGTTGTACGTAAATATATTTTCCATTGTCAGTGGCGTATTTAGGGGGGCTTCCGGGCTTAAGCCCCCCCGAAATCTTACTTACTATAGTAAAGTATATGAAATATCTTGCTGAATTTTCACATTTTCAGGCAAAGCCCCCCCCCGAAAGTTAGCAAAGCCCCTCCCGAAACAAAATCGTAAATACACCACTGTCCATTGTACACGTAGTTTGAATTATGTGGAGTCAAAGTCGTTTGTTAGTTTGCGGTATTCGATCACGCAAATAATAAACTGCTTTAAAGGTAAAATCTTCACCATATAAATATGTTTTAGATGCACAGTACCTTGGTTCGTTCGTTGTTATATAAGTGAAAGTGAATGTTGTTGAATAATTCGAATTTTGGATAATTCGAAGTTTTTTCGTGTCCCCTTGGACTTCGAATTAAAAAGAGTCCACTGTATAAATATACGGAACAAAAAGTCCATTTTCAGGAACCACGTATTTTTTGTCTGTAAAGAAGCATGAAATCTAAGATGTTTTCCTTTGAAAATTAAAAAAAAAATAGTTTAACATTCCAGCAAATTAGGCTAAAGAAGACAGATGAGTATTGGAAGTGAATGATTTGATATTAATTTATGCTCTCCGCCGGAAATCGAACACGGAATCATGTGCACGAAGGACACAGAGCTAGGAATTAGACCCGTAGTAAGACATTTTCTTCTTGGAGACTCGATTGACCCCCCTTCCCCCCAGAATAGGATTTTTTTAAAAAAATAAATCTTATCCCAAGAATTTTCACCTTTGTATTATAAATGTTAAATAAAATCCATTGACTTCGAACGACCGCCCCCCAAACTTTCAGCCTGGATCCGTCCCTGCTACCACCAGACTTATATTTGTTCTTTGCGAGTTTATGTTTTGTGAATAACTTCTTTCTTCCACGCGTCTGTATCTTCCTCACCCTATCAACTGAGTCAAGCGCTGCTAAGCGGAGGAATTCGTAACTATTACAGAAGCTGACCAGTTGCGGAAAAAATGCAACCGTAAGGGACCAATACGGGAAGATAGGAGCGTTGCAAGAATAAATCCACTTCCCCATGTTAAGAGATAGGAGCTCGCTGCCATATGCTCAATGTTACTGCTTCCAGTGGCAACGTTCGCTGCCACTGGAAAGGTAAATCTCTCTCTTTCTTTCCGTTTTTTAATTGACTTTTTTCAGAAATGCATCAATACTGTTTTGCGCTCAAGAGCAAAGGTTTATTTTTTACTGATACACTACTTTAACACTTAAAAATATTTTTAGTATTTAAAAAAATATCCGGTTGCACAACCATGCAACATATAGTACCAGCCGCCACTGGTATATATAGGGTCTACTTATTAGAACTTGTTATTATTTACTACAATGATAATTCAAATAATTAGACACAATTTTGATCACTTAGGGGCACTATAGGGGAGAGGGAGGACATTGGTACACGGGGCACATATGTACGAGGTAGGTATTTTTCCACTGTGAAGAGGTAATGGACAACAGTTTGGTGTTGGCAACATTTGTGACAAACGAAGATCGTGATGCACAGTTGAAGGATGGACGCAGCGTTCTTTTCTCTTGGAGAGTTCCGTGGAGATAGTGAAAGTGTGAACATCTCAGATAGTGAGCTGCTGAAGAGGAAGTGGATAAAGTGAAAAATATTCATTATACATCATCTACACCCATCACATTTAAACACGAAAACACTTATACACATCTACAATTACTTTACACACATTCATTTCATCTATATTTCACTTTATCCTATATTTTCACCCCGATCATCTGGGTAACTGGCCCTCTTCTTCCCACTGAAACTCCTTCCCGATTTTGACTACATTAATACCTAGCTAAGACATCATAATTATTACCTGGATTTGACATATTAATACTTTACTTACCTTATCATACTTGAACAATTAATACTTTAAAACATATTTAATACTATATGAAACAGGGAATACGACTTGAAAGTCGACCAGAAAAAATGCAAATGGCGGCTCACGCCATTTGCAATAATAGTTACAATAATAAAAACATTTCAATTTACATACATTTTTAGCATACTTGGCTAATAATGCTGATGCTTCTACTAAAAACACCGATAGTTGGTGAAGAAGACAAGACAAGACAAGTTCTTTTCTCTGTGCAGAAAACAAACTTGATTTCTTAGAGCAACAGTAAGTTTTCATTTATGTCTTTGTAAGCTTATATTTGTAATAAGCACTGAATTTTTGAAAACTTATGTATGTTGCATGAAAGTGTATTTCCTCACAAATAATTTCATTTATGTTCAATTGCCCTGCGTGGAGTAATTTTTCAGTTATAGGAATTAATGATTCTGAAGTTCGGTTGGGGCACATTAATACACACGTCCGTGAACTTGGCCTCCCTACTTTGAGCACTAACGATAAAATTAGTGTCAATCGTTAGTGCATCGTTAGTGCTTCTTAGTGCACCAACTCCTAACGTTAGTGCTTCATTAGTGTAGGAACTGCAAGTAAAAAACCCTTTGGGCCTAGCGTGAACTTGGCCCCCCCACTTTGAGCACTAACGAAAAGATTAGTGCCATTCGTTAGTATATCGTTAGTGCTTCCAGAAAATACTAATAGTTTCGTTAGTGCTTCACTATTAGTGTAGATATAGCCAATTGTAAGTCACGAAACTCCCATAAGAAATGCGTGGGGAATTATTCATTGCGTTAAATTACCGCCAAATTCAGAAGCACTAATGATCTCTTTTAGTGCATTTCTTAGTGCAACGTTAGTGCTTCTTAGTTCACCAACTCTAACGTTAGTGCTTCATTAGTGTAGGAATTACAAGTAAAAGAAAACCCTCTCAGCCTAGCGTGAACCTGGCCCTCAGTTTGAGCACTAACAAAAAGATTATTACATTCGATAGTGCGACGTTAGTGCTTCTAGAAAATACTAATAGTTTCGTTAGTGCTTCACTATTAGTGTAGATATAGCCAATTATAAGTCACGAAACTTCCATAACAAATGCATGGGGTATTTTTCATTGTGTTCATTTCCCGAACGTAATAGTAAGCATTACACTAATATATGGTTATTAGTGCTTTTAAATTTGGTGGAAGAATTTTACAAAATGGAAAATGCTACGTGTCTAAATTTATCCCCGCACGCATCTGAAATACTTTTTAAAAAAAACGTTGGACATGGTTAGTGCATCGTTAGTACCCATTAGTACACTAAACTCTAACGTTAGTGCTTTGATTCAACTATATTAGTGAATATTATTTGCAAGACTAAATTGAAATTTTTCTAATTCTACAATTATTGTCCTACAAAGGTGAGATAAACGTAAAAAGTTAATGCATCGTTATTGCTTCCCGAAACACGAAGCATTAATGTTAGCGCAATTATGGTTTAAGAGTTATAAGTGAATAAGTCACTGTGTGCTAAACTTAATTTTAGCGAATTTTACAATAATAGTCCCACAAAGGTTGAATAAACGTCAAAGATTAGTATATCATTAGTCCTCCGAAAGTCACTAAGCATTAATGTTACTGCTATCATAGTTTAGAGGTTAAAAATGAATAACTGGGGGGGGGCTACTTTAGATCTTTAAATTTTGTACAATTTTACGCTATTTGTGTGACAGAAATGGAGCAAACCAGCGTTTAGTCCTCCGCTGAATAAGCATTAATGCTACTGTTATCATAATTTAAGTGTTATTAACGAATAACACGCACGAGCCTAAATTCAAATTTGTCGAAATTTACAATAATTGTTAATCAAAAGGTAGGATAATCGCTGAAGGATAGTGCGTTTTTAGTGCTTCAAAAATACTAAGCATTGACGATAGTGCTATCATAGCTTAGGAGTTATCAGTGAATAACTCGGACGGAACTCAATTAAAATTTATCTAATTTTACAATAATTGTGTAAAAATTGAAAAACCTGAAGCTAGCCCCGCTCGAGTTATTTGGTAAAACTCCTAAACTGTGACTGCACTGACGTTAAGTGATTAGTGTTTCATGAAACACTAACAATCACTAATCTTCGGTGGTTATCTTACCTTTGTGGGACAATTAGTGTGAAGTTCGAAAATTTAAATTCAATCCTATCCGGACTATTCATCAAAGCACTAACGACAATGCTTAATGTTTTATAGAGCTCTAGCAATGCAGTAAGAGCTTGTGTTCCAATTAGTGTACACAATTAGTGTAATTAGTGGTACAATTAGTGTAATTAGTGTAATTAGTGGTACAATTAGTGTAAAACTGTTTAAGTAGAAAAACCTAAAGTTAGACCGGGTTGAGTTTTCATTAATAAGTCCAAAAATATGATAGCACTAACGTTAGTACTTAATATTTTTTGAAGCGTTAAGGATGCACTATCCATTAGCGTTTGTCCTACCTTTATGGGAAAATTAGTGTTTTTCGATACTTTTAAATTCAGTCTTGTCCGAGTTATTCATTAATAATTCCCAAACTACGATTTCACTAGCGTTAGAGCTTTTTGGAGTATTAACGCTGTACTAACCTTTGACGTTTATTCCACCTTTGTGAGACAATTGTTGTAAACTTCGATAAATTTAAATTTAGCCCGGAATGTGTTATTCACTTATAACTCCTAAACTATGATAGCAATCAGTGTTTAATAGGGCTCTATTAATGCACAACCCACTGGTTTTAGTCCCACTTTTGTGGCACAATTACTAAAAAAAAAAGTGTAAAAGTTGAAAAATCTAAAATTAGCCCCGAACGAGTTATTCATTAATAACTTCTAAAGTATGATAGTACTATCATTAGTGTTTAGTGCACTAATGTGAAATTACTTAGCACTAAACATGTAAATAGTTTTTCTAGCACTTGAGAATCGTGCGGGGCTAAATTTAGACACTTAGCATTTTTAATTTTGTAAACTTCCCACATATTTAAAAGCACTAATAACTACATATAGTGTAATGGTTATGGTGTAGTGTAGTGTTAATACCTCTTATTACAGAACTCCAAACATTAGTGCATCAACAGTATGGATGGTAGAAAATAAAACTTAGGGGAAGCTAACTATACGCTAGCCAATAAAAGCATTCACGATGAGAAGCATTAATGTTTGGTCTTGGTGCACTAGCAAGCAATAACGAA
Organism: Thermobia domestica; assembly: GCF_964235325.1. Lineage (NCBI taxonomy): Eukaryota > Metazoa > Arthropoda > Insecta > Zygentoma > Lepismatidae > Thermobia > Thermobia domestica. The sequence goes on along the minus strand of NC_137454.1, from coordinate 18,347,944 downwards.
ACACTAACGATGCCACTAGAAGAGACCGCTACTGCATTTGAAATGAAATGAAATCTTTGAGTTTTACGTCCCACGATTATGCCAGTTAGGCTAAAGGAGACGGTGATGATGAATAATGAATGAAATGGTGGAATGAAGAAAGTGGGAGGAAACGGGAGAACCCCGAGAAAACCCACGCACACGGTGTTTGTCCACCACAAAGTTCACTTGGCGGGGGCTGGGAGCGAACCCGGGACCCCAAGCACCAGAGGTGAGCGCTCTACCACTGAGCCACCGCGGCCCCCACTACTGCATTTGAATTTCGTGAGAATTCGACCTAATGAAAAAATCCCCATGCATTTCTTATGGGAGTTTCGTGACTTACAATTGGCTATATCTACACTAATAGTGAAGCACTAACGAAACTATTAGTATTTTCTGGAAGCACTAACGATATACTAACGAATGACACTAATCTTTTCGTTAGTGCTCAAAGTGGGGGGCCAAGTTCACGCTAGGCCCAAAGGGTTTTTCACTTGTACTTCCTACACTAATGAAGCACTAACGTTAGGGTTGGTGCACTAAGAAGTACTAACGATGTACTAACGATTGCACTAAAAGAGATCATTAGTGCTTTTGAATTTGGCGGTAATTTAACGCAATGAAAAATTCCCCATGCATTTCTTATGGGAGTTTCGTGACTTACAATTGGCTATATCTACACTAATAGTGAAGCACTAACGAAACTATTAGTATTTTCTAGAAGCACTAACGATATACTAACGAATGGCACTAATCTTTTCGTTAGTGCTCAAAGTGGGGGGGGGCAAGTTCACGCTAGGCCCAAAGGGTTTTTCACTTGTAGTTCCTACACTAATGAAGCACTAACGTTAGGGTTGGTGCACTAAGAAGTACTAACGATGTACTAACGATTACACTAAAAGAGATCATTAGTGCTTTTGAATTTGGCGGTAATTTAACGCAATGAAAAATTCCCCATGCATTTCTTATGGGAGTTTCGTGACTTACAATTGGCTATATCTACACTAATAGTGAAGCACTAACGAAACTATTAGTATTTTCTGGAAGCACTAACGATGCACTAACGAATGGTACTAATTTTATCGTTAATGCTTGAAGTGGGGGGCAGCGTGAACTTGGCCCCCCCCAAAAGTTTTTTTTTATTTATAACTCTTACACTAATGAAGCACTAACGTTAGCGGTTTTTGCAGTAAGAAGCACTAACGATGCACTAACGATTGCACTAGCAGAGGTCAATAGTGCTTTTGAATTTGGCGGTAATTTGACCCAATGAAAAATTCTCCATGCGTTTCTTATGGGAGTTTCGTGACTTATAATTGGCTATATCTACACTAATAGTGAAGCACTAACGAAACTTTTAGTATTTTCTAGAAGCACTAACGATGCACTAACGAACTGCACTATTCCTTTCCTTATTGCTTGAAGTGGGGGGACTGTGTGTACCATTGTTTTGGCTCTAGAGCCTACACTAAAGAAGCACTAACGTCACGGGTTGGTGCACTAGGAAGCACTAACAATGCACTAACGAATGGCACTAGTTATTTCGTTAGTGCTTGAAGTGGAGGGGGGCAGCGTGAACTTGGCCCCCCCCAAAGGTTTTTTGCTTGTAGCTCCTACACTAATTAAGCACTAACGTTAGGAGTTGGTGCACTAAGAAGCACTAACGATTGACACTAATTTTATCGTTAGTGCTCAAAGTGGGGGGGCCAAGTTCACGGACGTTTAATACACATGCATGTGGGGTAGATTGGTACGGACCAATGTGCCCCCACTGCTCTGTACCAATCGACCCCTTCCATTTGTAATTATAAGGGTAGACTATTCTTTGTGCAATTTCCATATATCATAGTTTCCATTGTGATTAACATCAAGTTGAAAAGTTACTAATATACTTATAAAGTTACTATAGGCTATCTCTTGTGTGATCGCTTGATTTCCGTAATCAAAGCATTAAAATAAATTAACCAAAATAATATGGAAAACTTTCCTTTTATTATATTTCGGACTTCCCGGAACTATAGATATAGCCGATAGGTGCACAAACTTTCGAATGGAAAATTGTTTAACTATTTAGAAGCCATGATAGCAAAAATGTGAAGATTCGTCCCCCAGGTCATAACATGCGAGTGATTTTAATAGCACATGTCTAACAAAATAAACCCCAATTGTACATGGACGCTAAAAGTCAGCATATAGTAAGCGTCATATTTATTCGACTTTCAGCAACCTATTTGAAAGTTATTGAAGTTTTTGATACTTTAGTATTATAAAGGTAACGGAGAAAGTTCTGTCACTTTGCCAGGCCTTTGGTGAGGGTGTCGTGACTACGCGGACAGTGCACTGGCGGTTTAACAAGTTTAAAGATGGTGACGAAACACTCGAAGATGCAACACGTGCCGGAAGACCAACACATGTACAAAATGAAGATCTTTATGCAGCAATTAAGGCGAACAGTGGCCAGACATGTGAGAAACTGAGACTACAATTCAGTGTAAATGAAGAAACCGTTCGGCAGCACCTCCATCAACTTGGGAAGCACTACAAGTTGGGTCGATGGGTACCACATGATTGGATTCGGGCCAGAAGGCAACGCGACCAGATACCTGTGTTTCTTTGCTATCTTGTATGAGGAAGGAGCCATTTCTAAACAGGGTATTGACATATGATGAGAAGTGGGTCATGTACGAAGCTTACGGCGCAGTCATCACAGGTTAGCATCCCATGAACCGGTTCAAAAACAGCCCAAACCAGCACTGCACCAGAAGAAGGTCCTCCTGTGTGTTTGGTGGAATGCTCGTGGCATTGTGCATCGGGAACTGCTACCAACTTGTCAAAGCATCAATGCAACTGTGAACTGTCAGTAGTTGGTTTGTATTCAAGAACAACTCAAAACTATGGAACAAGCACATCTGAATCGCAAAGGGGCCCTCCTGTTACAGGACAACGCTAAGCCTCACGTGCCTAGGATGACCCAGGCACCATTCTATGCCTTAGATGGGAAACACTACTGCATTCGCTATACTCCCTGGACATTGCACATCCGATTATCACTTGTTCTACAGCAATGGAATCCATGGCCTTCCAGAACGTTGGCAGAAGTTCGTCGATGCTGATGGGACTATTTTTGATCTTCCAAGGACGTGTTACGTGACATATCGGTGTTCGAAGGTTGTGAGCGAAAAAGCGATAGAACTTTCTTGGTTACCTTTGTTATAACAAAGCTCCGCCTCCTTTGGAGACACGGGGTACGCTCGAACAAAAAGTATAATATATTTTCCAGTTAGTAGTTGAGGTATAAAAAATTTCAAAATTTTGTAAAACTGTAGATAGCCCTTGGACTATTTACTTCTATTTTTCCTTATAGAGACAGAACCTCTTTTCAGTACGTTTTTATTCTTGTAAATAGCTTGCGGAACTTTTAAATTGTGATAAGAACACAAGCAAGCATTGGACTTTTTATTTTATTTTTCACATTTTTTTTTTTTGGTAACAGGTTGAACTAGATCTGTTGAATTACTAAAGATTCTTACAAATCTTCAAATTATTTTTATGAAAAACGTTTTTATTTTTCATTTTTGCTGCCGTAGGTCCTTAATTCTATTGTTAAAATACTTGAGTTTGAGTGAGTTTGAATATTATATTTCAAAATATTTCATGGAAAAATAAAACAAAAAGTACGTTAACTCTATTATCAAAAAGTCTGTGCGATATTTCACTTTGCACCAAGCCAGTACCAATCTGCCCCATGGGAAGATTGGTACAGATTGCAGACCTTTCGTAAAATGTAATTTACTCCACGTAGGACATTAGTAGAAACAATATTCTACATTGTAAATGTAGCTAAAGAATCGCAGTTCAAACAGGAAAAAAAAGTCATGTTTCTCAAGCTGACGATATGTTCTAAAATCTCGGGTAAGTAAAAATCGTACCAATGTACCCCCCTCTCCCCTATATCCAAATATTTGATAATTGCTTCTCAGCAGTTCTATACACTTCTAACGTATATGACATCTTCTTTGAATTATATGTAAACTTATTTGCAAACAAAACCTTGGTAACGAGAACAAAAATGAAATGAAATGAAATCTTTAGTTTAACGTCCCACGGTTATGCCGGTTAGGCTAAAGGAGACGGTGATAATGAGAAATGAGTGAAATGGTGGAATGATGAAAGTGGGAGAAAACGGGAGAACCCCGAGAAAACCCACGAGCACGGTGTTTCCGGTAACGAGAACGATTACCATAGGAACCGGATTACGACGTCTATAAAAAAAAGTTTTAAATCGAAATTATTCATGTCATTTTTACAATATTCTAACTTGTAGCTATTACTAGATAAAATAATATTTTTATCCAATATATTAAGAAAATAAAACTAGTAAATACATGTTATCGTTGTAAACTGTTTTTATTTTTTTGTGTTAAGATACATTTTCTTTATTTGTAATTTAAGTCTTTTTAGTAATATTTTGTCAAAAAAAAAAAAAAAACAAGAAAAAGAGAAAAGAACACTGCGTATAATCGAGATTTTACTGTAATTACTATACTACTAGTCGTGTAATATCATGAATGTGTTTTCCACTGTGTGGCCTTATGCAGAGTTGTTGTGACCCGTGATTAATACCATACTAAAGATATCGACTATGTTTCCTGCGGAAGTCAGGCCTTTAATATGACGCTAATCATATATCAAAACGACTCTGCATAAGGCGGTGTAAGTTTAAAGTGTAGATAATAAGAAACATACATGTTGTTTATCTTTGTTCTTGTTTTCTTTGCAAAGCAGAAACTTGTTTATTTACATTCATTGCTGGTTTGTTTAATCTATATTTTTACAGGTTATTTCTGTCTTTGTTAGTTTCGTTCACTTATAAATTTATATTAATGACTACAGTTATCTCACGATATTGTGGAATTCGGAAGCATCAGATAAAATCTAGAGCAGCCAATTCAGTTTGAAATTCTTAATTTTAAACTAAAGATATTCGGCGGTATTCAGAGAGAATTCGTTAATCGAAGTTTAGTCACAGATTTGTTAGTAGGCATTCTAACTCTTTACTAAAGAAGATGCACTTTTTGGTATTCAGAGTTTACTTTGAGTACAACTAAAACGTTGATTTGAGTATGATTAACTTATATAACCCCTATGCATCGGTGAGTAAAACAAATGTGACAACTACGGAAAAGTAGATGAGCGCATGCGTAGTCTGTAAAAATGAAAATACATGAATTACGAAATACGAAATGTGTCGCACGCTAAACCATGGGTAAAAGATTAGTCTCCGCTCTAGATTACTTAGTCAAATGTGATTAACTTCGTCCAATACTACGTCCTAATCAGAGACTTTGAATACAATTTTGATAACCACTCATTAGTAAAACCCGTAGTATGGCGTTAATCAGACGTCAAAACGACTCTGCATAAGGCCTATTGTGTTTATTGTCCTTGATATTTATCGTATTATATTGTGTAGAGTATGGTGCTGTAATACTTGTATCTGAAAAAAAGTATTAATATATCTAGCTAATATTGCAAGGAATCTCAACCTATGGATTGCGACATAATATTGAGTCCTAAGGGAATTTTTTAGTGAATCAAGAAATGTTTGTATTTAAAAAAAAAACTGTTAAATTAAGGTTAGCAATTTTTGCATATATAAAGAATATACTTTAAAAAAAAAAATTGGAAGAAGCTTTGAGTAACTCATGTCACTATAGGACTGAGTGAAACAAGAAATACCTCTTAGGTTCAATTGAAAGTGAAATTTGACTCATATTTAGCATTAGGACTCTATATTCAAAGTTCGTGAATCATTTATTTTATGAGTATAAGAATGTTTCATTGTTTTGTATCTACATTCTGAACAATATATTAACCTTATACTTCTGGGTTTCGAGAAATTCGAGGTAGACAAAAACTGGAAAAGGTTGGGAAATAGGATAACTATTGGATTGTTGTGAAATTGATGCAAGATTTTGATTCAATCAAAAGCTGAACTTGCCATAGCTTTCCTGAAGCTGAACAGAATTAATCTAAATAAAAGCAATCATTATCAATAGATTTCAATCTATTAAAATCTCGGCCATATAAAAATTTGCTATTGTGGATCGAATAAATTCTGCGCATGCGCCCTGGTCACTGCCAGGGGTGGACTGGCTATGTAAAAAGGGTGCGGTCACATACTCTGGGAGGGCGCCGTCCATCTGAGGCTTTCGCTTGTTTGGAATACCCCCTCCTAATAAAAGAAAGTGCCGGGGGGCTTTTCTCGGAAAATTAGTACACAAAAAACACCAAAAGATTAAGTAGCTATTGCAGTTAATCACGATAGAATTATACAAATTCAATATTTTCATAAACAAACAAAGAGACTTTGAGTACTAAATACGAGGCGTGCTTTTTTAAGTAAGGTCCGTTTTGTTGTAGACACTAGTAGTTCGCGCGCAAACCGCAACTAGCGTGTGCGTCGTGTCCCGACATGCCCCGGGAACAACTGTGCTCAGTTTCAACTCTGTAGCTGACCTGTACGGTTGTGTTCTGTGCTTTCACAATGTTTAAGACTATCAAGTCGCCCGCCGCGTGTGAGGTTCGCTCAGTGATACGGCTTTTGTCAGCAAGTAACCTGTCTGCTGCAGAAATTCATCGACAGATTTGCGAAGTGTACGGTGATACTGTTACGAGTGCAAGCAAAGTGTGTAAGTGGGTACGAGAATTCAAAAATGGCCGTGACAACGTCCATGATGAGGGCCGCTCCGGTCGCCCTTCTTCGATTACAGACGATTTGGTGGCTTCAGTTGAAGCGAGGGTTCGTGAGAACAGGCGCTTCACAATAACAGATCTTCAAACGAATTTCCTGACGTGTCGAGATCAGTGCTTTACAAAATTATTTCTGAACACCTAAAGTTTAGGAAACTGTGCTCCCGTTGGGTCCCGAAACTCCTAACGAGGACCACAAAAACCAAAGATTTGAGTGTGCCATGAAGTTCTTGACTCGTTATCACGAAGAAGGGGACGGCTTCTTGAGTCAGATCGTAACTGGTGACGAAACATGGGTTTCGCATATCACGCCCGAATCGAAGCAACAGAGTATGGAATGGAGACACATATACACACTCTCCTGTAAAGGTGAAGGCCAAACAGACTTTGTGCCAGCGCAAAATCATGGCGTCGGTGTTTTGGAATAGGCATGGTGTTTTGTTGGTCGACTTCATGCAACGAGGGACCAAACCCTGTGAAGCAACGAGGAACGAGAAGCATACTGCCAAACCCTGTGAAAGCTATGCAGAGCGATTCAAAACAAACGACGCGGCATGCTGACAAAGGGCATTGTTTTTCTCCATGACAATGCAAGATCTCACACTGCAGGTCAGACCCGCGATTTGTTGGACAGTTTTGGCTGGGAAGTATTAGACCACCCACCCTACAGTCCTGATCTTGCGCCGAGCGATTACAATCTGTTCCTCCACCTGAAACAGCACCTCAGTGGCAACCGTTACAATGATGACGACGATGTGAACACGGCAGTGAACTCTTGGTTATCGGAGCAGGCGGCAAGTTTTTATGAAGAGGGTATTTTGAAATTGGTTGAGAGGTATGATAAGTGTTTGAACAAACTTGGCAACTATGTCGGAAAATAGAGTAAAGTATGTACTTCCTGAAAATACATTTACTTTTTTGAAATAACCTTTCGTTGTGTACTTATGTTCAAACGGCCTTACTTAAAAAATACGCCTCGTATATTAGGCATATATAAATCTGCACACTTTAACTGAGACTACAAAAATCACACCAATTGTTTAAATTCTTCGGCTACATTTGTTAACAGCCTAATTATAACTGAAGATTTGAGTTAAGTTTGGGGCTTATGCTATTTTTCATACTTCTGTCCTTTTTATAGCTATGTTCATCATAACATTAACTTATTTTTAATCTATTTTTAAAACCGTTAATAAAAGGTATACATGAAACATTTACTACAAATTAACCAAAGTAAATTTAGAATTATATACCTACCTAGCAAAAAAAGAAATTCAAAAACAAAACTGGAAAATGAAAGTAAAGTCACTGCTTCATGCTTGAAGGAGCCTTCGTATCTTGCTTTTTTCACACATTTTGTCAATAATTAGATTGTTGTCTATTTTGGTCAGAATGTATCTTTCTGACTTCATCAAGAACAATGATTTCAGATGTTCATCTGTAAGTCTTGAACGGAGTCTTGTTTTTATGTAACGCCATTAGCGCCTCTAACGGCGGGAGTGGGAGGGAAAGATATGTAAAAATGATCCAAAATGACCGAGATTAGAGTCAAATCAATATATTTCGAAGTCGCTGAGATCATTAATGGTACCACCAAAGCCTAAAAGAGAAAGGGCAAGGCCGTAGGCCGAGTAAAGACGGGATCTGGGGGCGGAGCAGTGGGACAGGAGGGTTGATATATAAAAATCATCCAAAATGACCGATATTAGAGTCAAATCTATAAATTTTAGGGTCCCTAAGATCATTATAATGACATTCCCAAAGCAAAAAAAAAAAAAAAGAAAGAAAGAAAGAAAGAAAGAAAGAAAGAAAGAGCGAGGCCGCAGGCCGAGCAAATACTGGGATTTGGGGCGGAGCGTGGAGTTGGTAAGGGAGATATGTAAAAATCGTCCAAAATGACCGATATTAGAGTTAAATCTATATATTTAGGGGTAAATCTAATATCATTAATAGCATTCCCACTCCGAAAACAGAAAGAGCGAAGCCGCAGGCCGAGCAAATATCGGGGTCTGGGGTGGAGCCCTAGCTGGCCAAAGGCTAGCGAATTTATAAAATAATTATGTAGCTTGTTTTTTATTTAATTGTGTTCAGAGAGGAAACTGTGCACCTTCCCGAGGCTAAGACGGGTCTTAGCCCCTCCCGAGGAGGGCGCAAAGGCACTGATGTGAGGAGGGCGCAGCGGCCATCGGGCCGGTACTTCATTATGACCAGTCCACCTCTGGTCACTGCCTTGGTTGTTGAAGACGTGTCCATTCAAGAACACGTCCAGATGCTGGAAAAAGTTGAGATCATGACGAATAAAGAGCGTTTCGTATTACAATAACTGTAACCTTTGCATAATCATTTATTCACGTTGTTTTCGTGTACTATGATTAGACCATCATTGTTGTCGAAAGGTCGAAATAGAAGTTTCACTTTTTGGTCCATTTTGTCAATTTTCTGAATTCTCGGACGCGATGAATTTTGCCTGGATTGAGTCAATGCAATTACGAGGCTTCTCATGGTCACCGTAAACTTTTCTGATCGCAACGTCGAGGCTGGAAAGTTTTAGGAGTAGAAGCGGGATTTAACTATTGGCAGAACGTGTAGGTTTTCCGTACTAGGGATGCCCACGAAGTTTCGGTTCCGGCGGAACCGGTTCCGCGAGGAACCGGTTCTTGGAGATCCAGTTTTCAAAACCGGTTCCAGACCTCAATCCGAAAACCCGGTTCCAGAACCGGATCTTACGAACCGGTTCCAAACCTAGATCCGAAAGCCTCCAAAGACCCGTAAAGGAGGCACAAAGTTCTCATTCAAAACACTACAAAGAGGACCACGCGCTTCTGCCCTCTCCGCCCAGACCCGCTTGTGCCCACCAGAAAAATTTTTGGTACACCATTGGGTGTTTGCCAAGTGAGTCTGTCAGTTTGTTTAACCAATGAGTTTGCCTGTTTAGCCAATGAGTTTGCCAGTTCCTCAGTTTGTTTAGCTAAATGAGACAAGCGGCCGCTGCCTGGGCGCCTGCCTGTCACTTCCACCATTCCATCTAGCACACTGTTCACAGCCTGCCAGCAGCTCGGATTTAACGTAGGGATGGCCATAAAATTCCGGTTCCGCCGGAACCGACTCCGCTAGAAGACGGTTCTAGAAGATTCGGTTTTCACAACCGGTTTCAGACCTGGATCCAAATATCCGGTTTCTGAACCGGATCTTAGGAACCGTTTCCAGACCTGGATCCGAAAACCCGGTTCCAGAGCCGAATCTGAAGAACTGGTTCCAAACCTGGATCCGTAGGCCCCCATGACCCATAAAGGAGGCACAAAGTTCACCTTTAAATCACTGCAAAGAGAACCACGCGCTTCTGCCCTCCTCGCCCAGACCCGCTTGTCCCCCCCATAAAAATTGTTGGTCCACCTTGGGTGTTAGCCAAATGAATCTGCCAGTTTGTCTGTTTAGCCAATGAGTTTGCCTGTTACCCATTTTGTTTAGATAAATAAGACAAGTGGCCGCCGATTGGACGCCTACCTGTCGCTTCCACCATTTCATGTAGCACATTGTTCACAGCCTACCAGCAGCTCGGATTTAACGTAGGGATCGCCACAAAGTTCCGGTTCGGGCGGAACCGACTCCGCGAGGAGCCGGTTCTTAGGGATCTGGTTTTCAGAACCGGTTCCAGACCTGGATGCGAGAACCCGGTTTCAGAACCGGATCTTAGGAACCGGTCCCTGACCTGGATCCGAAAATCGGTTCCGGAACCGGATCTTCTAGAACCGGATCCGTTCAGAGCCGAAAACCGGTTCCACCGACTCAAGATTCAGACTCAAGAAAAATCTTAGGCCAGCCACACACTATAGGATAGATCCTAGGAAATCTTACGATTTTTCTTGAGTCAGAATCTTAACGTTTATAGCATCAGATTGTATGTCATTTCCTATGTTCTGAACGATTCTATGAGATTTCTCTTGTTTAGAGCATGCTCTATTTCGAAAAGAAAAGTAGAAAAATCGTAAGATGTCGATTTAAGCGACATCAGGTGAGAGAAAGTGAAAACAAATTTGTTTCCTTCCCGCCAGCAAAGATGCTATTTGCGCACTTACTAGTGCATACGAGGAGCATACATTTTTATATAATACAAAGTCAACGCTCTATCACAAGATATATGCAAGGCAGGAGGTACTGGAAAACATTGCTGGCCGAGTATGCGTTGTAAGACCTGGCACCTCTTTGGAGACCGTGAAACAGGAAAAATCTTCACGTGTACGGCACAAAAGCGTAGGATTTCCTATGAGATATGTCGTAACATTTTTCGTAAGATAAATCCTAATATATTTCCTAGGATTTATCTCATAGTGTATATCTGGCGTTACAATCTCCCACAAAACCCAAACTATAAGTGTTATATTTTAAACAGCATAAACAAAACGCAATAGTTACAAAATGAGGGAATACAGACTAGATAAGCTGGAAGGTACTCGTAAAGAGGATAAGTGATTGAAAGGAAGTTAACTTTAGGAAAGGTTAGAGCACTTGCATTATTTTGTCTTTGCTGTTCTCCAATTTCCTTTCTTGTTTCGAAAGATGATGGCGTAGTCTATAAATTACTAATCAAATGTCTTGACGCTAAAGAATCCAGATTAAAGATGTCATTAACGTATGGATTTCTCATTCCGTGAAAACTTCCAGGGGCGATGAATAAGATGGTGGAAGCCAAACTCAACGGTAGCGATTCGATGATGGCTTGGGTCTGATCTGAATGAAATGTTTCAGCTGCGATAAAGTTTTATAAATCCAGGTTGGTCGATTGCCTGGGGGCAACCTCTTGCTCCCAAATGGTCGGGTATGGAGTTACATTTAACTTGACAGATACTTCCATACTCCATGCCGAACAGTAAAGTCGTTTGTTTTTGTGCAAGGAGCGGATTGGTTTTGCGCTCATTTACCTACAATCGTAAGGAATGTCGTATTATGGAATAAAGAAATTCAGTCTGTTAATTTTATTTGCTTTCTCTACATATTGTCGAAATGAGTTGAATGATTTAACAAATACTTGTCTGGTTTAATACAGCAGAGATAAAAGCTTTTAAAATTGAATCAGTGAATTAAATTAAAGTTAATAAAAGCTTTCAAAATGATTTAAATTTCATAATAATTTAGGTAGCTAATCGAGGGCATGTTCTTGGAAACTGCACATTTTAATTTGCTGTCACTAAAAGCAGAACGACATCCGTTACCTTCTTATTTTCCAAACATCCGTCACCGCAATAGAATTTTTCGAGCTTTGCATTGTATATTCGCTCACACTGTTTACATCAGAGGCGGATCTAAAAGGTGAAGGGAGCAGTCAAAACCCAGATCTTGATAGGTATATCATGAGTTTTCTATAACGTTCAAGAAGTATGTAAATAATAGGTTAAATTATTTTTGACATTCAGAAAACTGAGGGGACCTAAGAGCCGAGGCCCCAGGCTAGATCCGTCACTGGTTCACACTTCATTAATATTTCGAGTTGTTTAGGCACTTGTTTTCTGTAAATAGTCTTTTGGCATCCTGTTCCCTCAGCCTAAAAAGAGACGAAAGTAATAGGTTTTTCTATAGTCAATATACCAGGGATTTGCAGAATATAAACCTGCGAATGATGCGTAACACAGAAGTGTATACACAATATGTGTTATGGCCACAACTATGTACCAAATGAAAGCACCGAAATCATACATTACTTTTTCAAGAACTCAATAGCAATCTACTATTAGTTATCCAAATCATCAGAAAATCCCTTGGTTGGAAGCCTCCAAGAAAATGATCAATTTATTTTTTAACTGCATCATGATGTATTTAGTCACGAGCCGCCACTGCTGTTCGCAAATTTTGCGTTTGGTTGAAGCAAAACGTTAAAGAATAAGGCTAGTTTTAGACGGAAGCATTTCTAGTAGATGGGCTCACGGGCGTCTCTGGCGGAGTCCCCAATATTTTGAAGTATAAAATATTTAATATTTTATTCTAACTTAATTTATTTTCTAATGACACAGTAACATATAAATGATAATAATTGTTCTTGTTTGGAAAATAATATTCAGGCTGTGAAACGATTATGACAGGGTTCAGAGTTCTCATGGTGTCCGTGGAGGTAAGCAGAAAGGTAACAAACGGAATCGAAGATAATAAACAGATTGGGTTAGGTAGTACCATCTAAGTCACTTTCTTTGATGTCCCCTCCAAATTTTACCTACCAGAGACGCCAGTGGATGTGCTGCCAAAAATCTCGGATAATATTCTATGGCATCGAAAGTATATGGTACTTTTACACGGTAGCATTTTGATAAGCATCTTGTCGTAACGTAGCAAACAAATCACTGGAGAAGAGCGCAATTATGGCTCAGAAACTAAAGTGTGAACTAGCTAAAGCTATTGTGGTTGTATCGACAGTTCTCACAGATTATATTAAGAAACGAAAACTACAAAGAAGTACGTGGGCGGAGGGATGATAATATTGTTTGTTGCAGAGGGATTATAATATTTCAGCTCTTTCTATGGTAGAGAAAAAACTGAAGCCTGAGGATTCTATTGCATTCAAGAACTTCCTGTGTATAGACAATGAAGCCTTCGAAAAGTTCTTTGTACAAACAAGGATGCTCCTCATATTTCAATCAGCATAATAATAGCATCTCTACTCCAACTCATTTTTCTTTAATACAATTCAATTTCCCACACAAAACAAGAGCATGGATATTTGGCAAAGAGAAAAAAAAAACTTTCGCATCCTTTTAACACACCAAGGCGTTGCAATCAGACCAGAAATGCCATAGGATATGCCATGCATGTGAAATGCTATTGCTATTTTACACGGTAGGATGTCGATTATATAATTTTTGCTGCGAGAAATGCTTCCGTCTAAAACTAACCTTACTTTTCGTTACTTTAAGATTTCTTGAAACTGACAAACTTTCCTTGAAAGAATATATGTAATTATAACAATGAAATGCTGATTTTAAAGCAAATGCAAAGAATAGGTAGTATTGTGCGTTTAATTAATAATGTTGGCAATATAGAGTGAAATTAACAAAATAAATTTGGTGAAATGAACTTCAGCACGTTCATTTTTATCATATCTCTAAAACCAAATATACATGGTCATAATTTTCCATCAAATGTTGTATCTAACTTCTCTTTGTTGGTCATATGCCCAAATAAGTTGGCTAAAAGTTTCACATGCTTTATAAACGATAAAGTACCAAACTTAATTTTGTTCGTTTGTTTGCAATTCTTGATTCAACTGTTACACTTATCTTGTAACCGCAGTGATTTTTGTTTGTTTTCTTTGATGCAATTTTGGATAGGAATAGATCATGTCTTATTTTAGAACAGTTGTATCAAATGTTGTAACCAACCCAGAAATTGCGTACAACTTGGTATCGTATACGTTCAAATTCCACTTTGCGGAAACATTTGATTCAATATTTGAATATGCAAAGTTAGCTTAACATTAAGAAATAGTCATTTTCTTATCATCTGGTCTCTAGTTATGACTTAGCCACTGATAAAATAATATTCTCTTTTCCACGTATTGCCTCATACGTACGTACCTTCATAGTTATGCAGACAGCCGACAGCTGAGAGAGACAACACTATGTAATAAGCTGAATATACTATGCAATGGAGTCAGGCCCGTAGCTAGGAGGGGGCGAGGGGGGGCTGAGCCCCCCTGTGGCTACCTTCAGCTCCCCCTGAAACTTTCACCAGTGTTTTAAATGCTTCTATATAAAGAAACGAGCAATGCATGGAAACATTGTTTTTGTTTTATCGTATTCAGACTTTGGCCACAAACTAAAGTTATGAGAAATACTTTGTCGGAAGCAACATTTCATTTATTTTGCCAACTACACTCCTTCAGTATTTTTATAAAAATAAATCAGAATAAACCAGATGGTTTTGTCTTCTTATTCTGTTTCAACCCGATTGCAATTGGTATACAAAGAACGCCGTTGTCAGGCCTGGTGGCTTGTGCCATAAATAAGTCATCTTCGAATTTAAGGAGGAAGGTTAGGGATGGAGAGTTGCTCTTGTAAAATGAGTTGGGGGGGGGGAGCCACCAAACGAAAAGAGAATGAGAGGAAATGTTTTGTCTTTTTCCCCATCTCGCCAATTTTCATCGGCGTACAACAGAGGTTTGAAAATATAGATTTTTCATGGCAGTACAGTAAATCTTCTACGATCCACAAGTACTTTCGTATGTAGGGTCAGTATAGTAGGCGGAGTGGCTGTTTTATTGCCCCTTCTACTGCCTCTCTTGGTGCCAGTCGGTAGCCATCAGATTTTCTTCGACATCAATAGATAACATTTATTCATACGCGTAGTTCGTGTGCGTGCGTTAGAGAAGTCAATGTTCCGCAGTGGTGGGTGTTTGTGCTTTAGTGCCGCTCGGAGATACGCATAAGTTTGTGTGTTGGTGGAAGCTGTTTGAGTTTTCAGTTCATTAATGACTAATGACTTTTATAGTAATTAAGCGTCTGTTTTAACTGATTGCGTGCGTATCGTGATGTGCTTTGCATTCTTTCTGCAAGCACAGTGAGTTTTTTTTTTTTTTTTTTTTTAATTAAGATTTCAGTGTAAAAATGGATAAATTTGTAATACGTACGAAAGTCACTAGTGACCCCGTTGTTTCCGTTCCATCATCAGCGAATGACGAAAACAAGAATATCAGTACTATACCACAAGATATTTCAAAACCGGGGGAAAATATTAAACAAATAAAACTGGAATCTTATCCTCGGAATAAAGACGGACGATGCTTTCAAACGGAATGGTTTCAGAGATTTACGTGGTTGGAATGTTCGCAATCCCGGGATGCTGCGTTTTGTTACGCATGCAGGCAGTTTCAACCTTATGGATGTAAAAAGTAGCCTTTACATCTAAAGGTTTTAGTAACTGGAAGGCCGCTCTTGACAAATCAAAAGCAGGTTTAATAAAACATGCCGCAACAACCACACATATCCTTGCGATGAATATGTGGGTAGAGAAACAAAAGCGCACAGCTGTAGGGAAACCAGTGTCACTTTTAGTAAATGAAAGTGTACTTGAAAAAAATCAGTATTATGTAAAGAGCATCGCGGAAATTATTCAGTTCCTAGCTGTGAATGAATTACTAATGAGAGGGACTTATAATGTTGAAGAACACGAGGAACAGAGCCTCTTCTGAAATATGTTTGAATATACACTAAGAAAGGACGAGAAACTGGCCGATTGTTACAAACAAATTCCTCAAAATGCTTCCTATTTATCTCCGGAAATCCAGAATGATATAATTCAAGTGATGACAGATACTGTTCGAGAAAATATTGTTGATGACATTAACAGTGCAGATGTGCCATGGTCCACTCTATTGGAGGATGGAACACGTGACAAAAACAATCGAGAAAATGTGGCTATCGGTATTCGATATGTGAAGGACGGAAAAGTTCGTGAGTCTATTTTTGCACAAGACTGTTGAGCCAGTGTTACGATGGGGCTTCTGTGATGAGCGGGAAGAAGGGTGGAGTGCAAGCAATAATACAGCAACGACTAGGACGTGATATTCCTTACATACATTGTTTCAATCACAGATTGCATTTAGTAGTAATTAAATGTGTGAACGATATTCCTCTTGTCAAACAACATTTCGATCAGTGTGTCATGCTTTATACTTTCCTTAAAAGAAGTAAAATTGCTACTTTGTGTGAAGGTCGGAATCTTGCTCGTCTTTTAGAACACCGTTGGTCAGGACATTTACGGGTAATACAAATAATTCGCGAGAATTATATGGAAATATTGGAGGTGCTAAAGTTGGTTAAGAACGGGAATTTTAATGGGGATGAATTAGTAGAAAGTACTGGACTTATTCTGACTGTTGGGAAATTGCAGTTCCGATTTTGTTTATTATTGATGAAAAAAATACTTGAAATTCTTCATCCTGTTGATAAAATTCTCCAGTCGCATGAAGCAAGTTTAAGTACCGCACGAAATCTGGTTGATGCTGCTGTGGAAACATTGAACAATATTCGAAATGATGAAACGTTTCGAGATATTGTAGGTGAAGCAAATCGCATGATAGAAGATACCCACATTGAAGAAACTTGTCAACGCCCTTCAAGGAAAAGAAAAATAAGTACGTCACTACAGGATTTTGTTGTAGCAGAAACAACTGGTGTAGGGAATACAGAAGTTGAGTGTTTGCGACAGGTGTTCTACGAGTCGACTGATTTAGTTCTTATAGAAATTAACAGACGATTCCACAGTAACAATGCTTTGTTGGACGCAGTTACTTCAGCAGAAAATCTCGAGCTTCCGAAAACAGACTACTTATCTTCATTAGGAATTACCATACCGTCTAAAGAAGAACTTGCTGTTGCAAAGGCGTATGCTAGTAAATGTAATTCTTCTGACGCCTTCAGTGAAATCTATAAGGTTAAAATGGCTTATGAAGATACTTATGCTCTACTTGCTTCTATCCGAACATTTGCATGCAGTACCGCGTTATGTGAATCTTCGTTTTCTGTGTTGACCCGCATAAATAGCCCAGAAAGACTTTCCATGAGTCAGAAACGATTGACCAACCTGGTGTTTCTTGCGTTTGAAAAGAAACGAACTGCAAACATAGACATCATGAAAGTTCTGCAGAAGTTCAACGCAATGAAGAATAGGCGATTACAGCTTTTTTTAAGTCAAGTAAGTAGACGCATTTTCTTTTCTTTTCTTTTTTTTAAGAATCTTTGAGTTTTACGGGCCATGGTTATGCCGAATAGGCTAAAGGAGACGGTGATGATGAGAATAAATGAATGAGCTAGTGGAATGAAGAAAGTGGAAGGAAACGGGAGAACCCGAGAAAACCATGCACACGGTGTTTGTCCACCACAAACTTCACTTGGCGTGAGCAGTACCATCATTTCAGATTTTGCTTGGGGGGGGGAAGACATCTTGATATATGTAAAATTTCGCGTTTTTCACTGATTACTACTAGTCCATTGATAAAATCTATATAAATCTCAAACTCAGGGGGAGGGCAATTGCCCCTCCCTGCCCTCCCCAAATAACGCCCCTGGTCGTGAGCTGGGATCGAACCAGCGTGAACGCTCTAACACTGAGCCACTGTTATCTCCCTCCCTATTGTTTTATTCACAAGAAAAATAAATTGATGAATCAGCTATACATTCATTATTTGTTATTGGCTTTGATCATTTAACTAAAATTTTAAACTTTTACACACACAGTACAGAATTATAGAGGAGTACAGATTGTCCAAATTGTAACTATAGTATAGCTTATTCATCTATTTTATTTCTGTATTAATTCCTTCATATGAATGCTTTATATTTTACTTCAAACAATTACATATCATTGTTTATTCAGTTTTCAATGTAATTCAATTTATACAAACTCTTAGAGTTACTTTTTCTCCAAATCTGTCTTAGAAAAAAATAATGCATTTAATATGTAGTGAAGAGATTCTGAAATACGCAGTGTGCAAATTACTAGGGAAATGATGGAGAAATTCCTCTCTGTTAAGCTGGATGTCTCATATAAATTTTGAATTTCCCCATGATAATTTTCAAATGTTCACCTTATTCTCCTTGTAAAATGTTCTTTAATTCACACATTGGAAATACGGGTCTATAAATGTAAAATAGATGGGAGTATGGGGATATTTTTAAATAGCAAGCTGGTCATCTGATATACAGTACATAATGCATTATACAGTATGTTTCACATTACTGACCTTCAATTATTTTCTGTGTAGTTTTCGATTATTTCTACTCTGAATTCTTGTTTCGGAAAACAATGATCATAAGTTAACCTTTAAACGCCAAAAGACGCATCTGCTGCGTTGGACTTTAAACCTTAATAACTCAGCCCCTAATTGAGCTATTTGGTATCAAAGTCTTCGTGAAAGATGAAGCTTGTCGCCGATATGCATTTTATGTATGTGGGGAGTACCACGGCGGAGACGAGAAAGGTAAATTACGTAAAGGGACAAGGTTGGCCAAGTTTTTAAGTATCTTTTTTTTTTTTTTTTTTTTTTACGTAAATAACATTTATTTTCTGGACTTCCATATAAGACGAGATATTTTTTCACTGAATTGGTCTAGAAGAATAACTCTTGTTGCCTCGTTGCAATCTGTGTTCCATAACATATCCAACGGTGTTTCAATCATGATTAGAGGGGTCACTAGGGCCACCAACGCGAATTTCTGTAACAGCCCTTCGAAAATTATATACAGGGCGCTTTATAGATTTTTTTCTGAATTTTTCTCTCGCTTTGCATTGCAACAATTGCTACCATTTTTAAAAGTACTATTATAACAAGTGTATTGCATATATACATTATCATCGTTTTGTCAGCATTGGGTGTCTGTATAGGTTGCAAGGGCCCCCCAAGTTCTAATTTTTTCGTATTTTAAAAAAGTTTTATGACCTTTCTTCTTCTACGATTAGGGTGGGAATTCCACAAGTGATACCACGTTGGAATCAGTGTTCCGTAATCTTTCCAACGAGCTATACATAAGGGGGAATTTGTAATTAGGGGGTCCCCTAGGTCCCCAGCGTGAGAGCCTACAATTTCGTTCAAATTCTTGCCAAGTGTATAAAGGTTAAATAGCAATAATAGATATGAAAACGTGGAGTCAGGCTGGGCCCCCCCAGAAGTGCTCTCGGCCCCCCCTGCTTTCGAGTTCTGGCTACGGGCCTGAATGGAGTACGCATGGAGGTTTCTGGGTTTTAACTTCCCTTAAAATATGAAACATAAACATTACCCACATTAAGTTATGCAGGTTACATAA
This sequence comes from Thermobia domestica, assembly GCF_964235325.1. Taxonomy (NCBI): domain Eukaryota; kingdom Metazoa; phylum Arthropoda; class Insecta; order Zygentoma; family Lepismatidae; genus Thermobia; species Thermobia domestica. Next base: position 18,328,385 of record NC_137454.1, on the reverse strand, counting down.
ACATCCTGAAAGATATGAACTTGCAAAATTGAATCCTCTCGATGAAAATCTATGTACGCCATTGGTACTATGCACCACAAATTTGCTTCAAATTCCTGATTTTTTCCATCCATAATACGAATTTATGTTCACATACATTGTTTTAACGAAACAAGACATATTATTATATTTTGACGGATCTTTCCACCCCGCGTACACAATAAGACTTGCGCGATATTTTCCAGTTGTTGCCTTTTTGAAGCTAATCGATAGGGCCTATGTCCCTATCATCTCAAAAGCTGATGTTGCCTTGCTCGCCAATAAATCAGTCTTTACCTCATTCTATTTATGATGCGTTATAAAGCCTCAATTCATCGTGTGATCTTGCCTGTCGATCAAACAGCAAGTAAGAATATACTAGTGTGAGCATATTATTGAGAACCAAAATGACGGAAATGTTTGTATGTGAAGAAAATTAGAGCAATACTGATGAAATTGACAATACAATATTACTGAGGACTAGCTCAGGAGAGTAATGCTCCCGGAAGTAGGAACGAAAAAGAGTTCTGATTGGTTGGCGTTATCCATTTCTTGCCACGTTGCATTCAAATGACAAAAATCAAACAATTATTGTTGTCGGGCTTAGTGGCCGAGCGGGCTAGCAGTATATGCTAGTAACGAAAATCTCTTTTGGCGTGAGTTCAAACCCGGCCCGAGGAAAGTTTTTTCACTTTTTTACATTTTTATAACACGTTTTACATTAAAATAATATGAAAATAATACTCAAAAAAGTGATTTTTACTTACTTTTGTGCAGATAACTGGTAGTAGTAGTAGAAACGGGTTAGAAGCCCCGCAGGGCTCGTTTTGTTCCCCTTGTACTCCATGATATAAATTTTATAACCAACTTAAAACAACTGGCTAGGATAGCGCGTAAAACAGCTGGTTGAGTAGCGCGCGAAAAAACGTACTTGCGGGAGTATTACTCTCCCGAGCGGGTCGTTATTACTGCACGTGTTGCAAATAAGAACAGAAATAGAATTCTGAGTGTATGTCTAATGAGAATCTTGGTTAGAAAATCAAAACGTAACATATAAAGTATTTATTTTTATGAATATTACAGTCTTGTTCAGCAGTTCAGTGTTTTATTACAGATAAAATGTTGTGCTGTGTGATAGATTTTGGTCTAGGTTAAGTTTAAGAACAGCACATTTTACAAACTTTACAGGAAAAAAATTAAACATACTGCATAAAAAAGTCACATTTCTAAGAAACAAGTTTCTGCAGTTGACTCATTTAAATAGTAAGTAATACAGCTGAATTTTATGTTTTCACGTATAGGGTTACTAATGTAAACCTTTACAGGTGCTACGCGACAATAAAAGTAAATACATGTATTTGAAAAAGGACTGTATTAGATATCTTCCGCCAGCGCAGTACTTGTGCACAGTGTACAAAAGGTGAATTTAATTTCACAAGTGTAACGTTGCTAGTGTAGTTACAAGTGCTATAGGAACTAGTAGCACTGAGAGAACCCGTGCAACATACAAGCACTAATCTAACTTATCCTACTATAGTCCGCGTCACCCGAATTAGCGTGTGGCATCAGCCAATAAGCTCGCAGTACCCTGTTACTAAACTTTCAGGGAGGAATCTAATGGGTCTAGGTCAAAACCCCCACACTCAAGAAATGTCAAAACGCCCACACGATCGGTCATAACTCCCATACAAATGGATAAATCTCCCAAACGCACGAACGGTCAAAACCCCAACAGCCAAAACTCCCACACTCAAGAAATAAAACGCCCACACAAATGGACAAATGTCCCAAACGCACGAACGGTCAAAACTCCCACAGCCAAAACTCCCACACTCAAGAAATGTCAAAACGCCCACACAATTGGTCATAACTCCCACACAAATGGACAAAACAGCCACACATAGCAACGGTCATAATCCCCACATAAATGGACAAAACTCCCACACAAATGGTCAAAACTCCCACATGCAGAAATTGTCACAACTGCCACACAAATGGACAAAAAAAACCACACAATCGGACAAATCCCCCACACTCTGAAATGATCGTGATTGCATGTCTTTGTTGCGGCTCTTTATGACGCCCACTTTAGTGTTTCTGTCATTAGAAAACAGTACAAGAAGAATAGTTGCAACATCAGTTTAAGTGGAATAAAAAATGTTATTAAAAAGTACAAGGGTAAGACAAACAACCAGGATCATTTCAGAGTGTGGGAGATTTGTCCGATTGTGTGGGAGTTTTGTCCATTTGTGTGGCAGTTGTGACAATTCCTGCATGTGGGTGTTTTGTCCTTTTGTGTGGGGATTTCGTCCATTTATGTGGGGATAGTGACCGTTGCTATGTGTGGGAGTTTTGTCCAGTTGTGTGGGAGTTATGACCGTTGGAGGTTATGACCGATTACCAGTGTGGAGGTTTTGGCTGTGGGAGTTATGATCGTTCGTGCATTTGGGAGATTTGTCCGTTTGTGTGGGAGTTATGACCGATTGTGTGGGTGTTTTGACATTTCTTGAGTGTGGGAGTTTTGGCTGTGGGGGTTAAGACCGTTCGTGTATTTGGGACATTTGTCCATTTGTGTGGGGGTTATGACCGTTTGTGTGGGCGTTTTTACATTTCTTGAGCGTGGGGGTTTTGGCTGTGGGAGTTCTGACCTGTTCCCAATCTAATCATTCATAATTGATTTTGTTCGTATTTATGGACAATTATGAATGATTAGATTCCTCCCTGAAGGTTTAGTAACAACGCACTGCGAGTTTATTGGCTGCCATACGCCAATTCGGGTGAAGCGGACTATAATAGCCTAGCATGTTCTACTAACCAAACCGAACCTACCATACCCGACTCCAGTGACATTAGAGGGGGCAAAGGGCAGGCTTCCTGACATGATGTACTGTACGTCAAGTAATGTAAAACTATTATTTTCGATATACAAAAAAAAAACTTACCTCTAAAAATGCCTCTGACTTTCTTCTTGCCCCCCAAAATTAAAGTTGGCGTCATCATTGTTCTACTCTACGATCCGTAACTAAAACTGTCCGACATGTAAGCTATCTTGTAACATGAGAGTGTGCTTCCACTATCTTCAGTGACGCGCCTGCTCCCTTCAATCATTCCTGCTTCGCTCGCCCCATGCTTGGTTAGATAACATTCGTGATTTTATTGCACTGTAGTGTCCCTAATGCAGATGTCGATTTGCAATATTTATACGCAAATCGTGAAAGAGTTCTACATTTTCAACTATTTCTTTTAGCCCCCTTGAACTTCATCTAGCCTATACTTAGTGTAGCATTGTCATGTCGCCCAGCACAAATATTTTGGAGGGCAATAAGAAGAATTTTAGTAAAAGAATCATATTTCTTTTAGTAATTATTTCGAGTAGTGCTCCTAAACTTAACCTGCACGCAGATTTCATTTCAGTTAAATATATAATGTCATATATAAATCATGACTTACCCATGTTCTCTATAGTACTCACATAGAGTATTTCAAACCGCGATGTATTTCATTGTTTTTTAATGTGATAGCAACCACATAAATAAAAGAAGGGTTTAAGTTAACGATTCTCTGTGCTTAGTATTTGTTCCTAAAATTATTTATTAATTTCCTTGTAAATTGTAACCATTTTTACTTGTATGAGTCTGTTGTAGTGTGCTTTTCCGCCAAGTTAGAAATGAGTAATTCCAGCTGTCTAAAACAAGGTTGGAAATGATCTATTTTATTTTTACAATTTACAGTGTATAAAATTTTTTAATTCAAGTAATTCTACTTCTGGGCCATTCCATCGTCACGGGCGGGACATTTACACTACATTTTTGATGCTTTAAAGTTGTATATTTCTAAAAGTACAACATAAATTCTGCTAATTGTATGATATATGAACAGTACAGACTTAGGAGTATATGTAGTTGATATTTTCAGTATTTTTTTCTGCTTAGAGTAGAAAATATTAACTCCTAAATGTCTGTCATGGGTGGGGACAAAAAAGAGAAGTGACTTTCGACACACCAAGTGAATGTTACAAAACTCTGTGAATTCTTAGCTCAAAATGTTTTTATTGAAACGGAAATGTATAAATGATGAAAATTTTTAACAAATTTCTCATAATAGAAATTTGCCAAATATTTATTTAATGAATAAACTAAACTTTACTGTGTCACGGGCAGGACACCGTGTGAATCAACACACAACATCTCAATAAGAATGATTTCAAAAATGAAATAAAATGGAAAATAAGTTAATTTCTGCTGTTCTGTTATAGCATTTTACATAAATAATTATATTTACTTTACTTGAGGCTCGCTTTTACCACATAAAAATAATAATATGCCGTACACTTATTTCTCACCACCTACACTTTAGGAAATGGTTTTATTTGCCCATTTACACCTGTAGCGCCCCAGAGGATGGCCCGGAACTTCTGAGTGCTACAGAGCGGAAGGCGTGTAACGTACTTAGAACGCAGACTAAAGAAAATCCAGAAAACTGAGTATCAAGGGGTCGCCAGTCTGTGAAAGATGATATGGCAATGAAGTATAGGGCGCACAGACAACGTCCGACAACACGAGGTTTGCCCACACCAGCTCTACGAGAAGGCATGAACAAACCCCCCTTCCTCTTCTTGCTCCTGCATATACCATAATTTAGAAATAGCTAACCTTAAATTAAACTTATCTAGCTACTAGGGACTTGCACTTGAACAACAACACTTAAAATGGAAAAGATTATTTATTATTTGATCAAAAGTTGGTATTAGGGCCATGGAAGCTTGATATAGAACAGGTACTTTATAACAGGTACATATACTATCATGCACGAGAACATATATTCGTATATTTATAAAAACAATAAAAAAAGTCATGCGTGAAAATATTCAGTTACTGATGCATAATTACATCAAAATTCTTGCAGCTATAAACAATTGAGGAGGGACAACCATCTTCACCTCCCTTGTATAATGATTGAAACATTAATACACTTCATAATAATATGCAAGTTAGATTCTTACCAAATTCCAGAAGAATTGTCACTTCTGAAGATGATGAAAGAAATAGTTTAAATTTATTATGCAAAAGATAATATCGTATCATAATTGTTAATTGTTGTACACTGCAACTAGACTTCAAGGATAATAATATAGCTATAAGGTACTAGCCAGCGTATACCCACCATCGGGTGCGCGCCTACATGTGCACTATCCAAACATAAGTGCAAAACTCAGTATTAAAATTGTTACCACTAAGAAAAGGTATGCAATAAAATTATACACATTAATCTAATAACCCATTGAGACTGATTACCTGTTACTATGAGATTTACATTCCACATATAGGCATTCTGTGCCCTTTTCTTGATTGAACTGGCAACATTATGCTCCACCCCGGTGAGAGTGAAGCTGCCATGAACACATATAGCGTTAAGCTTGTTTATTCAACATTGTGATTCTTACCTGAGAATATGCACAAAGCATACTTACTAATGAATGATGCATGTATTCAGGATTGATGCTCAATAAGATGAGATAAGATAAAGACACTTTTGTGTAAACAACACAACTGCACTAAAATGCGAGTGGCCAACATTATATGGAGATTATAAGGGACACCTAGCACCGGTGAGAACACAAAACAGCTATTCGTGAAGTAGCACTGACAAATAGTAGAGGATACAGCTTACTGCAGCTATGAAGCAACATAAAAACAAGATAATTAAGTAGTGCACCACACTTGTAAACACAGTTCTTCAAAGAACACCATTGAAATGAGCTTGGAGAGATAGCTGGAGGATTCACTATTATTATGAGAAAGCACTGGCTAATATGCCACTTTCACTCAACTCAGAGAGCACTGAACATTATAAACACTAAAGAGGGCTTATAAAAAGTAAGCTTTCGAAGAGCTTAACTGGGCCTGATAAATTAACAGGCTATATCAAAGATGAGCTTTAATACGCACAAACATGCTCAAACATAATTGAACATAACTAAAAACAACATACTCATCAAAAATGACGAATGTGGTTGCTACGAAGGCAACCTTTATCAGGAAAACACCTTTAAACTGCCCATCTTCATATAAGAAACACTAACACAACAGCATCTCATCTCACTACCAGTTGATCCTGAGCCAAGGCTGGGCGGAGCTAAACCAAAGGGGGCTCCAAGGTAACTCCTTAATAATGAAAAAAAAAGTATGAAAAACTCCAGAGAAATGTATTGTGGTGTAAAATAACATGTCCCAGAACTGCATTGTCGCTCGACTAAACACTGAGCGAGCGGCGGCTAAAATAACGGGTAGATTCTTCATGCTGCTCATTCACCTGGGCTATGGGCCACTAAAATGCCTCTAAATTATTCCAACTGAATATGCGTTTGGCATAAATCCTGCACCACTCTACAAGCTGCTTGTTAATAGACTAATACTGCTCACTTAAGAAACTGCACTGGTTCGCAACAACACATATGAAAGGATATTGGTTTGGAATAAACATGCTACTTGCTACTAAAATGCCATAAGTAGCTATAGAATCCAATACTTGGTACAGTAACAAGTACACTAGAATGTAAAGAAGCCACATTTTGTTGAAGTACATGTTTGTTCAAGGAAGTAGTGTTGTAGCAAATATATGAATGGGAATCAGCATTTAAGTCGTTTGTACGTGAAAACCAAGTTACTTCCTGGGAAGGTACATTGCTGATTTGTTACAATCCTTGTAAAGATCTGGACTCTTGATGATTCTGTGCTAGAGGTTGAATACATTGCTTCCTTCACTGATATGATACCGGACAGAGCGTGCATGGGGCGGGTTCCCACAGAAGTTTTTAGTGCTTCATTATGATTTCATACATTATCACTACTAAGAAAAACTTCACGAAAATTGCCATTATCGTATTAAATGGAGAATGTCACTAGGACGAACACAGAAACTTAAAATATAATTAATGGAGAGGCACACACTGACAGACAAAAACTTGTAGCTGTAACAAAACACGTGGGAGACCACTTGCTCTTCTTTATAAATTCCTCTTGGAAATTGCACACCAAAATTATGATGAAAAAGTAACCGTAAAGCTTCACTTACACTCAATGTTGCTCTGTCAAAACTGTTGATTACTAATAAAAGGAGGATGGCTACGAGAGGCCTAGATTAACTATAATTTTAGGCTTCATTTTTACAGATATCGAGAAGCCATGCGGTACAGAATCTCTTTCTCCGTAGTACAGCGGAAGTCACCCGCTCGTCTTCCCTCCACAGAAGCGGAAGTATCAATGTTGCCAGATCTTACAAAAGAGAGTTAACAATACTACTTAAAAATATTACCATTATAAAATAACACAATTACTAAGGGCACTACATCCTCGCCCTAGTTGAATGAAAAAAAGAAACTTTGCTGTCAAAGTTTTTTTTTACAGGTAAGTGTTTACCAGCAATTCCTGTCTTTTCTGTAAAGAACAGTTAAATAATTTTACATTATCTAAGTTTTGAGTACCAACCCATTCATTATTTAAATTTACTAAATCTACGGTATTGCTTTCCACACCAATTACCAAAAAAGGTCCAAGATATTTAACAAAAAACTTACTGATGGTTTTATCTAACAATGAGCTATGTTTACGATTTTTAACAAATACGAGGTCACCGATTTTAATCTCAGTGCCTGTTTGTTTTACCTTGGTTTCATTCTTCTTATGACTTTTCTTAGTATTCAATAACACATGTTGATGCCGAAAGGCATGGTCTACATTACCAAATTCAGGAGGCCAATTTAGCTCCTTTTTAAAATTTTCCAAAGCTGAATGATTTAGAAAAAGTTCTGAAGGTGCGTACCCTGTGGTAAGTGACACAGAGTTGTTCAACAGCGTTTGCACCTCAGATAAGTGTTGACTCCATTGAGTGTGATCATGACTTATGAATACCCTTAGTAACCTAGATATCTCTGAATGATAACGTTCCACCGGATTAGCTTTGGGGTTGTACGGACTCAAAAGTAAGTGATGTATACCATTCCTGCGACAAAAACGTCACCAGAGGGACGAGAGGAACTGGGCGCCTCTGTCAGTTATGATTTCCTGAGGGAATGGAAAATGATAAAAGTATCTCCTAGAGATTATAGAAGTGATTTCCTTGGTGCTAGCATTCCTAACAGGGTATAATACAAGAAATTTACTGTAAACATCTAAGATAGATAATATATAATAATAACCATTACTTTTTGGTAACCTGCCAACGAGGTCCACACTCAGCTTGGCATGTGGGCTGTCAGCATCCACATGGCAAATTTGATGTACAAAGATTTGAGATTTACTTTTAGTTCTAGCACAAGTTTCACAATCATTAATGAACCTAGCTATATCTCGTTTCATGTTCGGCCAGTGAAATAACTTTTTACAATGTAGATAACATTTGCGTGAGCCGAAATGAGCTTCCTTGTGAATTTCATCTATAACAATGTTTACTAGACTCTTAGGAATTATTAATTTCCAAGTATCATCTTGCTTAATATACACTAAATCTAAATGCTTACAAAAGTTAGGATTACCCTTTTCCAGTTTAGCAGAACATCTAGCTACAAACTCATCAGAGGTTTGTTCTTCCAATAACAGCTTAACAAAAGAAGATTGACTTAAATTTCGAAATACAGCGTTTACCATGAAAGTAGAATTAATCGTATTCTCCTCGTCAGGAGGATTGCGTGAAATAATGTCTGCAATACGGTTCTCTGCTGAGGAGAGATGTTCAAACTTAAGGTTAAAATCTTGCAACTTTAATAATAGTCTGGTTGTTCTAACATCCAAATTTCTAATAGTTTTCAGATGAGTAATAGCTTTGTTATCTGTGTGAACAATTACCTCTTTTCCTAGAATGTAATCAGCAAAACGCTCGCATAAAAACACTACTGCTAATAGTTCAGTTTGAAAGATGGACAGAGATCTTTCCGTAGGTTTAATGCGCCTGCTGGCATACGAGATAACCTGAAAATCATCTCCTTCATACTGCCCTATATAGCCTCCAATGGCAATTATGTAGGAATCTGAGAACAAATGAAATGCCTTATTCATGTCTGGGAGCACTAAAGCTGGCGGAGAAACCAACGCTTTCTTTAACAGTTCAAATGAATGCATCTGTTCAGGACCAAAGTGAAACTTTACGCCCTTACGCAATAAAGTTACCAAACTTTCGGTGAAGTCTGCGTAATTGTGAATAAATTTCCTTCTCCAATTCGCTAGACCTAAAAATTGTCTCAATTGCTTACGATTCTTGGGAATTGGAAATCTCTGTATGGTTTCATTAAGTTTAGGATTAACTTTAACTTCTTTACCTGATATAATGTGACCTAAGAACAACAATTCGGAAAACATGAACTTACATTTCTGAAAGTTTAAGGAAAAGTTTAAGTTATTCAAGGTATACAACACGAATTCGAAATGCTCAAAATGCTTACTGATAGAATCGGAAAAACAAAGTAAGTCATCTAGATAACAAGAAACAAAATGCTTAGTGCTTAAATCGAAAATGCTATTCATTACAAATTGAAATAGACTAGTGGCAGATTTAAGTCCCATGACTAAATATTTGAAACAATATTGCCTACCTTCGAATAAAAATGCTGTTTTTCATATGAATCTTCCTCTAAAGGCAAACAGTAATAACCGTCTCGGCAATCAAAAGAAGAGAAAACTACTGAACCTTTGAGACGTGCTAATATGTCTTGAATTGGCTCTACCTTAACATTAAAAGATACCACTTTAGTATTTGGATGTCTTAAATCTAAGGTGGGTCTTACTGATTGTTTGTCAGCTTTATAAACACAATGAATTGGATTGAGATAAGGAGATAACCTTTCTTCGATCACTCCCCACTCAAGCCATTTTTGAATGAGCTTTCTGAAAGGTTCCCGCATAGCATATGGTATGGGGTACGGTTTACATACAACAGGTTCGTTGTCTGTTAACTCTATCTTTAAAGGCTTAACCTTAGCAGGCCTAGGGCGTTCAGAAAACAATGATCTATAGCGAAGAAGTAGTTCCACTAATTTACTCTTAACTTCAGATGTTAAATCTGTTCTTTGGAAAATTGTATTTCGAATTTCACTTTCAGATACTAAGTAGTCTTCCTCTTTATTAACTTCCTGTATCAGAGGTTCAGATTCTACCGAACTAACCCAGAGAGAATTTAAATTTAATTTAACAGGTTTACCATCCAAATCATCCAACGTTAAGATTTGCTTTGAAAAATCAACTACACAATTATATTTGGTTAGGAAAGGAGTACCTAACAAGACGTCCGACTTCATTCCTTCTACAATAAAGAAAAGAATTTCTAAAACATGACCTGAAAATTCTAAATACAGTATTTTCTGTCCTTTGACATTATACTTTTCATCACCTACAAAAGATTGCAATGTTACATTTCTAGCCGGAGATAACTTAGCATTAGGCAACGTTTCTACAATTCTTTTCCAAACACCAAAGTTTAATAAATTAGCTTCACAACCACTATCTAGTATACATGAAAGAAAGATACCGGCTATTTTACCTGATAAGAATGGGGATTTGATAAAAGAACCAGCATCATCATTATCTAAAGATTCACTCTCTTTCAAAATGAAAAACACATTCATGGGCTTTTGGGTATACCAAGTGCCATTACATCTATTGGAAAAATTACCTTCTGGCCGCTGAGTTTCAGTTTGGCGGACTCCAGGCGACCATTCGGGAGCCTGCCTCACTGGTTTAACGCAGTGCTGCATTGAGCATAAGGCTCGGAAGAGGTGGAAGTGGTTGCACCAACCTCAGTATAGCTGCTTCTAAGGTTAGGACAATGAGCACAAGCACAAGGTGCTACTCTGGATTCAAATTGATCACATGAATTAACTAAACATTGAGCCACAGAGCTATCAGTATGGTCAGAGTGAACATTGTTCTGATTCTGATTTCTTACATTTGCTCGTCTTACATTACCATGATTTGGCCTACCCCTGGGGCGATTGTTATTATTATTAGCAAAATTATTGGTATTTGGCCTAAAATTACTATTATTGCTTCGTTTGTTAAACCAAAACTTTTTCTTATTACTATTGTAATTGGCATTAGGTTGCTTATTATCAATATAATCTTTAACACTAGGGTAACTAGTTTGAACCCATTTGTCCTTGGTTTGCGCCTTGCCTTGCTTATCATTAACTTGAACTGAACTAACCTGATCATCAACCGATTCCTTGTCTACAACTGTAGCCAAGTTTACGTCAAAATGAACATTACGTCTCTTATTTTTGCTAGGATAATTATCTGAGTCTAACCCAACCTTACGCTTGGTACCTACAGATTCTAGTGAAACCAATGGACAATTCAATAACTTGGACTTGTCAGGAATTTCAAGTCTCATTAACCGTGCAGCTAGTTCTGACACAAAGGAAATATCCACTTGACTCAGAGTAAACTGATATTCCTGAGGTAAGGTATCAATAAGGTAGTCTACCAACTCTTCTTGAGGAATATTCCCTTTAAGCATTCTAATACCTTTGGACAGCTTCCACACGAACTCTGAAGCCTTACCGTGAACATTAGGATTGTACTTTGTAGACAGTAGATATCGCAACTGGGCCCTACACATCTTAGGATTAAGGTACTGTGCAAGAAACAAACGTTTGAAATCATCGTATGAAAAGATTTGATCTTTAACCTGAGAAATCCAGCAAGCAGCTGACTCTTTCATAGACCTAACTGCAACCAAAATCTGGTACTCAGGGGACAAATTGGCTAACTTAAAGTTTTGCTCTAATTGCTGAAGGAAATCTAAAGGCGAAATTTCTAACACATTTCCTGTAAATTCGGGAAAGTGACTAAGATCGGATAATTTTAATGACTTTTGACATTTATTGGACGAATCGGAAACAGCCAGTATGGGACAATTATCAGCCCCTAGAGAGGAACTGGGCATGTTCTCTCTCAACATTCCACAACAACCAGCATTAACATTATTCGCATTAGCAAGTGACACACCAGGAACCTTATTCACACCTACTGTGTACGAGGAGACTACAGGATTTATAGAAATGCGACTGCTAACTCCAGAGAAGTTCCTATCCCCACTGTCTAACTGACCTCTATTCTGCGAAAAGCATGAATGAGTACAACAAGCGTGGCTTGGAGCATGAGAGAATGAAGTGTGAGTATTATTACCACTATTAATCCTGTACGTATCAGTAACGACATCTAAACAAGAGGATGGAAAACAAGATGTAGTAACAAATGAAGTGGTTCCCATTAATGGAGTGGAAACAACCACCGGGACCTTCGGAATGGTGTCATAGGAGTTACTTCTGGTATGAGAAATTCCCAAAAAACGGTCCACATCTTCAAAATGCCTAGGTTCCACATTTATAACTGAACCAGTCTGTTCACCACTTTCTTCTTCTTCATCTTCACCTTGTTCAAATGAACTATCCAATTTCTGTTTCAACACCTCAAAGTCTTCCCTCATATTAAGACATGAATTAGTATTACGCTGAATTTCCTGCATCTGATTACCCAAACTATCTAATTGACGCTTACTAACACTGTTGTCCTTCAAGACATTTAGTAATGCTTCTTTTTGAGAGGCTAGATTTTCATTAACAACTTCAATTTGATGGGTAAGTTCCACAGTATTATTCTCCAAACGATTACTTAGAGAAGTAATTCTGTCATCCTGTTCCTTGAGATGACGATCAACAGTTTCTTTTAAACTAGACACTTCTTTATTTATAGCTACCTTTACTTGGGAAACCTCTTTATTTACCACCTCAGACACTTCACCAATGACCACTGTTTTTACCTGCGAGACTTCTTCAGTCACGGTGGCTTTCATCACTGAGACTTCTTCAGTCACGGTGGCTTTCATCACTGAGACTTCTTCAGTTACGGCCACCTTTATTGAGTCTATTTGACTAGAAAGCTGAGACATCAATTCAGCAAAGTTGGAGGTATCACTGCCTTTTTCACTAATGGTATCATCCTGATTCCTAGTAACTACGACTATAACATTTGAATCTCCATTCTCAGTGGAATCATTTATTGACCTACTGGGTTGTGCTACACATTTATTACAATCCCAGAGGACTTCAGGTTTACTTCTCTCACCAAATTCCTCTTCTGTTAACTCGGTGCAATGTCTACAGTACCAAGTGTTAAGGAGGTACACTCTAACAATGTACCGGCATGGCCACATTGTCGCGTTTTCTTTTTATTCTTGTTCATTGTGACACTAATAGTTCAACACAATCAAAAAAAGAAATAAAGTTCACTATATTAGCACTACACAATACTGTTTATATATATATATATATATATATATATATATATATATATATATATATATATATATATATATGAACACCAATTCATGAAGATGGGGAACCCGTAACCCTTGCACTCCTGTTCCGTCTCAACAGCGATTTAGCAGCCTTGCTTTTTTTTTAGGAACCACATTACTACATCAAACCAGAAATGATATTCAAAAGAATCTCAAAGAATATTTAACTATAAAGTATGACGAGCTGACGTAGAGAATGTTTACCTGCTTTCCCTGGCCAACACAACTAAATAAACCAACTAATAACACGTGATAATTGACTCATAAACACAAGAAAAGAATCAAGACTTCCAGGCACCTTAACGTAAGTTATGACTAACAAGAACCGAAATAGTCAATACCAATGAAAAAGAACGATCCAGCAAAGAACCTAGCTAAGGGGAGCCAGAGCAATGGTAAGAGAAAGGGATCAGAAGATTTCAGCTGAAATCCTGGCTGAAGGTCGCCAAAAACCTACACACCCTGTAGCGCCCCAGAGGATGGCCCGGAACTTCTGAGTGCTACAGAGCGGAAGGCGTGTAACGTACTTAGAACGCAGACTAAAGAAAATCCAGAAAACTGAGTATCAAGGGGTCGCCAGTCTGTGAAAGATGATATGGCAATGAAGTATAGGGCGCACAGACAACGTCCGACAACACGAGGTTTGCCCACACCAGCTCTACGAGAAGGCATGAACAAACCCCCCTTCCTCTTCTTGCTCCTGCATATACCATAATTTAGAAATAGCTAACCTTAAATTAAACTTATCTAGCTACTAGGGACTTGCACTTGAACAACAACACTTAAAATGGAAAAGATTATTTATTATTTGATCAAAAGTTGGTATTAGGGCCATGGAAGCTTGATATAGAACAGGTACTTTATAACAGGTACATATACTATCATGCACGAGAACATATATTCGTACATTTATAAAAACAATAAAAAAAAGTCATGCGTGAAAATATTCAGTTACTGATGCATAATTACATCAAAATTCTTGCAGCTATAAACAATTGAGGAGGGACAACCATCTTCACCTCCCTTGTATAATGATTGAAACATTAATACACTTCATAATAATATGCAAGTTAGATTCTTACCAAATTCCAGAAGAATTGTCACTTCTGAAGATGATGAAAGAAATAGTTTAAATTTATTATGCAAAAGATAATATCGTATCATAATTGTTAATTGTTGTACACTGCAACTAGACTTCAAGGATAATAATATAGCTATAAGGTACTAGCCAGCGTATACCCACCATCGGGTGCGCGCCTACATGTGCACTATCCAAACATAAGTGCAAAACTCAATATTAAAATTGTTACCACTAAGAAAAGGTATGCAATAAAATTATACACATTCATCTAATAACCCATTGAGACTGATTACCTGTTACTATGAGATTTACATTCCACATATAGGCATTCTGTGCCCTTTTCTTGATTGAACTGGCAACATTATGCTCCACCCCGGTGAGAGCGAAGCTGCCATGAACACATATAGCGTTAAGCTTGTTTATTCAACATTGTGATTCTTACCTGAGAATATGCACAAAGCATACTTACTAATGAATGATGCATGTATTCAGGATTGATGCTCAATAAGATGAGATAAGATAAAGACACTTTTGTGTAAACAACACAACTGCACTAAAATGCGAGTGGCCAACATTATATGGAGATTATAAGGGACACCTAGCACCGGTGAGAACACAAAACAGCTATTCGTGAAGTAGCACTGACAAATAGTAGAGGATACAGCTTACTGCAGCTATGAAGCAACATAAAAACAAGATAATTAAGTAGTGCACCACACTTGTAAACACAGTTCTACAAAGAACACCATTGAAATGAGCTTGGAGAGATAGCTGGAGGATTCACTATTATTATGAGAAAGCACTGGCTAATATGCCACTTTCACTCAACTCAGAGAGCACTGAACATTATAAACACTAAAGAGGGCTTATAAAAAGTAAGCTTTCGAAGAGCTTAACTGGGCCTGATAAATTAACAGGCTATATCAAAGATGAGCTTTAATACGCACAAACATGCTCAAACATAATTGAACATAACTAAAAACAACATACTCATCAAAAATGACGAATGTGGTTGCTACGAAGGCAACCTTTATCAGGAAAACACCTTTAAACTGCCCATCTTCATATAAGAAACACTAACACAACAGCATCTCATCTCACTACCAGTTGATCCTGAGCCAAGGCTGGACGGAGCTAAACCAAAGGGGGCTCCAAGGTAACTCCTTAATAATGAAAAAAAAAGTATGAAAAACTCCAGAGAAATGTATTGTGGTGTAAAATAACATGTCCCAGAACTGCATTGTCGCTCGACTAAACACTGAGCGAGCGGCGGCTAAAATAACGGGTAGATTCTTCATGCTGCTCATTCACCTGGGCTATGGGCCACTAAAATGCCTCTAAATTATTCCAACTGAATATGCGTTTGGCATAAATCCTGCACCACTCTACAAGCTGCTTGTTAATAGACTAATACTGCTCACTTAAGAAACTGCACTGGTTCGTAACAACACATATGAAAGGATATTGGTTTGGAATAAACATGCTACTTGCTACTAAAATGCCATAAGTAGCTATAGAATCCAATACTTGGTACAGTGACAAGTACACTAGAATGTAAAGAAGCCACATTTTGTTGAAGTACATGTTTAAGTTCAAGGAAGTAGTGTTGTAGCAAATATATGAATGGGAATCAGCATTTAAGTCGTTTGTACGTGAAAACCAAGTTACTTCCTGGGAAGGTACATTGCTGATTTGTTACAATCCTTGTAAAGATCTGGACTCTTGATGATTCTGTGCTAGAGGTTGAATACATTGCTTCCTTCACTGATATGATACCGGACAGAGCGTGCATGGGGCGGGTTCCCACAGAAGTTTTTAGTGCTTCATTATGATTTCATACATTATCACTACTAAGAAAAACTTCACGAAAATTGCCATTATCGTATTAAATGGAGAATGTCACTAGGACGAACACAGAAACTTAAAATATAATTAATGGAGAGGCACACACTGACAGACAAAAACTTGTAGCTGTAACAAAACACGTGGGAGACCACTTGCTCTTCTTTATAAATTCCTCTTGGAAATTGCACACCAAAATTATGATAAAAAAGTAACCGTAAAGCTTCACTTACACTCAATGTTGCTCTGTCAAAACTGTTGATTACTAATAAAAGGAGGATGGCTACGAGAGGCCTAGATTAACTATAATTTTAGGCTTCATTTTTACAGATATCGAGAAGCCATGCGGTACAGAATCTCTTTCTCCGTAGTACAGCGGAAGTCACCCGCTCGTCTTCCCTCCACAGAAGCGGAAGTATCAATGTTGCCAGATCTTACAAAAGAGAGTTAACAATACTACTTAAAAATATTACCATTATAAAATAACACAATTACTAAGGGCACTACACACCCACCATGTAGGGAAATTCGTACAAAACACTGTCTATCAGTATATAAAATAGGTGCTGGTATCCAGTGCCCGTGCCGTGGAAAATCAGCGCCTGGGGTGAGAGTATACGACGCGACGCGACGGCGCCCCCGTAAATATGAGTGAGATCGACAGACCAGCCGCAAAGCGTCACCATGGTTGGCGCGATGCATAAGAAAATTTTCAAAAATAAACCCTGCTTTTCCTTGATTTTGAGCACTTTTTAATGCTGTTTTCCTTCCATTATATATATATATATATATATATATATATATATATATATATATATATATATATATATATATATATATATATATATATATATATATATATATAATTTTTTCGCTCAGGATAGCTTCATGGCTTTCGGAATCATCATTTTCAGAATCTGAATAAAAGTCTGTTAGAAATTTAAAGTTTTTATACGAATGAAGCTCTAATTTAAAAGTTCGACGAACTACCAAATTTTCGCTGTCAAACTGCAGGAATAATTGTTTTGATTGGGGACATTCAATTGACAAGAGCATTTTCCCGTCTGAATTTTGCTCCCCCTTACTTTGACGCCCGGGGCCGTAACCACGCTCGCCCCTCTCCCCCGGGGCACAGCACTGCTGGTATCAAAGGTATTATTTGATCGAAATGCACGTAAGACACATGTTCAACAGTCTTGAAAATTTTACCGTAATCGCTTACGGTCTTCATACGAATTTCCTTGACTTCTTCGTTCTCTTCCACTGGGCTTTGTGCGATAGTTGCATGTCTATGTTTTCTTTTTCTGTCCACTAGAGAAAAATTCCATCAACAAAAATGTTTATTGTGTTATATCTTCAACAGCTGGTCTAACACAAGCCTTGTTAACATGCAAACCTAAGTCGTCGCTCAGGATAGCTTCATGGCTTTCGGAATCATCATTTTCAGAATCTGAATAAAAGTCTGTTAGAAATTTAAAGTTTTTATACGAATGAAGCTCTAATTTAAAAGTTCGACGAACTACCAAATTTTCGCTGTCAAACTGCAGGAATAATTGTTTTGATTGGGGACATTCAATTGACAAGAGCATTTTCCCGTCTTTTATTCAAACGTCTTTTTTTTTCCAATTTCTGCTGATGATAGTAGTAAAACAGATATATTTTGAAACGAAGAGTTTAAAGCTGCTACGAAATTAGCAGCACTTTCTACAATTATTTTGTTTTGTTTCACAAAGTTCCATACTGGCCGTTTTGTACGTACTTCAATCAAATCTACTGCTCCCTTGAAACGAACAGAAAGGTGACACTAATGATAATATTTATATGACATTTATTTTAAGTTAAAACATCATACTGACAGTAATACATAATCCTCTATTTAAATAAATAATGTTCATGCTTAGAAAACTTTATTTTAGTACACATGGAATAATTTTCTATTGTGAATAACCAATGTACACAAACTATCCCACCAGTGGCATGCCCACTGTCACGGGCAGGACAAGTTTTCAAATTGAAATAAATCGAAGTATATTGTTAGCATTAGTCCAAAATTTGGTAAATGTGAAGTACACGTGAAAATTGTTACTTCTACTAAGTACGAACTACATTCACAAATTTAGTAATTCAGTACAATAACTTTTGGTAGTTTTCTGTCACGGGCAGGACACTCAAGTTGACGTTTATATCTTTAATGATATTATAAACAATTTTTATCCTGTAAACTCTATATCAACTGCAGCTTGTAGCAAAAAGAAGCATCTTGAATAACTCGAAGTTACTTCAGCGAAACATGCACAATATACCGTAAAATGTGGCCGATAACAATAATAAAAATTTTCCTCCCAGCTGACATGTTACAAATTCACAATTCAGACTTTTAAAATTTTACTTGAATTCTAAGTATAAATAAGTTTTTCTTTGTGAAAAAGTAAATTTCGTTCTATTTACTTCATATATACGTAAAAATGCATTGATTTTGACAGTTTTCGAAAATTTTGGTTCAGGCTCACTTTCGCGTGGAATGGCCCTTCTACCGCATTCAAACAAATATGATTTGAAGACAATTTTAGTGAGGTAGTCGACTGGACCTTAAGGTGGCAACTTCGAACATTATACACTCTCAATTGATTTACTTTATAGAAATTTGAAATTTAGCAAAATTTTCGTAAGTAAATAATCTCTATTTCCCTACCAAATTCCGTACAACTGTAGTTTACCATCTCTCGCAAAAGAAATAAATTCAAATTTTAAAATGTGAAGTGAAATATCTAGATTTATGTATTGAATTGTGTAACTCTTGACTCACAAATCCCTAGAAAATAGTGTAGAAAATACAGGTACAGAAAATATGTTGCCCTCAAAAAAAGTGTGCTTAATGCACAGACAACAAGAACAGGAAGAGGATTGTTTGGATTTGATACTTACTGTTAACCTACCTTCAGCATCCTACGACGAATGTACTTGTTACGACATGGAAAGCATTGGAGAAAGCTTAGTGTCACCAAATAATGGCGCTTATAAAATAAAAATGCCCAAACAAGGAAAACTGTCAATAACCACAAATGTTGGAAGAGAGAGCGAAAATCGTTTACAGAAACCACCGAGAAATATATGTAAATATGGAGGACAACCTGGCACTTCAACTGCTAGAAGTGATGGCTACCATGTAGAAAATCGAATAGCCGTGACTTTGTATTCAAACATACCTGATTACCGAAGTGTAGGTTTTTGTGAACCGTTCGTACCCGATGATAATTACCAACGTCAAGAATATATTGAAACTGATATACTTGACAATGACCAATTTGATCCGAAAAAGGTTAGTTTCCACGTCCCGCAATCAGGTGAGAACGATACCTTTTACAGTGGTCAGAGAAAGCTAAGTAGAAGGGCTATCGAGTTGGATGCACAAATTATCGCACTCTTCATAGATAGTGTTATCAAAGACGCAATAAAATATGTGCAGGAAACGACAGGATGGGAATTCGAAGAATATCCTCCACGAGTTCTTGATGATATTTGCTTGTGTGATACAATATCATGGCCTAGTATTGGAGCATTTAACGTTGAGATTGGAGAAGCAGCAATTTCAAAATATCTGGAATCATGGGAGCGCTCAGACGATTGGCTGTATTGCATAGATTTTCTTTTTGCACAAGGCGGCTTGTATCAAGATGATTATCTGTATGAGGTACGATATCTTTCTTAAAACATCATTTTACCGTAGTTTTTGGGCAATTTTGGTATTCGCGTTATGGCGTTACTATGTTTTTAGGCTTAAGTTTGGAGTTATCCCTCCAATTTCAAACCTACAAAAAGACAGTTGAAACATTAAAAATTGGGGTTATGTTTAGCAGAAGGGGTCCAGAAGCACGTAAAAAATACAAAATTTACAGGAGAAATGGACGATGCAAGTACTTGGGTCCGTATCCAAAGGGTCTGGGGGGCCGCCCCCCCCTAAATTTTCGCTGCCCCCTTAAAATTTTCTCGGTAGGCTTGCAAATGAACTAAAATACGATGATAGACTATAGTATGGTCGGATCGTCCCCCCCCCCTACATTTTTGGGCTGGCTACCTGCCTGCAAGTACTTAGACTTAATATAACGTAACCAAATCTAACCTAAACTAACGTAAGCTAACCTGAACTAACCTAAACTAACCCAATATAAGCAGAAATAAGCGAAATTCTATCATTTTGGGGGGGGAGGAATTATGCTGGAGCTCTTCACTAACATAAACTAAACTAACCTAACCTAAACTAACCCAAACTCACCTAACCTAATGTTAACAGAAGTTACCGAAATTGTAACTTTTTTTAAAGACAATTGCTGCTAAACATTACCCAAAAATTGTTAGGTTAGGTTAGATTACGTTAGATTAGGTTAGTTTAGGTTAGGTTAGGTTACTCGGTAAGGCTTTAGTTATACTAGGACAGTGATTAGATCGGTGCTCATAGAAGCTTTAATTATCACTTAAATTCAGTAATCCGTGGTTCTCAAAAAAGAAAGAAAAGAAATTAGTGCTATATCGCCGTACCAATTTGAAAATCAAAAGAACTAAGAAAATGTACTGCATTCGGTTATATTTGGTTGGATTACATTAAGCTACGTTAGACGTGCAGTATTACTATACGGATTCATAATACAAGTAGGAGTAATAAGAACGGGTTAGAAGTCCCGCTGGAGTTGGTTGGGTTCTGTACTCAACATGAAATGGGCAAATTAAAGACTTGCCCATTTTTTGGTACATTTTATAATCTATGGATCCGTACAGTAAAACAAGTGTACCTCTCTGCAAAATAGTCCATCCGCCTCCACATGCAGTGCCGATTACAATATCAAAAACAACAACAAACACAACTACTTTTTAAACTTCTACTATTTCCCTTACCTGAGTTTCACTCATTCTTCCTCACAAACTTAAATAAATTATCCAATTGACCCGGTAAATTTCCTAAAATTGGTCCTGCGATACAGCACTTAACCTAAAAATTAATAGATTGTGTTCATTATTCTTATATAATTCTGTAAAAGTCAATTCGGAAATATCACATTCAACGCATCGATTCGCCATCCTACAAGACTACCATGCTACTGAATCATCAAGACCTTCCGCGTCTTGGAAATAGTACCCACATCTACATATCTGTTCTCGTATTAAACGTAACTTTACAGCCAAACTCACACACCTAAACATCACATAAGAACTCCAAATCATTATTTTATTTACCTCTTCTCCTGTAAATTTTCTTACTTTTTGTAAAAAACAGAGGGGCAACTCTAAACCTAACTCTCTTTTTAACATGATAAAGAACCAACTAACTCGACATGCCTGATACTAATGTAAACTCAAAGAATTTAGTAATTAGAAACGAACGGTTGTATTTTTAAAACGAATCATTTGTAGGTTAAAGGATACAGTCCTATTTTACAGGACCATACTGGAGTTCATGATTTATATAGGCATTTATTCCATTAAGTCCCGCGGAAGGTCTCGATAATTCAGTGGGCTAAAGAACAAATGTAATTTTAAAAAATACAAAAAAGTATGAGGAAAGGGGGCAAAATGCTATCTAATCGAGTCAGAGGAGGAGTAGTATATAGCAGAGGGACCCGCGCGGTAGTCCGAGGGTGCGTTCAAAGGGAGCAGTGCGTCATGGACGATGGGTATACATATAAACGAGGATAGTGGACAAACATTGTGACATAAAAAATACGTGTCTTGCATGTGGTACAGCTACGTAACACTTCCAAATAACATTGTACACTACCTTTACATAGCACATGCCTTGGTATGCTAGTTCATATAGCCTACTAGTGTAATTTTCTGTTGAAAATTGTGCACTTTGTTACCGCTTTTTTCAGTAATATATCAGACTATTCACTCTTGCGTTAAATTTAGAAATTTAATTTTCTTTGTTTCTCTTTATGTTTTTCCTACAGTTTCGACATTGCGGCCTTACGTTTATTAATCCATATCTTTCTCACAATTTCAGCAAATTTTCCTTTTGTTCGTATTTCATTGCACTGCACAGATTTTCACCATTTTCTAATTAGTTCCTTTACAATGGGTAACCTTCCGCCGTAAAGTCCGCCATAGCAAAATAGATTTGCCTTCATTATCACCGTTACTTATAAATAAACACGTAATTCCCACCCACTTCTCATTCTACAACACTCTACAATACTCAAATTCAGCAACGGAAAGGTTAATGCAAGAACCAGATAGGTCCATTTTTCTTTTTCTTTTTTCTTTTTTTTCTTTTTTAGCTAATTTGAGATATTCACATGTTCCAGTAAGAAAATATCACTCTACATTGTGTGCAAGAATCATGTGGATCCGATGCATGGCCGGCCTTAAGCCGATTGGACCGATTGCTCCCAATAGGGCCCCGCACCTAAGCGGACCCCGCGCTAATGCCGTTTACTCTACTGGCCAGTCTAATCTATTCTCCAGTGCCGTTTTAACAGCATATTAGGCCCAAGAGCAAACAAGTGTGTTGTAGTCCCTATGACTAAATTTTGCTCCTAATACATGCAATTAATACATACCATTCTGCTCGCGGGCCCCCAATGCTTGAGGGTTCCCCGACCAAGTGGCTATGGTACCGTTAAGATGGCTCTGCTACTCTCGGTTGTCAAACACACACAACAACGTATTGCAATACAGGCAAGGACGCCGACTTTCCAAAATTTATGTGGGTGCGTACCAAGGGCGGATCGTGCTATATGTTTTCAGGGGTGTCTCGATATCTTTTGGTTGATTTTTTTTTAGTTGAAATCTTTATGAACACTGTCATTGGAGACTGCCTTTGACTAGACCAGAGACGGGTAAGGAAGGGGTAGTGTGTTGCTTTTCCACAAAAACATTTGCAACAATAATGTTTTAGAGGTTACAAATTTTAACTTCCATCTCATTGTTTTAATTGCTTATTATTTTTTCATAGTGGCAAGTGAGAAATATTTATTTTATTTTGTTTTTATCAAAACTAAAAATCTTGTGGGTGTGGCGCACCCACGAGATTATTTGTGTGGATGCTGGAGCCCCGCAGCACTCACGTAGTCAGCGCGCATGAATACAGGTACATCCATGGACCCCACAAAGGAGGGTATGGCCTCTCCCTAACATGTAAATGAATAGTTTGTATTGTTTCCGAACATAAGCAAATATTTTCTGAATTTAACTCTTTGAAGGGTGGTGGTTACGTACGCTAACCACCCTTTCTATTGAACGTCTTACTTCCTTGTGTGGGTGGTTTTCAAGACTAACCGTTTGTAAAGTTCCTTTGTAGCTCCCTAGATGGCATCGCGATGTGTTTGTGGTGAAAGTAACGTATTGGCGGGAAAACACATTTTGAATTCAAATAGATGATGGTAATTTTCATTCTGTTTCAGGTGGCTATAATAATTGTACTTTCTTGTAATTATAGTATTAGAAAAGTGCTTGGTTTCTTGATCAGTTGTCTTTCGTGATAGTAATAGTTACATTCTTACCATAAGAATTGTAATCTAATGGTTTTATGTGGTCAGACTACCCCTGATGTTCTTATTAGTACACCTACATTAGTTGCTAAAGCCAAAGTATCTGTTTTGGATTGCATCGGTAGTGATCACCTACCCATAAAGGTTACAATCAACCATGCACGCCCATCATCACCTCCATCATTCGAAAGAACTCTATTCTTGTACGATAAAGCTAACTGGGAGCAGTATCCGACAGATATCAGTATAGCAATGGATCAGTTGGAACCGCCGACGTCTGAAACTGATCTCAACAATGCCGTTCAGATCATTACAACTGCTCTTGTTGAGAGTGCTAATAAAAATATCCCTATCTAACATGGTAAAACGTATCAACCAACGTTGCCACCTGAATATCTTTCACTTGTAAGAAAATCCAGGCAGTATTTCCGTGAATATGAAAAGACACGAAATCCAGAATATTTGGCTCAGGCGCGTCGTTGGCAACGCACAGTTCACAACCGGCTTAGCTGGAGTAAAACATGCAACAAGCTGAACACTGAAACACATCCTACAACATACTGGAAAATATTAACCTATTAACTGGGCAGAAAGTTAGTACTACATATCCTCTTGTACAGGACGATCATCTTTTGCAAACAAATCAGGCAAAAGCTAACGCTTTTCCATCTCATTTGCAAGCAGTCTTTACACCGCCTGTTTCCACACATCGCTTAATTCCACGAATATCTGAACCGGCAATTAGCAACTTACTTCAGCCTTCGATATCGCATGAGTTAGATAACACCAATTCTTTGACTCAGGCGATTACTCCTGATGAAATACGCGGAGCCCTCAAACGCAAACGCAATACTGCTCATGGTTTCGATAGTATATCTTTCAGAATTCTTAAAGAATGCTCACTGCAGTTTTTTCTCTTCTTAGCAACAATATATACGTTTATTTTACGCACTGGCTACTATCCGCAGGACTGGAAGGTGTCTGAGGTATGTATGTTCTTAAAACCTAACAAACCACCTCACTCCGTGACTTCATATCGACCGATACAATTAACTTCTACTTTGTGTTAACTATTTGAAAAATTCCTGGTACGTCGTCTCCATCCATATCTTAGCGAGCATAACCTACCTTCTCATCAAACAGGATTCCGGCCGCTATATAGTAACAATGACCAACTACATCGACTTACCACTATAATTACTAATCATTATAACAAAGCATTACCGTCTTGCCTCGTACTCATGGACCTCGAGAAGGCGTTTGACCGCATTTGGCATTACGGCTTATTTTATGAACTAATGAAGCTCGGAATTCCTCTTAGTTACCTTCGAGTTATATATTCGTTTATACTGAATCGTATTGCCTACGTGAATATCAATGGTACATTATCACATCCGAAATTCCTACTCACCGGCGTACCACAGTGTTCAAGCTTATCACCACTTCTTTACATCCTCTATGTATCGGATTTACAATATTCAGCACCTGATACATATTTGTTACAATATGCGGATGATACCGCTTTTCTCAAGCTTGGTAAAACAATCCAGCAAATTAATGTCCACTTACAGGCTCCAATTACAGCATTTCTTCAATGGTGTGAGAAATGGAGACTCACTGTTAACGAAGATAAAACACAGACGCTAGTAATTTTACCGCCCAACCGCCGCAGTAAAGTTAATCGTAATCAAAATCTACTACGGATACGTATTGGTGATCATCTTCTACAGCCGACTAAAACTGTTACCTATTTAGTATTGTTTTCGATTATAAATTGCGGTGGACAGCCCAACTCCAGAAACTTGTTGGGAAAGCAAAAAATCGATTACAGCTTTTACGACGACTTGTGGGTCAAAACTGGGGTTTAAACTCTAAGGGTGGTATTCAGAGAGAATTCGTTAATCGAGTGTTAGTCACAGTCTAGTTAGTAGCATACTAACTCCTACTAAGGAAGGTGCACTTTTTGGTATTCAGAGTCTACTTTGAGTAAAACTAAAAAGATGATTTGGGTATGATTAACTTCTATAACCCCAATGCATCAGGTGAGAAAAATAAATGTGGCCACTACGGAAAAGTAGATCAGCGCATGCATAGTCTGTAAAAATGAAAACACATGAAATTCGAAATACGAAATGTTGTGAAGCACGCTAAACCGTGGGTAAAAGATTAGCCTCTGCTCTAGATTAATTAGTCACATGCGATTAACTTCGTCAAATACTACGTCCTGATCATAGACTCTGAATACAATTTTGATAACGATCCGTTAGTCAACCCCGTAGTATGGCGTTAATCAGACTTCAAAACTACTCTGCATAAGGCCCTAAATTGTTACTGAATACTTATAAAACCTTTATGTGTAGTGCCCTCACTTTCGGTCATATAGCCTGGTGCTCTGCTCCGCAGAAGTTTTACAATAGATTAAAAATTTTCGAACGTCATGCTATCAGACTCGCATTTCGCATAAGACTACCATACCCCAATGATGATCTTTATAATAAGATCGATTTCCATCGCTTGTCCAACACATTGCTCTCTTACGGCAAAAATATATAACTAACTGTCTCTATTCATATAAAGATATATTTCCCGAGATCATATTCATAGACTTGGAACAAGACTCCCAGTTCCGATACTGCTATACACCACTCAGCGTCCTCATTTCCATTCATGCTCAACAACGTCCAGACGATCATCATCATGCAAGATTTTTCGACGACAGCTCATTCATCATGATATTCCTTATCTTTTACCATCATAGCACTGTCACCCACAACACTAATAAGGGCTTCCCAACGTTTTTCATCAGCCTTGAGCCGCCCCAAGACAGAAGACTAACCAGCATTCGTCTCACTAACTTATTTCATTGTGTTGTGATGCGATGTGCACTGCATTCATTATCTGAGCATGAATGTCGTCCATTACAATATGCCTATATTTCACTAGCACGTTTTGATAATCATATTTTGAATATTCACTTATTTTGATGCTTTTACTGAGCCTCTTTACTTTAATTTATCTAAATGCACTTATTATCTATTATCCTATTATGTTGTAACGTACCCTTTTACCGGTACTTTACATGTACTTTACATTGTTATTGTTTTACCGGTATTTTACATTGTTATTTGTTGTGCTGTTATTTTGTTATATGGTCCCCATTTGGTATAGTCATGCCATTAGCTCGTATACATGTTTTATTTGTTTTACGTGTTAGCTATTAACGTTAGTTGTTCAAATGTTTCTTACTGTTAATACAAGTCACCGGATGGTGAGGTTATTCTATGACTGTCCACTATATTTACGTATAACTAATATCAATTACAAATGATTTAATAATATATCGGATTCTTCTAAATTTCCTAGGTAGATTCTATTAACACTGCAATAGTAAAATGCTTATTTACATAACACTCACCCATGACGTAACATAATTAGTCGTGTCGATCATCGGTCCTTTGCATTCAATTGTTTTATGCGTGTAGCATGCTGTGTAGCATGCTGGGAAACAGGGCCAAGATGGCGATAATCGGGTGAGAAGATATGAAAATGAACTGAATGCCGATTGGTGTTCTTCAAGTGAATGGACAGACACGACTAGGTGAGAGTTATCAATATTCTGTTTTTAGTTTGATGGATTATGTGTCTCATTAAATATATTATATATATTAATACTTCACTAAGTTCTTAAATTTCAGGGAAGTAATAACATTAAAATATTAAGCTTTACAATATAAAAAAAATATGGTGTAGTTGAGCTATGTAGTCGCCAGGTATTGCATGATGCTCAGCCATTTTTACCGTGCTACAAAATAGGCGACCCCCTTCGGTCATCCATGATAATTTGAAATTTAAATACGTAAAACGTACTTTTAGGACTCAACCTCATCAAAATTTGTGTTTTGATCCAACCTAGAGATAATTGGAATAAAAGAATTGGATGCCGAAGGCTAAATTAATCTTTAACAATTTCGGTAAACGGTCGCCTGATGAAACCGCCTATGAATGCTGAAATTAGTAGGTGTCGGGTGGTTTAAAGTTGGATATATAATCATCATTTCTTCGAAGTGTGCAGTTTCGATGCTGTAACGAAAAGGCAGAATCCGGAGGAGTGAGGAGGATACAACCAACGTGTAATAAGGTAAAAACTTTCCTTACTTATTTATCCTGAACCGAGAACCATTCAGATTGATGACAGCAAGGGTACCAGTGGTGATATAAAACCTAAACTATTTGCAACTTAATGACAGTTTGTGAAATTTTTATTCGGTACATCAATAGTACGACAAACATGTGTAAATAAAATCTCGTGTTGTGCCACGCATTTAACAGGATTATCGTAATACTTCCATTAATATAATTATTAAGACTAATATCATTATTGAATTTTTAGTATGCATGCATTCGGTAAAATAAACTTAGCTTTCGGTACAGATTTCGAACGTGATGTCCTTATGTAGTTTCAAGGTTAGGTTAGTTATGCTCGACTTGTCGTTTTTCTTCCTTTTCCTTAAATATATTGATCCATAGAATAAAATATCATGTTTACAGTATAATCAGGAAAGTGCTAAATATTGATGTGTTTTTTTTTCTTTTCTTCATATTCATTTGTATATATATCATATTCATTTATATTGAAAGTCAATGTAGTTTTTGTTATGTTAGAAAATGTGACCCAATGTCATAGAAACAAATTTAAGATATGCTACGAATATATTTTATGAAATGATTCCTAAGGAGGAATAATAATTGTAATAATAATGTAGTATATAGAAGTGGAGATGACATAAATGGGCACATATGCAGTGCGTGACGGAAGTGCACGGAGCATATTTTTCTTCATAATTCTTTTATTCTTCACACTTTCCTGAGTCTTGAACGGGATCAATGAATAGTTGGAATTAATAGGATTGTTCCATTGAAACGTAATATTCTATGTAAACCTGCCTAAGGAGCTAATCATAATGTATCATCTATATGTTTAGAAGTTTTCTTTCTTCTTTCTTATTTGTACCGGTAAGTCACGAACATGTAAACTACGTACAATTGCAATAATGTTTAACCGAATGTAATACTAAACCAATGTAAAGAATCAAATTAATTTTGAAACAATAGTTCGAAATTTATAACCGTCTTCTTAAGCTGTAATTCCAGTTTTTCTTTTGTTTCAATAAATGATAACTTGAACCTTAATGTATGATTCCATTTCAGTAAGTCATATTAAATACCTAGATTATAGGATAATAGTAACATAAAGTGCCAGTTGATGTCGAACATGTGCTAGATAGCACAATCGCTAAGATCTCATTGACGGTCTACCACTTGACAAGAACCTGCTATTGCGTTAGAAATTCCGTTGCGTATGTAAATTAGAAATCAATCCTCGTTCGTTGCTTTAACAGAAATTAGGTAATTACAAATTCGCTATCCTCATCATTTTTTTTTATCCAATCTAAGATTGTGCTTGGTATCTTCTCATTTATTTTTATGACGTGAAGTTTGACCGTTTCAAAATTGGCGACCCAGCCAGGATTCGAACCTGGAATCTTCTGATGCAGCATATTCTGATTTCTCCTTATAACGCTCGGGCGAATGGAATTTTGGAGAGATCCCATCGCGATTTGAATAGGATCATCAGATTGCTATGTAGTAGTAACCATACCAAATGGAAAAATGTCTTGAAGGTCGCACAAGACCTGTTAAACTACTCATACAATAGTTCCATCAATTGCACACCTGCAGAAGTTTTCATTTCTTTTTCGGCTGCAGATAGGTTTCGGGAGAAATTTCCTTGGCCTCCTGAACTTCAAAATGTAGAAAATTCAAAGAGGTTGATGCAAGTAGAACCTCGTTTGTTGTCAAAAAGGAAGAGGAAACTGAAAAAGAATGTAGTTGAAATTAAAGAAGGGAATCTAGTCATGGTGAAAACTCATTTTCTTTCGGACGCTTTCAAAAAGGTCACGCACAAATATTTTCCTGTGTTTACAGGGCCTTATTTTGTGTCGAAGGTTCAACATAATTCCGTATTTTTAAAGGATTTAAAGGGGAGAGAAGTGCCGGTCCAAAATTTAATGAATGTTAAATTGTTTAATTGTTCAGAAGAGAAGCGAATTGAGTTATTGAAAGATTTCGAACAACTTTAACTTAAAAAAAAAAAAAAAAAAAATTTTTTTTTCTCGAGGTCGCTGGGAAAAATGTAACGTACCCTTTTACCGGTACTTTACATGTACTTTACATTGTTATTGTTTTACCGGTATTTTACATTGTTATTTGTTGTGCTGTTATTTTGTTATATGGTCCCCATTTGGTATAGTCATGCCATTAGCTCGTATACATGTTTTATTTGTTTTACGTGTTAGCTATTAACGTTAGTTGTTCAAATGTTTCTTACTGTTAATACAAGTCACCGGATGGTGAGGTTATTCTATGACTGTCCACTATATTTACGTATAACTAATATCAATTACAAATGATTTAATAATATATCGGATTCTTCTAAATTTCCTAGGTAGATTCTATTAACACTGCAATAGTAAAATGCTTATTTACATAACACTCACCCATGACGTAACATAATTAGTCGTGTCGATCATCGGTCCTTTGCATTCAATTGTTTTATGCGTGTAGCATGCTGTGTAGCATGCTGGGAAACAGGGCCAAGATGGCGATAATCGGGTGAGAAGATATGAAAATGAACTGAATGCCGATTGGTGTTCTTCAAGTGAATGGACAGACACGACTAGGTGAGAGTTATCAATATTCTGTTTTTAGTTTGATGGATTATGTGTCTCATTAAATATATTATATATATTAATACTTCACTAAGTTCTTAAATTTCAGGGAAGTAATAACATTAAAATATTAAGCTTTACAATATAAAAAAAATATGGTGTAGTTGAGCTATGTAGTCGCCAGGTATTGCATGATGCTCAGCCATTTTTACCGTGCTACAAAATAGGCGACCCCCTTCGGTCATCCATGATAATTTGAAATTTAAATACGTAAAACGTACTTTTAGGACTCAACCTCATCAAAATTTGTGTTTTGATCCAACCTAGAGATAATTGGAATAAAAGAATTGGATGCCGAAGGCT
Organism: Thermobia domestica; assembly: GCF_964235325.1. Classification (NCBI taxonomy): domain Eukaryota; kingdom Metazoa; phylum Arthropoda; class Insecta; order Zygentoma; family Lepismatidae; genus Thermobia; species Thermobia domestica. Next base: position 18,297,525 of record NC_137454.1, on the reverse strand, counting down.
AAATTAATCTTTAACAATTTCGGTAAACGGTCGCCTGATGAAACCGCCTATGAATGCTGAAATTAGTAGGTGTCGGGTGGTTTAAAGTTGGATATATAATCATCATTTCTTCGAAGTGTGCAGTTTCGATGCTGTAACGAAAAGGCAGAATCCGGAGGAGTGAGGAGGATACAACCAACGTGTAATAAGGTAAAAACTTTCCTTACTTATTTATCCTGAACCGAGAACCATTCAGATTGATGACAGCAAGGGTACCAGTGGTGATATAAAACCTAAACTATTTGCAACTTAATGACAGTTTGTGAAATTTTTATTCGGTACATCAATAGTACGACAAACATGTGTAAATAAAATCTCGTGTTGTGCCACGCATTTAACAGGATTATCGTAATACTTCCATTAATATAATTATTAAGACTAATATCATTATTGAATTTTTAGTATGCATGCATTCGGTAAAATAAACTTAGCTTTCGGTACAGATTTCGAACGTGATGTCCTTATGTAGTTTCAAGGTTAGGTTAGTTATGCTCGACTTGTCGTTTTTCTTCCTTTTCCTTAAATATATTGATCCATAGAATAAAATATCATGTTTACAGTATAATCAGGAAAGTGCTAAATATTGATGTGTTTTTTTTTCTTTTCTTCATATTCATTTGTATATATATCATATTCATTTATATTGAAAGTCAATGTAGTTTTTGTTATGTTAGAAAATGTGACCCAATGTCATAGAAACAAATTTAAGATATGCTACGAATATATTTTATGAAATGATTCCTAAGGAGGAATAATAATTGTAATAATAATGTAGTATATAGAAGTGGAGATGACATAAATGGGCACATATGCAGTGCGTGACGGAAGTGCACGGAGCATATTTTTCTTCATAATTCTTTTATTCTTCACACTTTCCTGAGTCTTGAACGGGATCAATGAATAGTTGGAATTAATAGGATTGTTCCATTGAAACGTAATATTCTATGTAAACCTGCCTAAGGAGCTAATCATAATGTATCATCTATATGTTTAGAAGTTTTCTTTCTTCTTTCTTATTTGTACCGGTAAGTCACGAACATGTAAACTACGTACAATTGCAATAATGTTTAACCGAATGTAATACTAAACCAATGTAAAGAATCAAATTAATTTTGAAACAATAGTTCGAAATTTATAACCGTCTTCTTAAGCTGTAATTCCAGTTTTTCTTTTGTTTCAATAAATGATAACTTGAACCTTAATGTATGATTCCATTTCAGTAAGTCATATTAAATACCTAGATTATAGGATAATAGTAACATAAAGTGCCAGTTGATGTCGAACATGTGCTAGATAGCACAATCGCTAAGATCTCATTGACGGTCTACCACTTGACAAGAACCTGCTATTGCGTTAGAAATTCCGTTGCGTATGTAAATTAGAAATCAATCCTCGTTCGTTGCTTTAACAGAAATTAGGTAATTACAAATTCGCTATCCTCATCATTTTTTTTTATCCAATCTAAGATTGTGCTTGGTATCTTCTCATTTATTTTTATGACGTGAAGTTTGACCGTTTCAATGTGTTCGTCTAGTTATTGTTATAATGTTTATATTTTGTTTTGTTTCAAGCTTTCTTTTATGTTAATATACATATATGTGTTTGCAACTTCTTGCGTTTTAGTAATTGTTACTTACCAACATTTTCTTTAACAGCACATTGCCCAGCAAAAAATGCAATAAAAGTTAATTGATTCTCCCACATTTCAGGCCAAGAGAGAGGGCGAAACCCTCTAGTGGCAGTTTTTCATACTTCCAAATATTATGCGACAATAAAGATTTCAACCAATCCTGTCTTTCTAAAAAAAAGTTTTATGTGCATTTACATATGTCAGCCACCTATTCCGGATTATACACCTATTTCACTTCCATTTTGGTAAAGCAGTATGACTTACCAATCCTTACGTATCTGGATCTGCATTTTAAAACGTACGCTTTACTGGCTGACCTCAATTACCATTCTTGTACTGCAGCTCAGAAAGAACGCTTCCAAGACTTCCTACTAACTACCAATGCCTCATTCATTGACATCCTACAGCCCACACGCCCCGAAAGTGGAACCAATCCGGATGTAGTAATACTTTCAAATAACCTCTTGACTTCATCTACTATCTAAGTATTGGGAACAATAGGGAGTGATCATCTTCCGATTCTTCTTACAATTCAACAACCAGCTCGCACGCAGACTCCAGCATCTTCACCTCCCAAATACAACTTCAGTAAGGCCAACTGGACCAAATATCAAACACACATCACCGCACGACTCGCAAATACTAATTCCAATCTTACCACTTTTGAATCAATAGATCTATTAGCAGAAACTCTAACGGAAGCAATTAGTGATGGCATCGAACATGCAATTCCTAAACTTACTTCTTATCCGCTCCGGCCCAATTTACCTCCTATGCACTTACACTCTTAGATCGTTCCCACGTTTACCTTACCGAGTACCGGCGAATACACGATCCATATTTTTTCCATCTCCATAAACAGTTTCAGAGAATGGTCAAACATTATGTCATCGCCAAAAAACGTCTTACCTAGCGAGAATCCTGTAACCAACTGCAGAATGAGCGGAACCCGACGAAATTCTGGAACTTATTTAAACGCCTGACTTATCAGAAACATGGTCCGCAATATCTTCTCTTCGTAAATGGTACAGCTCCAACCACTGGTACCGATAAGGCAAAGGCATTTGCCACATACTTCGAAAAGGTTTTTACACCCCACTCCGATCCAATTTTTGCACATCCTTCACACCAGCATATTGAGATAGATGGCAATCCTACTCAACAATTACTCCAAGCCCACTTCGGCGATCCACTTAACGCTACTGATGCCCTCCTAGCCCCAATAATTCCACAGGATATCCATCATGGTCTACAGAACAGACTTAATACAGCGCCAGGTGCAGACTCAATCACTTACCGCCAACTTTCCCAGGCTCCACCTTTCTTTTATACATTGCTAGCCATTCTTTATACCATCATCCTTGCAACAGGATATTTTCCTCGCCTGTGGAAGCTCGCTAAAGTAATAGTCTTCCTAAAACCACAAAAAGATCCAGCATCAGTAACCTCATTCAGATCTATTAGTTTAACTTCTGTATTCAGTAAAACTTTGGAACGGATTCTAGTTGAAAGGCTCCATCCTTTCGTCGCCGACCGAAATATTTTCCTCCTACTCAGGCAGGATTTCGACCTTTTTTCGCCACTAGTGACCAACTACTTAAACTCTCTTCCCTCGTAATGAACCACGATAATAAGCACCTTCCATCTGTGCTCATATCCTTTGATATCGAACCTGCATTTGATACCGTCTGGCACGAGGGGCTGATATTCAAACTCAAACGCCTTTTACCACTTCATTAAGTCCGAACGATCACCAATTTTCTCTATCAGAGACATGCATTTATACAACTCCGCCAGGGACAATTGCACGAGTTTCTTTTAAGAGCAGGAGTACCTCAAGGATTCGTTCTCTCTCCACTTTTATATATCCTATGCGTAGTCGAGATGCCTTCTCCGTCACCTCCAATTCATGCTCTACAGTTCGCAGATGATACAGCCTATCTCGCTCTTGGCTCCTCTGTAGATCGCATCAATCTTCAATTACAAGCAGCGATAGACAACTTAATCTCCTGGCGCTTACGCTGGAAGCTGAAACTAAACCTAATAAAAACCCAAATGGCACTTTTTGGTCGCGAGAAACACAAATACTGTCCTACACGAAATCCTGAGCGTCTTCATATTACGGTTCTGGGCTCAGAGATTTCCTTAAACAATAGCGTTAAGTATCTTGGGGTCCATTTGGTAAACATCTCACATGGCGCACACACCTGGCCGCTCTCGAGAAAAACATCTGCTGCCGTTTAAACCTTTGAGAAACTTGAAAGGCATAACCTCGTGTTAAACGCCAAAGTATTACTTCATACCTACAAAGTTTTCTTCCGACAAGGTATGACTTACGGGAATGTAGCTTGGCTTTCAGCAACTCCACAGTTTTATGGCCACCTTAAACTCCTCGAGCGCCAGGCGTTACGCATTGCTTACTCTCTGTCCTATCAAACCTCAAATGCCGAGATCTATCAACATACAACAATGCCTTCTACATGTATCTTGGATCATCTATATAGCCTCAGAACCCGATACATTACCCATCACGTAGATACATCTCATCTTACCCTCACCGAACTCTTAGGAGAGACTCCTGCTCTCCCCCGCTTTGGATACCCTCCTATAGACCATCTCCTTGCAATATACGAAAGAGCAACCAACTCAGATGACTACAACCCCGAGCGCAGAATATATCAAAACAGTCCTCATCTATATCGCTAATAGAATGGCCACATACACGCTTTACATTGTCACATATGCCCCCGTTTTGTGACTAAACTCACCTAACCCGTCCACCGACAAACTATACTTCAACTAATGCAGCTGAACAAAACCCCTGATACGAAGTAGACATTTTCTGATCGAATCTACGAAATCGATTACAGCCTGTTTACTATCACCAACTTACCACCAAACAGTACAGCATCACTCTGGCCTAAGAAAAGACATAACATTCTACGGCTCGCCCATCGTCAGATGGGAATTCAAGACAGATAAAAAGAAATGTTTTATATGTTTTGACTCTATCTCAAAGTTGGTGGTTAGTACAGATAACCACCGCGCTTTTGAGCAGTGACTATGGTAGAGAAAAACATGGCGCGTAAGATTCTCACAGTGAAAGAAATAGAAGACATTGTTTTAGCAGAGATACCCTGTGATCCTGAAAGTGATAAAGGTGACTGTGTAACTGATTCTGATCAGGATCCCACTTACGATCCTAACGAGGATGGATTTATTGACGACAGTGATACTGGTTCGGATAATGAAAGTAGGCTTAGTCCTAATTCTGACAAAAATTTGTTTTCTGTGCCCGTGTCATCAACCCACAACCAAGTACTGGTTGTTTCGCAACAGACACCTAACTGTAGTAAAAGTAAATCAGTTCAACCAATTCCAGGTTTCCTAGGAACGGAGGGAGTATCGGAGCACCTCAAAGACATTAGATAATTTGACACCATATTTACTATTCCGTATGCTGTTCACAGACGAGTTGGTAAGTCATATTGCATTCCATACTAATCTTTATGCAACTCAGAAAGGAAAACCCTTTACACCAGTGGATGAGGAAGAAATAAGAGTTTTGCGGAACAAACCTACACATGGGAATCAAACAGTTGCCAAGTTATGGAGATTACTGGTGGTCTTCTGCCGACTTGCATGATTCATATATTACCCCTCTGATGCCAGTAAAAAGGTTCAGTTTTTTGTTGAGTCATATCCATTTGAATGATAATCTTACACCAAGCCAGACTTTGATAAGTTATATGGAATAAGGCCATTACTTCACACATTAGAAAAGTCTTTCGAAAAGTATTATTTACCTTCTTTAAAATGTAGCTGTTGACGAGTCAATGGGGAAATTCTAAGGCAGGAGTTCACTAAAAGAATATATGAAGGACAAGCCAATAAAGAGAGGCTATAAAATATGGAATTTGTGTGATCAGTCCTCTCACAACCTAAAGTTTCAAATCTACTGTTGAAAATCTGAATCCAAAATGGAAATGGGTCTTGGAGCAAGAGTTGTCTTAGACTTGACATCGGAACTAGGTGGGAAGAATCACATTGTATACATGGACAACTTTTTCTCGTCTGTCGATTTGTGTATGCTGAAAGGACAAAATATATTCGCAGTGTCAACTGTAAATCCAAATAGAAAGAAGTTGCTAAAACTAAAGGACGAAAAATCCATGGAAAGAGTAGAGTTTGATGCTTGGGTGTGTAATGAAGGGATATCTGAGTACAGATGGAAAGATAAGAGAGGTGTAAATCTTATGTCAACTGTTTATAATCCTTCAGAAGTCATTACTGTTACAAAAAAGCAGAAGGATGGAAGCAAAGTAAATGTTTCTTGTCCAAAAGTTCTGCATGACTATAATAAGAATACTAATTTTGTTGACAATCTTGATCGTCTGAAAGGAGACTGTTTTCGTTCTCCACCTTTATAAAAGCAACATCAATCAAAGTAAAATAGACTACCGGTATCATTGCACTCCTAGTTCACTCACTGAATGTATTGATTTGGAGCTGTCAAAATTTACGACAAAATCTTCCAGGTGCTTGCAATCAGTACACGTAATTTCCCTAAGGCTGTCCTCATTTTCAAAAAAACAGCAAGTAGCACTACGAACTTATCTGTTTCTCTGTGTGTCTGTGACTGTCGGTACTGACATACGTAGTTCATGCTCGATTGTTTCATTCTGAGAAATTCACTTACAGGAAAGAAACATTTGTTTCCGAAAAATAATATACATATATTGTAGTTACTCATCCGTAATGTAACGCGAAAAAAGTAACGCAAACTAGGTACGTTACTTAAATATTTGTAACGCGTTACTAGGAAACGTTACTTAAAAGTAACGCGTTACAAGTAACGCGTCGCTTGCGTTACGTTACTTCCCAAGACTGCCCAGTAGTTGATGCCGCAATTCGTCATCAGCCACGGAAAGGTACATCACGACGATGTGCACTCTGCAGCACCAAGAAGAAGTCAGTGAGAACAGTCTGAGAATGCAGCACATGCAAAGTTGCAATTTGCTTGAAAAAGAAAATTGTTTCAATGAGTACCATGGACAGTGAAGTCCTCTGTGGGCGGTAGTCACTTTCACTAACCACCGGAAGTGATAACTTTCCTCATGAGTCTTAGACAAAATATCTGCGATTGTCGTAAATTATATCGTTGTTAACATGTGACAAAATAATAAAGCATGTGTTTTGAAGGAAAAGGTTATTTTCCTTTTTCTGCCCCTTAAAGAGTTAATGCTACAGTAGCTTCTTTATTTTTTTACGTTTACAACTTCGTACTTACGTATTTTTTTACGTTGTAAAAATACTATTATGTAAAGGGAGTATTTTGCACACCCCAACATCCATAATACTCCCCCAAATTTCGTTACACACACCCCTGCACATAAAAATATTGTTTTCTTCGAGTTTGTGTAAAAATGTATATCGTTATTCTGGGTGCTCACCCTCTTTAATTTCTAACACCCCACTAAGTAAAAGTTCCTGGCGTTCTTACTGATTATGTCATGTGATACTACCACGAATACCGAGATGGTATCAAGTAAATCATCCTCAATGCGACTTCTTTGCATATTCTTTCTCTTATTATAGCTATATTAAAATACAAAACCAGAGGGCAAACTTTGTCCTCTCCTGCGAAAAATCCAGTGGATGTATTTTTATTTAATCAAGCCAGAAAAACTGAATGTATACTAGTACGTACTGAATAGGTGGCATATTATGAAGGTTTGTTTTCTATCTCGAATAATCCAATGGAAAAGATGTCATCTATCTTCCATCAGTTCCTTAAGGTTTGTGATCGTCTCATCACCATTTCATTTTGTCTGCAGTCAGGCACGTAGCCAGGATTTCGTAAAGGGGGGGATCCGTGACATGAAATACTGTGGTCATCACAAAAGGGGCTCGATCACTCTAAACTATTTTACTGGAACATATATTGGTTCGTTTAGCCAGGATTTTGTAACGGGGGGTGGAGAGTGACATGAAATTCTGAAGGCCTAGGAGCTCGATCAATCTAAACTACTTTACTATCAACATATATTGGTTTGTTAGGACAAAAAATGAGGATATGTTGGCAAGTATTTTAATAACAAAGTATGAAGAATTTTCGAGCAAAATAAGAAAAAAAAAGTATTGAAAAAGATTTTGCAATATTTACGTCCTTCTCCTATTTACTCAAATATAACAATCTTCCTGTCGTTATGACCTCAATTATTATAAAAGGTACATACTGAATACTGTCTTGTAAACTATCTTCTAATATAAATAAAATAAAGAGTTTGTTTGTGTATTTGTCTGTCTGTCTGTCTGTGTGCGGCCTGAGGACCAGACGAGTGGACCGAGAGTTACCAAATTTTGGTCAGGGGTACCTTCTCCCTGGCACCAGATCAAGACGAAGCATTTTTTTTTTTTCAAATTTCGAAACAGTGGGGTCTCAGGGTTGCGTTTACCGGAACCAGCTTGGGAACCAGACAAATTGACTGAGAGTTACAAAATTTTAGTTACGAATACCTTGGTCCAGGCTCCAGACCAGAGTTAAACGTTTTTGTCGAATTTCGAACAAGGAGGGTCTCAGGGGGGCGTTTACCGGGACATGTAAAAGTAGTAGAAAATGGCCGATATTTATTTATTTAACAATCACCAGATACAGCTCAGAGGCCATTTTACACTGGATATGCAACAACATTAACAATGGAAAGGATTTGGGAAGGTATCGGCCAGGGCCTTTTTAAGAGGTGTCATCCCGGCATTTGCCTGGTAGGACCGAGGGAAACCCTGGAAAACCTCAGTCAGGATGGTAGGCAGCGGGATTCGAAGCCACGACCTCCCGAATGCGAAGCCAACGCTCTACCACTTGAGCTATTAGTGTCGAATTCATATTTTCGCGTTCGCTGAAATCAATGGTGAAACTCCAGTCGCATTAACTTCCAAATTCACGCTATTCGGCTCCGGGCCGGGGGTCACCGGAGGGGGGTGAGATACCAAGACATATAAAAGTAATCCAAAATGACCGATATTAGTATCAAATCCATAGTTTTCGCGGTCACTGACATCAATGGTGATACTCACACACGCGTTGACTTTCAAATACAGCCCCTGTGCGAAGCATGTGTATATTCAACTAGTTTTACAATATATGCGTTCCTTTCTCTATTGAATCAAATGCTAACAAAACTTTCTTCCAACATAATTTTTTGTTTTTATTATTCCGTCAAGCACTGTCGGTTCCAAATGACAGGTTAAAGGAGCAACAGAGAATTATCCTTGAAATAGCATGTTTGATACTGCAAGGATGCGATGACAAAAAGTTATGATTTAAAAAGTCCACGCTGTTACACAACGGCACTTATGCTATCGAAAGCTTGAAATCTCCCTGGCTAGTAGCAGGAATTTTGAGAATTCCATAACTTTTCTTGAAATTTCAAATTCCCTGGCTCTTCCAGAATACCTCGCTTACCTCGCCACCATATTGCAAGTAATACAAATCTCCTCATAAGAAAGAGTAAGCAAAAGTTTCCTGTAATTTTCTTTTTAATTTTTAACGCTGATCCTTCTTTTTGTCATTTCATTTGTTTTATCCTTCCTTAATATTTTCATTTTTGGTCTCGAAGGGGGGGGTCCGGACCCCCCCTTTGGCTACGTGCCTGCTGCAGTCCACAACGATTTCAAGCTGATTATACGTTTCGTAAGTAGCTTCCTACAATGTTCTCACTAGCATACATTATTTGTTCCTGACTTGAATTCTTTTCAAAAAGATACAGCTGTAAGACATTTCATTATGTGTTACAAATAAAAACTTATGGAAACACAGACTTCACCATTGTATTTTTCGTAAGATTCTAGCCCAATTTGATATATTACAGACCTCCTTCCTATTTAAAAAAAATAGAGCGAGATACAAGATGGCCACCTTCAAGATGGCGGCCATGATAAACATACCTTCCTACTTCATCCCGGTATCGGTTAATGTGTTTTTGTTTTTCATCCCTTTAACCGTTTTACAAAAAAAAAAATGAAATTTTCAAGCTGGAAACATTGTTATGGCTTATTCTGATCAATCACGTTCTTGCCCACTGTTTCTGTCTTTATGGACGGAAGAACTTTTTTACTTTAAAATAAAAAAATGAAAATAATAAAATAAAATAATTAAAATGATGATGATGCTGATATTGTATTTTGTATGATGTTCCCTTTCCTTGAGACTACAGGCTATGCTGAATGTATCACTGACTAGTGACACCGAACCTACTGGGCCCGTATGGGCTCGTCATCAACAGTCACTGATACACTCACCAAGCCAATCATCTACGGAAAATAGAACTCAAATCTTGCCCGAAAATGTAAAGATTCCAAAGTCTCCTCCATCTCAACTCACAGTCCGGTATCCAGGCCTGCAGTTCATTATCCACATCCCATCCGGAAATAGGTTGTGAACCACGACTACAGACACAGGACATCGACCTACGAGTGAAGCTGGCAATGAGCACAATGAAGATATTAATGTTGTCTGTAAAAGCCCTATCTAAATAAAAAAAATCTTACAAATCCCAAAACAGAATTTTGTCGTGCAACTTAAAAAAAAATCCAAACTGAGATTTTTGATTTAAAACTGATAAAATAAAATAAAAACTTTCTACAGATTCGGTTGTTTCCAACCCCGGTCACACTAAGGAAAAGTCTCTTCCCTTGATTCACGGCTATTTCATTCCCCAAGTAAAATTATTATGAGTGTACTGCTCTTTGTTTTGTTCATGCTTCACATAAATATCAAATATAACTGTAACTCAACTTTTACCTCTTAAAACTACAAAAGAATTATATTCTGTACTTGAAAAGAAAGAGGTTTTCACGGCTAGTAAATTTTATTTGACATTCTTTATGTAAGTTGATTTGAACAAGAAAATTTTATAAAAAAGGATCTTTACACATGCATGTACTGACATACCCATTTGAATTGAGCTGAAAGAAACTAACATTAAAGATTTTCTAGCTTTTCAGAGCCGAAACATTATTTACTTTTCCACAGATATTCCTGAAATATTCATATTCATTAATATTCTCGACTTTTCAAACATTCACATTAGATCGACACCAACAAATGAAAATAACACAATATAAATACACTACACTATTGAAAAAAAAAACTTCACTACCGTCAAATGGGGTGAATAGAAACATGGGGGTGAATAGAAACAAAACTCCCAGATTAGTTTTGGATTTATCTGGACGATAAATTAATCAAGAAAACTGAAATTTCTTAACATAGTCTTATACGGCTAAAGTGTCCAGGGCAGAGACAAAATGTTTTACTGAGTTGGGAACACTGAGGTAGACGGCAGTAGCATTAATGTGTTACTGAAATCTTACACGGTATTTTAGCGCTCCTTAAACTTTCTTGGTAAGTATGACATTTTCATATTTGTTGCATTTGAACATATGCCTATTTTGTAGTTTGTTGTTTCATTTACTGACGTTCATAGTAAAAGTTTTCCTTTTGTAAATTATTTTTAATCAAAATTTAACTTTACTGGGTTATTGTTATGATTTTTAATTAGTGGGGTGAATAGAAACACTTCTTGGGAAATTCTTGAAATTCCTCAAGGAGTGGAAAATTCTTGAGGAGCAGAAAAAAGGACCTGATAGGAATGCATCAACCATCTCTAAGAACGAATTTCCAAGTCTTCTGAAAAAAAAAGTGTGAAACTGAAGGAGGAAAATATCAGGGCTGGATTTGAAAAGTGTGGAATTTTTCCCCTTTGTCGAAACCAAATACTGAGGATGTTGCCAAAAAAAGACAATGAACGAGAAGAAACAGAACAGCAAAAGTCATCTTAGATTGTAAACCGTTCCCTTATGGATCTTCTCAGGAGCATGAGAGAAGATGAAAAAATTAAATAAGGGAAGAAGAGAGTACGAATAGATGTTTCTGGTAAGAGTTTTGGTTTGTTTTCTGAAAATGATACATTTTCATCAAATCACAACGAAACTCAACCTACCTTTGTATTGTCGGAAGAGGAGAAAGACAACACTGCAGAAGACAACATTCCAGACGATCACGAACTAGATGATTGTTTTCTAAAGCTGGTGATTTTGCTGTGGTAAAATGAGAAGCTAAAACTCGATGAGACTATTCAGCACCCAAGTGCGAAAATGGGAACATGATGCATATGTGGGAGTGTTTTATAAGAGAGCACATAAACAATGAAATTTTCAGAACGAAACTGTTGGGTTTTATTAGGAGTTCGTCAGCACGCTTTAAGTATATGATAACTTTCATGCCCCTTCGTGGCTAAGCGGTTAGCATACGCGCCTTTGGTGTGGGAGACCCGGGTTCGATTCCCGGCGGGAGCTCATGTAGTTCTGATTCTACGTTAATCAGTAGGTCCACGTCTCATATAGCCTCGTTGCTGAACGGGACGTAAACCTCAAAATCAACTCAACTCATGATAAGTTTCCCTGATGATTTCAGTTGTTTAAATCTTATTCAAATATCATCAAAACTATATGGTCGTTTATACCTATATTGTGCATTGTATTGTTTTATAAGTTTGTAACTTATGTAATACTGGTCTTATTGAACTAATATCTTGTAGGTATCAAATAAATAGTTCGTTTCAACAAATACGCTGTTTCTTTTTTACCTTTCCAATAGTATAAAAGAAACAACAATGAAAATAAAGTAATTGTTTCTATTCACCCCATGGGTAGGGGTGAATAGAAACATTAAGAAAAATCAAGGTGAAGAAAAGTGGAGTTGATAAATTGATATGACGTTTACTGAAATTCATTAGCATTTAAGACCTTTCTTTTGGAATAATCTGATACGCGAAACCTTTAACATTACCAGACTTATAATCTCATATAGCCAAAAATGTGTTTCTATTCACCCCATTTGACGGTACATATGGTTGTGGTTAGCTACATTTTACTTTCTTTCTCTATTCTTTTGGTGCTCAAAATCCTCTGTGCATTGAAATTGTGGCCGGCATAGAGGATTTACGCTTTTCGCTACCTCTCTTGAAACTCGGACCCACTGGACAACCTAGCACAGGTAGACACTCATATAACATATTGGCACAACTTAAACCTAAAATCCCTATCCTAATCTAGCTACACTATACTAACTTAACCTAAGAAAGAAGAAAACAAGAAAAGTCATACACATATTTATGAAGCACCATTCTCATTTATGCATTTATGTTCATTTTGCTACCACATTATAACCAAAGACGCAGTGGCTATTTTCTTTAGTGTCGCTCTGAAATTCTGAGTTTTCTTTTAAAAAAACTAAAATATTTCTACTAGCAATCATTAAAATTGTAATTTTAAAACTCGATGGGTATCAGAATAAAATCACTGAGATTTAACCTATTGACGATAGTTTCCTGTTACCGGTATGCAAAATTCATGTACCCTTCCACTTGACTTTAGCCGTGAATCTGACACTTACTTCCAAAATTACTATAACGTTTAGGATTGTTAAAAAAAACCAAAGACAAACATCATGCCAAATTATAAATATTTCGAGCAGTACTATGTTTCCGAAAAACTGAACAATTTGGAGGTCGTAGGGAATCTAAACATTTCTTTGTTTTGGGGGAAAATGTGTGGGCTGTACACACATTTTCATGATGTTATGACAATCGCTCTGTGTTGAGATAATCTAGCTTTCTCCCCCCCCCCTTCATTGAATGAATTCACGATGTCACATTGTCCAGACCCATATGTGAGAGATGTTGGGGAAAACTTAATGCACTTAGCACATCATATTGAAAATTTTACACATGCACAAGAAAACCACACTCGTTTGTTCTGCCACAAGACAATGAATTTAGAATAGTTCAGATAGTTAGAAGTTGTCACTATCTGAACTGAATTTCGTTTTACTGATTTCTACTTACATGGATCCATCCTTCGACGACTAAATAAACTGATATTAAAAAAATATTTGTGATGATGGTATGCCACGAAAATCTCCTTTGAGATTTTTAACTCGTGGATTCTAAAAATGTCTACAGGTACCAACAACTGCAATGCCGTTCTATGTGGCCATTGAGCGCCACTCAACTTCTTCTTCCTGAGCACCAAACTCAAGACCTGATTTCTTCGCCACCGTCTTATTCAGCTTCTCCTACGTTTTCTCGCTGTTCGAGAACGTAAAATTTTCCAATAAGCACATTCCATAAGAGTACCACTGATGCAAGACGAAAAACAATTCACAGTTTTTAAAAATACTAGTCACTTTTACAATTTTATACAGACGACGCACACTGTACGTCTGTGTCCTATAATGGCTGAAGATGTAAGACAAAGAACAAATCACAGTTTTAAATAATTAGTTTAACAAATTGATACAGACGCCGAACACTGCACGCCTGTCTCCTATAGCTTCTTCTGATGTAAGACAAAGAACAATGAGAAGATGATCCCTAATTGGAAGATAATTGTGACGTAACTATCGGATGATAGGCTTCGGTGCTGAGATCAAAGAAAGCCGAAAATCTCTGCCACAGCTGTGATTGCGGATGATCCAATCAAATAATTTACTCCGAAAACAGAGATGCACCAAGAAGAAATTATGGCTGACTTTCTTAATTTGGAATTTTCAAGAAAATTTACGAAATTAAAATTTTTGTTTTCTTGTGAAGATTCCCCATGCCGAAATATCTATAAAAATAAACTGAAAACCATTTAAAAAGCTAAAATATACACTTATTTTCTAAAATAATGTTATATTTTTGGCTAAATACGTAAAATATACAAAATATAATTACTAATCATGTATTCTTCATTTAATACTCGTTGAAACGATTTACTTAACTGAAATTACGCAAAATTTGCGACCTACAGTTTCCTACTACGAAATAAAACATGTTTTTCTGACATTCTCAATAAAGTTAAAATTCCCTTTCAATATACAAGGTGTTCCAAAAGCACCGGTCCATGTTACGTTATGCCGAGCATAAGGTAACAACTTTAAATTTTTCTCACGCTCGCTTCTTGATATTCCACATTTCTCTGCCAAATTTGGTCAAGAAACTAGATTTCCGCATCGATAGATTTACTTTTCAGAGAAGAAAACTATGAAATACTGATACAGAACCTTCTTAAAAAGTTGCGAGGCGCAAGGATGAAATATGTATTTTAAAATTTATTCACATGTATTTTAAAATGTATCTGCATTTCCATTTGAGTTATTTGTCTGAAAAATTAGCTGCTATAAGCAATGAACAGGGTTAGCGTTTTCACCAGAACATTTTGCAGACGGGAAAACATTATAAAGGGAAATGGATATAACCACTAGACCAGCAGGGAGATCTCTTTCTATATATATAGGTTCTACAGACCTTTGTGCAAGTAAGTTGTAAATCTGAGGCCCCGCTAAATGTTGCCAATCGGGCCCCGCACCACCTAAGGCCGACCCTGATCCGATGATTATATTCAGTGTTATAATGCAAAGGAGGTACCAACATAAGGGTTCATCGTGAAGTTAGAACAAGAAACAGGCAGCTCCGGAAAAGTTTCTAGAAGTTGACTTACCTGGTTCTTGCATAAAACTCTTCTATTCTTCTTGGTAAATTTTGGTAATTCCAAAATTACGGCGGGGCTTAACTGAATGTAACCCTTCGTTCACTTCCTTCACTAGAAAATCGATTCCTAGAAGGTTTTAAATTAATACTTAAGGGAGGAGTTGTATTCCTGGCTTCAGATTCACTTTAGGAGAGGCTAAACCGCTACGGATGTAAATACAATGTGCAGATATACGCAAGAAAAATTACAGTGCAAAAAACGCAAACAAAACTGTTAGGTGTCCACTAAAGGCAAGAGGTATATTTAATCGATACGTGAGACGACAAGGCTGGTGTTCCCGCGCGGAATGCATCCATAGCGAGCAGGCGCGTTAGCAACGGTTGGTATGCGAGTAAGCAAGGATGATAGAACGCACTGTGTTCATCAAGTTATTAGATGCCTTGCCTGTCGAGCAGCTTCATTCTTATGGGTCATTATTTAACGCACTGGATGACATAGGAATTCATTATGGTTTCCCTATAGACCAGAAGCATGCAGCACAGATTTCGTATTTCTACATTGTTAGGCATGTCCGAGGTAAGATCCCCACATATTTTCATTACTTATATATTCTTCTTTTGAAATAGCATATTTCTTCTGTTAATTTTATAAATCTATGTTCTTATAAAATAGGACCTCAGCGATTAAAAAATTTAATTTTCTCAATTCATACGTTATGATTAATAATCTAAATCTTTAACAATCATAATATATTCTTAGTAACTCAAGGTTAAGTAATGTTGGGTTTAGGTATGGGAAATCATATGACTTCCAGAGGGATTAATTCAATAAATGAATTGCATAAAGTAAACTATTGCCGATAAATTTTCAATTAATTTATTTTAGTGGTATTAAGGGGTCGTCAACTATGAGAGTTGGTTATCTAATACATCTTCATTTCTTGTCTCGTACTATGAAATTGAAGTAATGATGAATATGTTGTATAGACAATAATACCGCCGCCCGAAGCACCAATTTAATGAAAAGGATTCGACGGACAGTCACCTGTCATCAATTGGGTCCCCTCCTCTAGCTTGACTGGAGCTCTAAGAGAAAACTCAACCTCAAAGCCGCAGAGTCTGCTGCGGAACTTTTGGCTCCCCTTTCACCTGGCTTAGCTTGCTTGGAGCTCTGTCGGGATCCCAACTTCAATTGCTTAGCCTGCTCCGGGACTTTGTGACTCTTTGACACCTTCATTACTCACCGCGGAGCTTTGAGGTTTCCTACACCACTCTACCTAGCTTGCGCGGCGCTATGTAAGAAATCCTGGCTCAAGGCTGCAACGTCTTGGGTATGCTTTTCTTTCTCACATTAAAAAAATGTATTGTAGTATTTCTGTAAATACTGCTGTTATTAGAGGATTTTTACAATAAACCGGTAGTGAGAGTCTATTCCGGACTCTGGTTTACCCAACCTAGCTCTATTCATCCCTTCAACGGGAAGAACTTTTTATAATATCATGTTATTTAATTAAGTTACTACGCTTTGCTTTCTCATTCAACAGGTAAAGTGGAGCATTCCGACACCTAGATATCCAATTCCAAGAGCGACTGCAAGTGTATACTTCACTCTAACTGTCTCCAAACTAAAACCGAGAACAGAGGCAATTGACGTAAGTAAATTCCTAATTAAATTGATCTGTTTGTCATGAAGTATTTCGTTTGGAGTTTTAACATTTCGTTTTCCAAGCACAGTGACTATATGAGGTTTGAGCCTACGTAAAGCGTGTCCCAAAATTCACTCAAGAAGTAATTTTGATAGAAAACACAGTTTTATAATTAAAAATTGTATTTTTCTTATTTATTCATAAGGTATACAGTATAGAGTTATGTGTGGAATAGAAACACAGATTTATAATTAAAAATTTTATATATATATATATATATATATATATATATATATATATATATATATATATATATATATATATATATATATATATATATATATATATATATATATATATATAGATTCATGAAGTATACAGTATAGGATCATGTGTTGAATAGCATATCGGGTTAATGGCTTCCACGGCTTTGCTAGCCCATACGTGCCCTTTTGTTGAAAATTTCCATGACTATTTTGCATAAATGTGGCTGATTTTGGTTGATACAGCGCTCGGTTTCCTTCCTCAAGACGTGGGCGGTCGTGCGCATGTTGGCATAAACATTAGTCTTAAAAAACGCCCCAAAGAAAAAAAGTTAACCTCGTTAAATTGCATGATCTGGGCGATAAGGCTGCATCCACTTGTTGTTCCAGAATCCCTTCAACGAACTCTCTTCGCTGTGCGTGCACTGAGAAAAATCTGTTCTCCAGACAGAGGTATATTGTACAAATATACGTAATCCTCTTGCTTACTACAGAAATCAGTATGGAGAATACGTTATCCATATCCTACATACACACTGCCCTTACATGTTACATCATGCCATTGCAGGATATCTGACATCTAACAGTTTTTCGTATATCACATGCATATACTCATGTTACATTCCTCAACAATATATGTTATATACGTGCATTTGTATGTGAGATCCTGACCACCTATATTGTTTCATAGGGAAAGTATGTACAGATGGAACACTTATACGGAAAGTATTATAAAACGTTCGTTTTCAGTTATAGGTCTGCTGAACGTTAAGTCCAAAAATTACAGGAATTACACATGTAACCTACCTTTTTAAGTACGCCACCTACATTTTTTCTCAGTGTGGTCCTTAGGCTTCAGTTTTTTAGTCAATTGAACTTTTTTAGTTTAAAAATGCAAATCTTTCGTGAAAATACGCTGTAGAGAGCTTCTCGAAGTCCAATTCTTAACCATAGTGCCGAATTGATATTCCTGGATTCTCAGCAACACCGTCACGAATTGCTTCGATGTTTTGAGTTGAACGATTTGCTAAAGGACGGTCAGAGTATTTAAATTTAGAAATTGATCCAGTCTCCCTAAAATTTAAAATTAATCTCTTCACAGTTGCTGAAAGATGAAGATGAGGATTTAGAATTCTGGGCTTTCGCCATCGATGGCCATGTTAGCCCGTCACGGCTGAGGGATGACGTTCTTCGGTGATCACACTATCCGGAGAAAGGGAAGGAATGAAGCGGCCCGGGATCTATAAGTTAGGTACCACTCCGGCATTTGCCTGATGTGAACAAGGGAAACCTCATTCAGAATGGCCGGCCTGAAAAAGCCTTTTACACTTTTTCGAAGTGCCCCCCACCGGGAATCGAACCCAGGACACAGTTGATGAAGTTAAATGACTGTTCCGACCATATTTTGTACGAAAATTGCGAACTGTAGCTGCCAAACCTTCATTATTTTTAAAATATTCGTCAATAATGAGAGCACGTTGTTCTTTCGTGTAGCGCTCCATTTTTTAATAATCCTGAACTGTCAGCAGTCAGTGTTTTTTTTCTTTCTTTTTCGTTGCCAACAACTTATCGTACAAATGGCGCAAAATTAAAATCGTGTTTGAATTTTGGGACACACGCTAGATATTTTAATGTTGGATGCAAACCAAATGCACTTCTACCGGAAATCGAACCCATTTGTTTTCACCAAAGGATCCCAAAATCTGGTAGACCATCGGAGTATCTCTCGCTTGGTGTTCTATGTAGGTGTAAAATATCCCTGGTTCGATTTATTCTGGGAGAACATCCAACATGGTTCAATTGTTCAGATCTACTTTAAAGTGTAGGCCTGTCCTAAATAGGCCTATACATAAATGACATAAATACAATCAATTAGTCAAGCTGAATAAACATGTAGTCATGCAGGAGTTCGACTCTGAAAAATTGGTAACTCATTTATACCTAGGTACAAAGTTCTTTAACCAGGGTTAGCGTGATCAACATTTTTATGAAACCAAACTGACACACACACTAATCAAATAAATAAACTAAAATCATTAAGTGCAACATAATACACTGAATAGTAACCACCTACATAATACGTTGTTGGTCCACTTTTTTGCTCAAAGGATGGCCTGGACACGCGATCGCATGGGTTGACAAGTTGCTTATATGTTTCTATATATTCCTGAAGGCATCCCACAATGAGCCCACGGATTTCGGCCAAGAATCATGGGCCGAAGAGCTTGTTCCACAACATCCCAAGGATGTTCAATAGGAGTAAGATCCGATGAGTTACGGGCCAATTCATATACTGCAACTCTTCAAGCCAAGCAATACACTCCTGGCTAGGTGACACGGTGCATTGTCGTCCTGGAAAATGCCGTCTCCGTGTGGGTATGAATATTCCATTGTGATTCCCTAAGGCTAGTTTTAGACGGAAGCATTTATCGTAGCAGATATGCTGCCAAAGTTTCATATAATATTCTATGGCATCAAAAGTAAATGGTGCTTTTAAACGGTAGCATTTTAATAAGCATCTGTCGTGACGTAGCAAACAAATCACTGGAGAAGAGCTCAATTATGGCTCCGAAATTAAGCGTGAGGTAGCTAAAGCTATAGTAATTGTAACAACAGTTCTCGCTGGTCATATTAAAAAACGAAAATCACAAAGAAGTATGTGGGCAAAGAGTATCCCTACTCCAACTCATTTTTCTTTACTACAATTCAATTTCCCACACAAAACAAAGAGCATGGCTATTTGGCACAAAATCTTTCGCTTCTTTTTAACACACCACGGCGCTGCAATCGGACCAGAAATAGTGGGAAAATGCTACGAAATAGAGCAGGTTCTATCGACAAGAAATAATATAGGATATGCCATGGCATGGGAAATTCCTATAGCATTTGCTACTTTACACGGTAGGATATCGATGATACGATTTTTGCTACGAGAAATGCTACGATAAATGCTTCCGTCTAAAACTAGCCTAACACCTGCAGATACATAACGGATGTCACACTGTGATCAGAGCCGTAGCTACAGATTTTGGCGCCCGAGGCGAAGTAGAATTCGGCGCCCCTACACTCACCGCACCAAGCTTTTCCTTCCTTTTTTTTTTTTTTTTTTTTTTTTTTTTTTTTTTTTTGCTGCATATAAGAGAAGCAGCTTTTGTTGTTATGTTATGTTGATTCTTTTAATCAAGCTGCTTGGACAGATCATTGCAACGGCCAAAAGCGATCATTATGTATTCTTTTACAAAGAAGAGCTGTTTTCAAGAGGCTTGTTTTGAGTTTTCGTTATAATTGACAAAACTACCTTTGGCTTTATATAAATCTACTTGGAGATTTTTATGGAAATTTACAGTACAACTATTTGTAACGTTTCATACTATCGATAAGAAATGAAATTTCAATGCGTTAGAAACTACTTGATTTTAAAATGTTCGAAATAGGTGACAGTATTAATTTCCAGTAATAATTGTAAATTTTTGTAATTTTATTCTGTATGTGACCTTTAATTTCGATTCTTTTAACATCAGCAATTAAACGGGTTGAATTTGTTAATGATAGACTTTCGTTTATTACTCTTAAAAGTTGGTGGTGTGATATTATTCTTTTAAATGTACATACCCGAACAGAAGATGACGATATAAAAGACACTTTTTAAGAAGTATCACGGGTATTCGACAAAGTCCCGTGATACCATATGAAAATTCTATTAGAGGACCTGAATGCGAAGGTAGGGCGTGAGGGATATTTTCAGGGAAAGAAAGTCTGGGTTATAGGGTTATAGGGAAAGAAAGTCTGCATAAGGAAAGTAATGACAACGGCGTTAGTTTCGTGAACTTTGAAACATCCGAAAACCTTATTGAAGAGTACAAAATTCCCACATCACGACGTTCATAAATACACACGGACCTCGCCAGATGGAAGAATACACAATCAAATTGATCACGTTTTAGTAGATAGAAGAAGACAGTCTAGCATTATTGATGTTTGCTCGTTCAGAAGACTCGACTGTTACACTGATCACCATCTGGTACACTGATCACCATAAAGAGAATATTCAACATTTGAAAATTAAAAGGTTTGGTTTAAAGAAATTAGAGCAGAACCAGCCGAGAAGGGAACACCTGATTGAAATGTAATAGATTCTCGTTTTTAGAAGGTTTTAAGACCACTAATGTTGAGGATACTTGGGTTCAAATTAGGGATAGTATTAAAATTTCAGCAAGAAAAAAAAATTGGGGCACGCGGAAATATGTAGGAATAAATCATGGTTCGACCAGAATGTGCCACACTAACGGAGAAGGGAAAATAGGCGAAACTGCAGCGTTGACTATAAAATCCGAACGATATAACGACACTAAAATTCGTTGACATCAGACGGGAAACTTCCAAAATTTTTAGAAGAGAGAAACGTGATTTTTTTGAAAGGTTAAGTTAATGAATTTGAAGATAATAGTGAAAGAAAAAATTCGAGACATGTTGAAGGTCATCAATGAATTTAAGAAAGGGTATCAACCTCGCGCGTATATATTAAAAAAGAGACGACGGAACAAGTCTTACTGATACAGATAGCGTCTTAAATAGATGGAAAGCGATTTGCTTAACACGCAGCTAAAAACTAATTAATGTTCGTGGAGAAAGGGAAATGCACAGCAGAACCACAAATTTCAGTCTAGCCGAACAGTAGTAGAAATTGCTGTAAAGAAGTTTAAAAAAAAACACAAATCCCGGGTATATACGAAATTCCTGCTGAGTTAAATTTAACTGGAGGTGAAAAATCGTGGAACAAAATATACAAACTCATTCTTCTTATTTGGAACAAGGAGGAATTACCACAAAAGTGGAAAGAATGAATCTTTGTTCCAATTCACAAGAAAGGCGACAAAGCGGATTGTAATAATTATCGAGGCATTTCTCTTGTGTCAACATCCTATAAAATTCTCTCAAACATTTTATTAGCAAGATTGATCCCATACGCGATGAAATTATTGGAGATTATCAGTGTGGATTTAGACGAAGTCAATCAACTATGGACCAGATATTTACCATTCAGCTAATACTCGAAAAGAAATGGGAATTCAATAACCCGGTACATCAATGATTTTAGAAAGGCTTATGACTCGGTTGGAAGTAGTGATGTGAAGTGGAAAATTTTCCGTTCTAAAAAAATATCAGTAATCAAGTAACAATTCCTCAGTAATCACAAAATTGATTGAATTCATGTATAGAAATGTTAAAAAGTGAAAGATCGTTTAAAGAATCTGAAAATTTTCATGGCTCAGACAATTTACAGTACTATTTAGGAACAAGCGAAACAATTTTTCATCAATCGAAATATTTTCTCTCTTCTATGGAAAAATTGAAGAACTATTTATGAGTCCGAAAATTTTCATCATTTTGAAGCAAAGAGTAAAACAACTTTTTGTAAATCGGAAAGTTTTATTGCTCTGTAGAAACAAGTGAAAGGAATATTCATAGATCGGAAAATTTTAATTACGATGGAGAAACAAGTGGAAAAAACTTTTCATAAGCTGGACAATTTTGGATATTATATATAGTGATGTTAGGTGGAAAATTTTCCACTATATTTAACTGTACATTGAGCTACAAAATTGAATTTCTGTAGAGGAAAGTTAGTCAGCAACAAATTATAATTTTCCAATTAGCTTTCGGGAACCGGAAAATTTTCTAATATTTCAAGTTGGGAAGTAAAAATTTACATAGTGTTTCTCTCCCTCTCCCTTTGCGAGTTCCTTCGTTAGTACATTTTGGTATCTGCTTGCAGCAATATTATCAACAATTAAATTGCAAACCTTTATTAATGTTATAAGTGTAGTACATACATTATATATTTACGGAAAGTCCATGGCATTTTTTATACCTTTGGTAAAATCTGAGATGAAAATAATGCCATAAATTCGTAAGGATCCGCGGATCACCAATTGGAAAGCATTGAAATACAAAAATCAATTTTGAATAACGTTCACTGTGTTCTTTTTTCACGTTTATCTATGAGGATTACGTTAGAAATTAGAAGTTATCAACTATCTGATGACGTGACTCCCGAGACGATTTTAATTAAAATATAAGCATGAACATGAATCTGAATTTCACAATTAGCTGCAAATGTCGTTTAGTCCATTGACCAATTCACGAGCAATAATAATTGTAGGCTACGTGATGTCTGAAATCTTTGGTTTAGGTTTATACGGGTGTTGAAAGAAACAAAACAATAGTGGGGATTTTATATCTTCTGTGCTTGTTTATATACCAACAGAGGTCTATTGTCCATTCACTTTTAAAAGAACTGTTGGAAAGCAGGTTTATCATGCAGTTACAGTTGTTTTTGTATGTATGTGTGTGTGAAGCGTTTTGCCTGATGGTGTTTGTGCTATTCTGAAACTCTCTCTCTCTTTTTTTTTTTTTTTTTTAATGAAGAGTTACGTGGAAAAACAAAATTCTGATCTTTTTTACATCTATTGACTTTCAAACCCAACACGTATGAGGGATGATATCTCTCGGCGAGCACACTATCTGGCGAAGTAGAGAACGAAGAAAGCGGCCTGAGACCTTTATATATTAGTTACCACCTTGGCATCTGCCTGATGTAAATGAGGAAAACCCAGGAAAAAAACTTTTCAGGATGCCTGTCCTGAAAAGCTTTTTACACGTTTAGCACCGAGTGGCCCCACCGGAAATCAAAATCGGGAACGTTTACATGAAAAGCAAGAACACTAACAAGAGCACTATGCGGGGTTACTCCAGTTAATCAGATTTTAGTATAGTTTTCCCTAAAATTCCTCTAATCGACAGCCTCTTTTCTCCACATACCTTATTTCAATCTCGATATTTTTTTTAAATATCTTGCCCCAAGAAATCTACCGCCATGAGCCCGGGACCCTGTGGCCCTTGCGAAATACAGGCCCGGTCTGTATGTCCTACCTTTGGACATTTCTTTTCGTCACAGCTAATATCGATACTATTGTAGAATATATATATATATATATATATATATATATATATATATATATATATATATATATATATATATATATATATATATATATATATATATATATATATATATATATATATATATATATATATATATATATATATATGATGTTTTTGTACTCACTTGTACTTCAAAGCCAACAAACAGTACACACCATCAAACAGAAATGTAGAAATCTCATCAATAAAATTGAAATGGCTCGATCAGTGTTGCCAACAGTTTATCACGTATCACGTTTTTCCACCAGATCAATATCTTCAAACCACACAAATACCGCTAAAAATGTTTTAAGGCTACTACAAATCCCATTTGGTATGCAAATATAAAGCGACAACTTAAATTTCTACAGTAGATTCTTAGTATTTCTAGTTTCAGTTACAATGTATAATCACGATACATCTATTGGAGCGATGGGAACTTCAAAAACCAACTGTGCGTTTCACTGGCTTTAAAAAAAAAAAAAATCTTGACAGACAGTTGCTGCAGTAGAAGCCGGAAGTTGATGCTAGATACATTTCTTCAAGAATCAGATGTGGGGTGTCTCTTTCTGATATTTGATACACACCGTTATTGACTCTCATTATTATACTAGCATTGTCTGTACCACGCTCTCCAGCTTGTGTAAATCTATATTGAAAATCATTTTTTTTTTTACAGTTGTCACATTTCATGGGAATTAGCCCCTTTTCCAGATAATTTTGTCCGGATAAGAGGAGTAATCAAACTCTGAGAGGGCTGTACTGCAACACTATTGGATGCCTATACAAGAGAGAGATGCAACAGGAATTTTATCTTAGTTCCGGGGGCCTATGCCTGGAAGAAACATTGGTGGGCATCACAACACAAGAGTTAAGGGTCTTCACTACTGCGAAATTAAACTACCGCTAATTTTAGAGATTTTCTGTAACAATTTCAAAACAATTAAAAATATTCGAAAAGCAGAAACGTAGTGAACTAGACAATATGATTTTGCATGTGATACTGTTATCACAAGTCATTTATCTACTTCCGATTTACAACAGTAGATAGATTTAGTATTTTTTGCGGATTCTGTAAATAGCGGCATACCAAAACCAAATGGGTGAATTGTGGTAAAGGTATCACATGCAAAATAGTATTGTCTAGTTCACTATGTTTCTGTTTTTCGAATATTTTTATTTGTTTTTAAATTATTACAGAAAATCTCTAAAATTAGCGGTAGTTTAATTTCACTGTATTGAAAACCCTCAAGCTAATTTCAGTTTTGCGCTATTAAAAATTCGCTACATTTTCACCAAAAATAATTCACGGCCCATTAGATATCCCCACTAGCCACCAGACTAAAAATTTACCCATCGAGCAAGCATTCAAAACCACCAGATTTGGTGGGAAAACCACTAAATTGGCAACACTGAATTATATTGCTGTTCTCGGATTTTTTTCCTCCGACGTTTTCCTTTAACTATTGAATTGTTTTCATAATATTAAAGACTTCTGTGAATTTATGTTTAGAGAATAATATTAATAAAATTATTTCCGTCGTAGTAAAATTGCTCATTCACATCTTGGATACAGTTCAACCACCAACGGCCAAAGATGTTAAAATGCTCTCTTGCATTGTTTCTTATCATGAATATGTATTACACTTCTTTAAAAACATTTTTACAATGTCGTTGAGTTTTCTTTTAAATTCTTATTTTTTTCGGAATTTTTAGCATTCTATTTAGTTTCATTCTATTGTTTTCTGAATGTAATGTAATAGATTTGGTAGTGTTACGTGACAAAGAGAACACTTAGATTTAGCACAAATATTTATGTTACTCGCCACATCTATTAATGGCATAGCGAGAAGGTATTTCGATGGTTGTGGCCAAGCGCTTACTTCTCGTGCAAGGGGTCTCTGGTTCAATCCCGAGTCAAGTCAGTTTGTGGTGAACAGCGTCGTCTGTGTGAGTTTCCTAGAGGTTATACCGTTCGGTCTTACCGTGCATTCTCATTCTTCCAGTTCTTTGCTAATAATTAAATTTCGTTAATTATCCGTATACTTATCCTACAAGCATAACCATAAGACGCAAGACTAAAATGGTATCCTTCACTTCATACCAGTGCCGTGCTGTGCGGGGTACAAAATTTGGATGTGCATGTGCACATACATAAAATTGAAGGAAAAAAATAATAAAAAGTGCTCCAAATCAAGGAAAAGCAGGGTTTATTTTTGAAAACTTTCTTACACTTCGCGGCTGGTCTATTGACCTCACTCATATGTACGGGGGTCACCATCTTATACTCTCGCCGCGAGCGCTGATTTTCCACGGCACCGCACTGCGACTGCTTCATACGAAAAGAAAAGTATGAAACAAAATATTTGCAATGGTAATTACGAAAATGTTAAGTTCCTTTCCTTCGCATTACAACTAACATTTTTCCTTGAAAATTGAACATTGCGAGAACTTAGAATATACAGCCCTTGAACGAATGACAAACACTATAAGGATAAATAAGCCAACTTTAAGGGAATTAAAGCATAGAAAATAACAGAGCTATGTAATAAAGAGAAAACTCTTCCCTTACAATTTATAAAGCTTAAAGGCAGCAGGAAATAAACAATTCGAGATACTTACTACTTCAGGCAGATCATTAATTAAAATCAGAAACAAAAAGGGACAAAGGTTAGAAGCTTGAGGAACACCATATGAACTCACAAATTGATAGAAAACTTCTTATTGGAAATCTGCATATTGATTGTTATTATGTAAATAAAATAAAAAAACTATTTAAAAATGTGTTATTTAATTATTGGCCCTTTCAGGAGTGCGGCTATATGAGACATGCACCTACAGCTTAACGTGGGATCCCAACCGCACGAGCTCCTGTTGGGAATTGAACTTGGTCTCTCACATGAAAGGCGCGTACGCTAACCGCTTAATCAGGAAGGATCTCCGTTAAATTTTTTTGAATAATATACATTTTGTAAATTTCTTGGGTAATATTTCATGATCACTTTTTTGGGGGAAGCCTTAGCAAAATCCAAATATGTTACATCCATTTGTTCTTTTCTTTTAAAACAGTTATAAATATCCTGTATAAATTACAACGAGTTAGCTATTATTACTCTATTGAGCATGATTGAACAACTTGCCATATAGTATGTACTCTTATATCTTACACAGTGATAGAAAAGACCCATAATTAGTTATAATATTTTTGTTACATGATTTCAATATAAGAGTTAATTTTTGCTTTTTCCATTTTTTGGGGGGAAATTTGTTAGTTTCCAAGGATAAATTGATAATAATTCGTTCTGATACAACGTTTCCGCACGCTTTGATAATATAAGAAGGAATTCTATCTTGGTCACAAGATTATTTTGGTTTAAGTTAATTAATAACACATTTAACTTCTTCCGAGACAAAATAATGAAAATGTAAAATATCAAATTTATGATTTATATTCGATAAGTCGGTAATACATCATTGCTCTTATAACTGAAATTGTATTGTTAACCGAAGAAAAATATTTTGCAAAACCATTAAAAATATTGCTCTGGTAGAGGTTCTCACTATTTAAAGTATATACCTAATTTATAGTATTAGTATATTAACATTAGTTTGGTGTGGTTCTACATAATCATAATAAGTTCTGTGTACAAGTTTCTTTAGACTAAGTTACTGAATCTTTTGTCGTGGTACTTAGAAAATTTACATTTTTAGCACATGTTTCCTTAATTTTAATTATTCGAATTATTTCTCTGTAAACCATACCAGATACATAGATTTCGTAACTTGCATACCTATGGGTATACAATCCTCAAAACATTTGGTAATGAAACATATAGAAAGTCCAGAAGTGAATCAACATTTTCGAAATCATATAGCTCTTCCCAGTCGTAATCACGTTTTTTACAATACAATTTGTAAAAATCAGGTTTCCTATAATATTTTCTTTGTGTTGCTTTACTTAGGGCATTTTATTAACGGATAGTATAAAAATGGCTAATTAGGATGATTCATAATTTCAGGTACTAAGG
The DNA here is from genome assembly GCF_964235325.1 of Thermobia domestica. Taxonomy (NCBI): domain Eukaryota; kingdom Metazoa; phylum Arthropoda; class Insecta; order Zygentoma; family Lepismatidae; genus Thermobia; species Thermobia domestica. The sequence goes on along the minus strand of NC_137454.1, from coordinate 18,269,397 downwards.
GAGACTTGTTTTGCTCGAGTTTCACTGAAACATTCGCGCTAGAACTAAATCTAAAATTCTTGGGTTACAACTTTGTATATTATCGTAGGAATTTATATTAAAATATGAAATACATTGTTGAAGTTTTTGGCAAGTTCTCGATCCTCTTAAAATTTGTATCACCAATTTCTTTAATATTAAAGTCTCGAACTATAAGGAAAGCAGAAGCAACATAACTAATGCTCTCTTTTAAGTGATTAAAATAACCTTCATAAATATTTATTTAGCAAATTGGTGTTATATGCAAAACGTTCATAAATAGTATTTTTTGTTTCATAACGTATACCTATTGTTAGCAATTCACAATTATGCGGACTATACGTCACTTTATGAAAAGATATATGTTGTATGTCCTTTTAACCACTACAAGTACATCCCCACTTCCAGATTTACCTGAAGTTCTTTATTACTTCTAAACACACTATCTCTTATCAAATAATTCAGATGTCTCAATATCATTAGTCAAGAATGTTTCTCTTATGTCTAATAATAGTTGTTACTTAATATGCTTTCCAGAATGAAGTGGGTTTTAATTCTAAGACACCTAACATTTTGATAATACAATGTTAGTTTATTTTCATTTTCCATTTCGTATGTGAATAATTGCAAATATTAACAAAGTAAAGTGAAAGATAATAAAAATCAATACATGCATTAAAAATACAATAATAATAATAATGAGTTGATTTTGAGTTTAACGTCCCGTTCAGCAGCGAGGCTATATGAGACGTGGACCTACTGATTAACGTGGAATCCGAACCACATGAGCTCCCGCCGGGAATCGAACCCGGGACTCCCACGCCAAAGGCGCGTACGCTAACCGCTTAGCCACGGAGAAGCTCATAATAATAATAAGAGTAGAAGAGAATCATATAACAAAAGTACGGTGAACTAGCCTTGTCGTTTGAGTAAATCTTCCTAAGAAGAGATTACATAAATGGGACTTTGGTCACCTTTCCTAATTTTAAGTTTCTCACTATAATTTACTCACATATATTCATATTGCTTTCCATGCTGAAGCTGTTTGCCTTAGTAAATAGTCCTCTCTTGTTGGGGCCAAGGCTTAGTTGATATTGTATTGAATTGTTATTGATCATGCTTACATCAATTGTAAATAAGTTTATTTTTACTTCTATTCTTGAAAGAAATAACTATTTATGATGTCTTCGTTCAAACTTCACTATAATACCCGTTGTAGGTCGATTAATAAATTTCTTTAATATGTATCGTTAATTCTTTCGTCAACTACGTTACATTCTCTGATTCTAAATGTTTATACAGTTCACAAGATTATCTAGAATAACACAACACAGTTATACACTTTCAAATATATATTATTATCTTTCAACATATATCTCGTTTGTCACATTAAAATATTATACATTCAGAGTACACAAGATGGTTCTTCGTTACCTCTATCTTTTTTCAGTTACCATAACAACGACATTAAACAGATAAAAAATCGTCATAGCAACCAAATTAAGAAAACCTCTCGATAGAATACAAATATTTAAATTATTTCTTTCTTTTTTTCTTCTTAAGTGTTTGTGCCTTTAAAATAGCACTTTTACCCAAAAATATAAATACTTGGAAAGAATATACAAAATATACATTACCGTTGTATAGTGGCTCCCGAACTATGGGACTCCTTTACATTGATCACAATTAAAGAAAGAATGCTGGACCGCCATTTCATACTTTTTAAATAGCCTTCATACGTGTAAAATCACAATTCATAAAATAATATATTATTTTCCTTTTATCTCAATATTATTCTTATACTTATTTAACAATGAATTTCATTTTAATTCTATAAAATTATCGATGAGGACTTATTCAAAGAAATAGGATAAGTTTGTTGGTTGTTTTAGGTCCTAAAATAGATTCTCTAATTCGATGCCATTTATACTCACAATATAACATGTTTCACTTATTCGAACGTATTTAACAAACTTGATATACAATATTTGCATTTAATGCATAGATGTGATTGCATAGAATTCAGACGAAGTAAGAATTACAATGAAGTCAGAACAATGTTCAAAGTGAAACAAAACAAAAACCAATTAATATCACAAAAAGAATAATCGCACAATAAAGAATTGGTTACACTAATGATTAATCTGGAACTTCGATAATATCTATATTAATCTTAGATAAGACTTCCGAAGGAAGTAGGTTTTCAACTAATTGCATCCATTTATTTTTGGTATGCTATGACGGACGCCATAACTTTAGTTCGTCAATATTTCGTAAACCCAAAAGTTTACCAGTCTTTACATCATTTAATTCGAAAACCTTAGGTTAACTTGTCCAATACATAAATAAGGTCCAGCGTATAGATAACAGAACTTATAAATTCTCTTCAATGATGCAGTACTTGGAGGATGTAACCTTACAAAAACTAAATCATTGATTTGAATTTTGGATCTACCTGCCTGTTGATGTTCGATCTTTTGGTTTTTCCAAGAGAAATTTTCGTGTTCTACGAAGATGTACTATACTGACAAGGTGTGAATAATCCAATTCATCATACTCATTTAAGTTTGACATTAAAATGCTGTTCTGTGGTTTTTATTGAATCCATACATATGTTCCATTATGAATATTCGCCGGAGCATCTCCCGAGGTATCGCAAACGGAATAGTTTAAAAATTAGTTAATTTGCGTGATATACTTAATCCAATCGGTGTTCACTTCTTGCAACAGTGTCGAAATAACATCAAAATTTCGATGAACATTCTCAACGATAGAGCTGCTACAATGGTATGGAGTAACAAAATGTACTTTAATATTGGCATTATTCATCGCACGGATCAATACATTACTGCGAAATTGTCTACCGTTATCGCACAAAATAGGTTCAATCGGACCACAATGTGGTATGTACACATTCAAAATCGGATGCACAATTGCAGATGAAGTTGCATTTCGTAAAGGATACGCCAATAAATATCTTGTAAAAACATCCACGACAGTCAAAAGAAAAGTATCACCAGTAATTGCTCGAGGAAGAGGTCCATACAAGTCAATTGAAATGAAATAGTGAGGTCTTTCAGGCATGATTGACATCATTGGTTTATATATAGAGTGGAAATTATGCTTAGTTCTCATGCATTCCTCGCAACCATTAATATAACTTAATTTGCGTCCTAAGTGATTTCCAATAAAAATATTTACTAATTAGTGAATATACTTTCAAATATCCAAAATGACAAAAATCGTCATGATATGCTTTTAATATACGAGGCACCAATGTCGGAAGAATGCAAATTTTCTTTCTATTTTTAAATTTGAAATCTTTAATCAAAAGTACATCATTAGACATTTGATACAGTGAACTCCATTTACGAAGACAACCACAATCCTGAGGACAAGAAGTTAAATGGTACATAATTTTAGAATGATCTTCATAATTGTTTTGGCGTTCTTTCAATTCATCTAAGGATATTTTGGCTATGTCCTCTGTAAAAATTTTAAAGGCATTTATAGATAACACTCGGTGGTTATCGTCTGGAACAGTTTCATGTATTGGAAAGTTAATCTCAGAATTCCCATCACTATATTGTTGGTTGCTAACATTTAAAGGATTTGAAGCATTATCTTTTAAATTTAAATTACTGTTTTTATATTCTTGCGAATACATTGCTGGCGTGGCATTAAGCCGTTCCACGTCAGCCGAATCTAGTTTAAATTAGCAATGGCGAAATATTCGATTAGGTTGCATTGAATAGCACAGTCTTGAGTACAGTCCTGCGTGTTATTTACTTCAATAGTTCTGTGGTTTCTATTTTGAAAATTTCTGCGAACTAGGTAATTATTACGAAATCTGGTAGTTCGTGAGAAATTAGTTCGTTCATTTACATTATTTCTAAAACGATACTATTATTATTACTATTTCTTCTGAAGTTAAGTTTTGTCGTATTGTCGTTACGGGTAAATCTAAATTACCTCTCGTACTATGATTACAATCCTCTCTAACATGTATATTTCGAAGAGGTATATAGTTAGCTTGATTTCTATTACTATTACTTTGCAATCTAATCTGACTTTCATAATTTTGAATAATCATTATTAAATGATTGAAATTTATACATTGCGACGAAATCAATACTTGCTGAAGCTTAAACAGTAGCAATATTCTTATTGATGCGATAATACGTGGTTCCTGCTGGTAAGGATTGATTTGTTTCAAGTTATTATACGCTGAGATTTCAATATCGGTAAGGATTTTATCGACTTTTGGATCAAAACGTCAATTCCTTATTTGTGCATCCCTGTCTGCCAACATAAAGTCGTTCTCGAAATTAGTTTTTAAAATCGGTATAGTTACGCAAACTACCTCTAATTGCTTTGTACCATACAGAACAAGGTGGTAACAAAATATGCGGTAACATTTTAAGGAAATTGGCCTTATCTATGCCAATTAACTCGCATTCTTCCTCAAATTTCTCTAGAAAAGTACTCGCTGGGATGTCTTCTGATCTGCCACTAAATTTAGTTAATGACCTTATTTCACTGAATTTCATGCGATTATTATTATTATTACTAAAATACCTTAGATGTCGTTTTACGTGCGTGTGATTCCTGTGACGTGATATTTCTTCATTCTCAGTATTTGAGATGGTATCCTTCCTGTCAGAATAGACTTCGGATGAGTTGTTGTCTTCTTCGCAGTGTCTTGACTCAGGTCTCCTATGTTCATCATACACAACATTGAGGGCAGGATCAGGATCACAGTTGGCCGTACTGATTTCCTCCTTAATAGTATGAATCTCTTCTTGTGGTCTTCGAATTTGATTGGCATGTTCGTTGACTTGTGTTTCGACTACGTCAACAGTACTTCTCACCAATGCAAAGCTATGAATGATTTGTTCCATCCTAGTGTCAGTTATTTCCAATTTGGTATTTATCTGTTTCAATCTGGAATCCAACTGGTGTCGTAGTTGTTGTGTCACTTGTTCCAATCTGGTGTCCAATTTGGAATCCATTTGTTATCCTATTTGCTGAGCCACTTGTTCCAATCTGGTATCAAAGTTTTGTGTCACTCGTTTCAATTTGATATCCATCTGTTGTGTTACTTGTTCCAGTCTGAAATCCAAATTTTGTGATACTTGATCCAATCTAGAGTCCATCTGTTGGGTTATTTGTTCAAATCTGGAATCCAAATTTTGTGTCATGGAGTTCATCTGCTGTCCTAGCTGTCGTAAAGATCAATCACGTCCGATGAATTCTCAGTTGTTGGAATATTAATGTCTTCAACTCCGGCAATGGTATTCATTTTATCTCTTCGATATATTTTTTATTTTATTACGTAGTAAAATGTACTCCGTGTTGCTGAGATCGTTTACTAAACTTCTGACTAATCTCAAGGTTCTACGGTTTCGGCACCATAAAAATATGTAACGTAATTCTTTTGTCAACTACGTTACATTTCCTGATTCTAAATGTTTATAGAGTTCACAAGATTATCCAGAATAACACAACACAGGTATACACTTTCAAATATATATTATTATCTTTCAACATATATTTCGTTTGTCATATTAAAATATTATATATTCAGAATACACAAGATGGTTCTTCGTTATATCTATATTTTTCAGTTACAATAGCAAAGATATCAAACAGATAAACAAATCGTCATAGCAACCAAATTAAGAAAATCTCTCGATAGAATACAAATATTTAAATTATTTCTTTCTATTTTTTCTTCTTCTTAAGTGCTTGAGCTTTTAAAATAGCACTTTTGCCCGAAAATATAAACAATACTTGGAAAGAATATACAAAAATATACATTACCGTTGTAAATAGCAGTAGCGTAGCGTGATATTCCGAAAGGGGGATGCCAAAGTTAGTCATTTGTGCGATATAGTACTACTGCAAGCAGCAATACATAGCTATTCCGAATAGAAATATAGGGTTATACAAAATTTAGGAGGAAGCCCCCCTAATTGAAGGTCTAGTGGGGCATAGAGAAGCGAATGCGTGGATTACGTTAGAATTTAAAAACCAATTGTCTCAGCTCCTTCTTGCTACTACCGTTGTGATGAGAAAACTAGACCCCACTTTTGTATGAACATTGTTTCCAGTATCGTTCCCTTCATTTCTTTCTCGTGGGCGGCTTCTTTCTCCACATACCCCACGTCAATCTCGTTCTTTCAAATATATATATATATATATATATATATATATATATATATATATATATATATATATATATATATATATATCGTCCCTAGAAATTTGTCATCTTGGGTCCGGAACTCAGACGCCCGTTCGTGAATATGGGCCTGATTATATATATCATTTGAAGATGTAAATACAAAGCACTTAAACCAACTCTGGGGGCCTGTTTCTGTATCCAGATACTGAAGTCAAGAACGCAAATCTGTCTTCAACGTTCGTGGGATGGGTAAGACTGTTCCCATAATCCTTTCCTTTTTTAACGATGTTCAAAATATTTATGAAGTTGAAAAAATGCTGTGGAGGATTAGGGATGCAGAGTTGTCTATAACATCGGCAGGAGGGTACATTTTAAAGCTTATTGTGGGGGGAGGGGAGAAGAGACTCATATTACAGTAGATGAATCAGATTTCTGAGGTAAACCTGTTGTACTCGTATATTATATACCAAATGATGTAGATGAAATAGTGGTACATATCATTATTACAACTCAGTGCCGTAAGCACATTCTGAAATTTGAATATATGCGTAATAATAATTGACATGTTTCTACTTACGCATCCACAATGATCCACATTAAAATTTTAGGACATTTGTTTTATAACAATACAAATAATGCCTTCCCCAAAACTATGAAAGAAAATCAATCAGGCCTATATTTGGCGCAACAATACTCTTATCTGAGCAAAATTATGATTACCACAATAGCATTATAGGAATTGTTACAGGAATTAAACAAATAGTTGAAAATAGACTACTAATAATTAATGACAATGAAATATCAAAGAATACGATTCTTTTTTAAAAATGAAACAAGTCAAAGGACATCAGTTTCGTTTGAGGCAGTCGGATAGAAATCATCATCACAATCTCAAATCGGATTATTGGGGGGGGACAAGATTGTAAGGAACATGTTCCCCTTATGTCCCCGAGATTTGTGCCAGTGACTGAAGGGCCCTGGCACAATCTTTGCGACTGACGGGGAGTGGTGGCTCTCTTGTCCTACCAGATCAGTGATCGTAATTCTACAGAATGCTTTATATTTATGCCTGTGTCTTTGAGCTCCTTTACGATGAAGATTACAATTACGATACATTTAGTTGTGATTAAGGCATAACTATTTTAATACTACTATTTACATAACCGGCATGCTTCAAAAATGCGTTGAACTAACCATTTCCGTTCTTGTTCTATTTCCTTTATATTAGTGCTCGTACGTTCTGTTCAGAAACTATAGCTTAGTTCAAAATATATGCAGTTGGAAATACTTGAATATGCCAGCGTATATCTAAAGCAAATGTAGGGTTGCAAGGGATGAGGAGGAGAGAGAAGGGAAGTATTGCGCATGCGCATTCAACAGAAAGCAGACGAAAACCCCGATGCTTTCAGTAGGCCTGGAAGCCCAAGGAAAATAGCATACGACAGGAGGAAAGACAGAAAATGTGCATCTGAGCGACGCGCATGCGTAGGTTCCTCTTGTCAAAGTAAGTCGAGAGAGCGCGCCAGAAGATTGCAGTGGAAATAATTGTGATAATTACAAGCAAACAATTTATATATAATGAAATACGTACTTTTTCTTATTAACAGGGGATGCCGGGCATACCGGCGTTCTCTTACGCTACGCCGCTGGTAAATAGACGACAAGCATTCCCAATTATGGTTTCATCAATGTTAACATTTCAACCCTTTCAAACATTAATGACTATTTCAGGAATATTTTCTTGAGGAAATTTAGAAACTCCATACATTTCCAATATATCACACCTAGAATACTGTATAATGCCAACACACTTCATTTTTAACTCCACGATTTGTTTTTTTAAAACTTATTTCCACTTGTCAAACTTTCAATTACTACCTACTGTTTTTCAGTTAAGTGTTAGTGATTGGTAAGCAAAGTTTGATTACTGTACACCACTTTGTAACAAATCTAAGGTTTTAACCTAAATCGCATTCCAGTTCACAAAATTTTTTGAAGATTATTAATTTCAGACTTCATATCAAGTAACAATTTGAAAATATCCTTCAGTGAGAGGACAGACTCGGCTGATATTTCAAACTCCTTCATACTATCCTGCCATTTATTCAAACATCTACCACAGCACCAGTGATGATTTTGAGATTTAATAAAACTTTGTACAACTATCGACATCCGTTTCGTCCATTTTCACACATCGAGAGTGCATCCAGTTATTACAGTCCATACGTGGTAGACCTAATTTACCTTTTATGTCTAGTCTCGGCATTGGTTAAGTACACTCTGAACAAACGAACACGCATGACAACAATCGATATCTCGAATCACTGAACGACTCCGCGGATTAAGGTTTACTGATATGACAACCCTGTTCAGTAATGTAAACAAGAGCATAAGCGATTTATAATTGTTAAGTATTGTGGTATTATGTACTTATTGATATAATATATTAACAACTACTGTATGTTCACAGTCACTTCCATACATTACACATCTCTGTAATTACCACTTTACACTCACTTTTAGCCAAAATTTCGGACCATGTGTAAAGTAGGTTATCCAGCACCCATGCCAATGTTGTCAAAGAAACTCAACAGAAAAATGTATATAGGATGTCCTAAAAGTCCCCTGGCATAGGGTAATTGTTATTAGCAGTTACAACAAAATGTAAGAGGAAAACCTATCTTCAAATATGATGTTTTCAATCTAAAGTGAAGAAAATTTTTAAATCGGAGGAGCCATTTGGGCTGTATACTCTTTATGCGCCCAATGTGAAATGAAAATGCACGTTGCCATTTAGACTCTACCTGAACCCACAACATAAGTGAATGAAGTTACTGTCTTTTACACTAACGTGTCGATAGCCTACCCCCATTTCAAACATGCCCCCATTCACGATACTCTTACAAAATTTATCCACCTCCCGCACCGCCCTCCCTTCCCCAGCCCCTCTATTAATTTCATGAGGTTTATTTCTTGAAATTACTCCTCAAACAATCAATAAATTAAATTTGTTAATATTTTCTTAACCAATTTTTACAATCTAATTTGCGTAATGATCACGCTTTATTATTTTTTTTAAAAAAAATTAGGTCAATTAGTATCTAATAACTTTAGTACCCGTGTTATTTTTAAATCTTGTCCACTGTTTATGTTTTACTAAAAAATCAGTAATTTTGGGTTTTCTGTAAATTGAAAGAGGAAATTTTGTTTGAGTATGTATGTTATATAAAACACATCAAAATTAAGCCTACAACTTAAAAAATTCAACATTAACTATTTGGTCTAGGAATTAATTCGTGCGGGTGGACAAGAGATGGCGCAACGAACGGAGCGTCCCACAGTTCCGTGTATCCACACATGTGTTGCAAACCCCTGTCATCGCGTATCGTTCGTAGTATAGGGCAATGGATTAAAGCGTCAACAACACCAGTTTGTAGTTAAGTGAACATGGCGCAATTTGTGCCTGATAAAGTGTTTTTGCGGGGTGTCCTGCTGCATTACTTTAACATGCAGAAAAGTGCGACTGAAAGTCATCGTATTTTGGTGGAAGTGTATGGTGACCATGCTCTAGCTGAGCAAACGTGTCAGAAGTGGTTTGCACGGTTTAGAAGTGGTGATTTCGGCTTGGCAGACCAAGAGCGAGCTGGACAGCCAAAAAAAATCAAGACGAAGAATTGACAGCATTGCTCGAGCAGGATTCGTGTCAAACGCAGGAACAACTTGCAGCAGCATTAGGCGTTGATCAAACAACAGTCTCCAAACGCTTGAAAGCCATGGGAATGATTCAAAAGATGTCACATTGGGTTCCACATGAATTGAAAGACAGAGACGTTGAAAGACGAAAAACCATTTGCGAATTGCTGCTTCAACGACAGAGCAGAAAGGGGTTTCTGCATCGAATTATTACGGGTGATGAGAAGTGGATCCATTACGAGAACCCTAAACGAAAAAAGGCTTGGGTGAAACCAGGTGAACCAGGTCCATCACAACCAAAACGAGATATTCACTGTGCAAAGGTTATGCTGTGCATATGGTGGGATATGAAAGGTGTGATGTACTATGAGCTGCTGCAACCGGGTGAAACTATGAATGGAGAACGTTATCGACGACAATTAATGCGTTTGAAGCAAGCTCTGGCCAGAACACGACCAGAATGGGAGAACAGACATGATAAACTTATTGTTCAACATGATAACGCCCGCACACATGTCGCAAAACCGGTCAAAACCTATTTAGAAAATGTCGGATGGGAAGTTTTACCCCACCCGCCGTATTCACCAGACGTTGCTCCTTCGGACTACTACTTGTTCGATTGCATGAACAACGATTTGATTGGACAGCGGTTTACTTCTTCAGAAGATATCGAAACATGGGTCTCTGACTGGATCGCTTCCAAGGATGAGGACTTTTTTCGCCACGGAATCCGTACATTGCCTGACAGATGGGCGAAAGTGGTGGCTAGCGATGGACAATATTTTTCTTAAGGTATTTATGTATTTTGTGTTTGTAGTACAGCTTCAATGTGTGCGTACCAACCGCACGAATTAATTCCTAGACCAAATACAAAATAGGATGTAAAATAAGTCCCTCATTAAAAAGAACTTAACTTATCCTTTTATAAATATTTCAGGTAACCTTTAAGTTTGAGGGTTGTGATTGTGTACATCAACCAGGCGAAGTATCAGTCGATAAATATGGAGCATTGATAAACATTTTAAATTCCAAATTCATGTGTTGCTACGGAATATCTTTCCCATGAAAAGGAACAGTACCTGTAATCAGAACCCAACACTACTGAAGCAATATGTAAACTCTCTCTTCCAAGACAATCTTAATTAATATTTTAATTATTGTTAACTTTTTTAATGCTTAAAACTAATGTAATACAGTAGTTAACAAAAAACAAATTGTAACTATCTTTTAAAATACGAAATGTAATCCACAATATATTGTTTACTTAAAAATGTTGATAAAATAATACAGAATTTCTGTACATAAATAAACATATTAATATTGCAACTTTTTGCAAATACTGTATTATTATGTATAAAACCGATGTATATTTTAATTAATATTTGTTAAATAAAACAAGAAAAGAAAACATTTATGTGATTCAGAAACTTAACTTATTTGCTGTAACAAACACGATTCTACAAGACTAACAAGTCAATGGCATGGTATATTTTATTAAAATACTCATAAAAATGGTTTTACTTTAACGAACGGCTTTCTGTAACACTATCACCAATTGCGATTTTTAAAGAAGAAACTTATGCAATCAGTCAACCTAAATAGGATACCGTCGGCTGAGATTAAATACCGCGTAAGTAACATTTCACTCATTTTACAGGAAAGACAAAAACTGTTTTAAAACTAGCTTTAGCCCCATTATACACGCTATTACTTTGAGGTAATAACAGACATTTGTCGTGATATAGGTGTACTACTTAACTAGATTGTGCGCCATTCTAAACTAATTCTAATGGTATCAAAAACTAAAATTTGCCAAAATTGGAGAGACACGGTGTTGAATCTCAGATGACAATACATGAGGCGCCTGCAATCAAAATCCGCCATATCCATTTCGCTTGTTATTATTATTAGGTATTCTGCCTTTCGGCAGGTCCTGGGACTAATGAGGATTTTTTTCAATTTTTAGATTTTGGCCTGGAAATGTTTCTTCCACTTTTGTCGATCTTCAGCTTCCTCTTTTAATTCGGAATATTTTCTCCTATCTTTCAAATCATCGATCAGCTGTGTTCTTCTTCTTCCTATTCCTCACTTCCCTTCCATCTTTCCTTCTATGGCGGTGTGTCCATTTCGCTTAGTTTCGAATAATCTCACAAAACGTGCAGTGAAGCTCCATATACACGCGTACAAAGTTTCATATTTGAACTAGTTTTTTTAGTATGAAATATTAAGCTTTTAAACAAAATTCTGTTTCCACGGAATTCCTTTAAATCAAATATATAACAAGCGATATATAACGTAATTTCAGTTTAAAAAATGGATTTGGCGGCTTTTAATACGAGGCTCCTCACATATAATGTATTTGAAGCCGCAGTGGCTCACAAGTAGAGTGCTTATCTCTGAAACATGGTACCCCTGGTTCGATGTCACCTTCCGCCAAGTCTGCTTTGTGTTGAATAAAGAAGAACTTGTGTGAGTTTTTTACTTTCCATTTTTCATCATCATAATCACCGTCCCCCTTAGCCTTGGAGCATAATCGTGGGACGTTAGACTGTGCCTAATGTTTTCAGCCGAAATAATTTCTGCATATATAACATGTGAATTTCTTTCCGAAATAGTACGAAAATTATTCGTCGTATTTAGCTAGAAATTGCTCTGTGTTACCCTATCTTCATAATTCATGTTCATTTCTTAATTTTTACAATAGGTTTCATAGTTCATTATCATTAATATCACCGATATTTTCAATAAAGAAATATGGCAGCGCAGGCGAGATCACATACACACAGATGCAGTTGCTGGCTTTGTGGCTTTCCCTTTCCTGTTAATGGAGGATGCAGACAATTTCTTTTAACATAGAACTTATTATTCTTGACAGATTCTTACAGGGTTAGTGAGGAAAAGTATCAACTTGCGCACTAGCGTCTCTGGGATGTAAAATTCGGGGGGGGGGGGCGGTCAAAGAAAGTGATTTAAATCGTACTACCTAGCCCAACCTGTTTATTATGTTGGATTTCCTTTGTGATCTTTCTGCTTACCTTCACGGACCCCCTAAGGTATAACTCAGTTATAATCGTTTCACAGCCTGAATATTATATTCCGAATAAATATAATAATAATTATTATTTATATGATATTCTGTCGTTAGTAAATAAATTAAATTATAATAAAATATTTAATATTTTGTACTTCAAAATATTGGGGGGACGCGTCCCCCTCGTGCCCCCCGCCAGAGACGCCCATGAACTTGCGAAATAAGAGATTATTATGCACCTAACAATGTGAAGATTGCATCTTTGAGGGATGTATGTATGTAAACAATTAAAACATTATGTAAGTGATACTAAAACTTCTGAAGGACGAGTCTTTAAGGCATTCCCCTCAACATCATATATGTTTTTACTCCAGTCAAATGACGCAATGACTTTTGAAAACGTTGAAAATGTTCAAAGCTTCCTTTTACTATCATATTGCGAACACACAATGGAATAATTTCGAAGACTGCTGTCAGTATGTACCACAAAATTGACATTATTGTCTAACTTTTAACAAAAATTGTCACAAAATGATTCTTTCAATTTAGCTTATCCCTAATCATGTGGGAACGGTGTTCCTGTGAAGGTGGAATCAATTCAGCGTAATGATACATCAGTTTACTATAAAATAAAAAAAAGAGAGAGAAAAATGCGATTTAATCCCTTACAACTTTCAGCTTTTCGTCTACTTTTATAGATTCAATAGGTTCTTCATCAATAAAATATTTCCATTTTTAAATGGACACCTTAAGTATTTGATTTTAGTTTGGAACAAGGTTGTTTTTTTATTGAAACTGTCGGAACTCATTTTCTAAACCTTTTAAACACCTCTTCCATTAATTTCTTATGCGTTTCAAAATCTCGTGAAAATTAATATATCATCAAAAATATTTCTAATTTATCCCCCAAAAGCTAATCTACCTCTTTGGTATCATACTACTTTATATAGATATACATACACATATACAAAGTATTTTTGTGAGAACAATTTATAAAAAAAAATGTAGACACTAGCATTATCTATTACTGTACTACTTTCTAAATACAGTGAAACCTCTACTAACGGACACCTCCATTAACGGACACATTTTGTAATCCCCAAACACTGCAATAGGGAAAAACATATTGGCAAACCTCTCTAAAGCGGACACTCTCTAGTACGGATACGGACAGTCTTTTCTGTCTTTTATAGGTATTATTTACCTCCGTATTACGGACACTTTCTCTAGAAACAAGTTTAAACGTATAATAAAAATTAATTTTCCATATATGTCACCAAGGAAGCAATGTGACATTTAGTTTCCTCAACTGTCTGCTCAGCGATCCAGATGAAGCGCCTCTGTTTAGCAATACTCTCATGTATTTTGCATGCTTCCCACTCCCATCCAAGCTATTTTAGACACAAAAGTGATTGACAGTTGCCCGACGTTTGGGACGACATGTTATGCTACTGTCTCTCTGGAATCTCTGATCAAGTAGAAGACAAGTTTGGTGTTTTTTGCCCGCGGTTATGCATATTGTCTCAAAAAATACTTCTGGACTGCAATTAACCAACAAATTAAAGCGACATACTGAAAACGTAGTAAGTAGTGATAAGTGTAAAGTGCTGAGAACTATAGCATCTTATTTCAATGTTGTGCCTCGAACATAGAGTATTGGATGGCGGAGGGTAATGCAGGTATCGTAACATTTTGGTAATATTCGTAAATACATGATTCATGCAAAAATACTTTTTTATCTAATTACATATCACCTTGATTACTAATTTACGTAAGAAAATATTGAAACCTCTTTAAGGCGGACACCTCTCTATAGTGGACAATTTTTGATTCCCCACGGCTGTCCGCTTTAGAGAGGTTTCACTGTATTATGAGGGGCGTCCAATAAGTCATTTACCTAGACAGGAAGGAATGTAGATAGGCTCATTTGCTTATCACTGTTTTCGACGTAGTCCCCATAGAAGTCGATGTACCGTCGCCACTTTGTAGGTTGAGAATAATTCCCAGGGAAAAAATATTCTTTGTTATGACCTGCCAAACACTGAGAAACTGTGTGTTGGATGTTTTTGTCCGACAAAAATCGTTGTCCCCGCATATATTTATTTATTTATTTATTTATTCAACACAACAGGCTCCAGGCCCAGTTACAGTGTTGTTCCTTACAAATACATTTACCCTTAGTTATATATACATTTGTAAAAAGGTTATATATTTATATCTTTTCATTATCACATATTTTAAAGCTATTCTTGTGTACTGTCTCCGACATTACAAAATGTATCTATAACAGTTATCCTTTCAATTGCATTGTAGGAAGCACTCATTCTACATATAGGAAACTTAGCGAGAATATTTGTTCTTGCCTTTCTGCAGTAAAATGTGCTGCTATTTCCTACACGGGTTTTACGTGATGGGACATGCAATTGAACCTTCTAAGTAAAATTGGGACAGTCAATTTTACCATGTAGTAATTTGTCTAAAAATAAAATATCTGTATATCCTCTCCGTTGTTTCAACGTGTTCATATTGAAGTTTTGTACTATTTCTGAATACGACTCGTATTTTGGATGCATGCCAGTTTTTCTATAGGCAAGTAATCTCAAGAATTTTGATTTTATTCTTTCAATCATATCTATGTGTTTTTGTGTTTTTGGTGTCCAAGACAGAGTCGCATATTCTAATTGCGATCTCACAAAACAAAAGTAGAGTTTCATTAACGTAGCATCGTTTTGAAACTCCTTACCTATTCTCATAACAAAGCTAAGATTTCTGTATAAATTATTAACAATTGTTTCAATATGATGAGTAAAACTTAATTTAGGATCGAATAGCACTCCTAGATCTTTAATTAAAGTAGGTGTCTCTAAAAATAGTTCCTTCAATAGAATAGTCATATTTAACACTTTCCGGATCCAGGGTTTTTGGGCTATTTTTTAGACTTTCAGTCAAACAGCTACTGCATCGTCACTATTTATCCTAGGATCATGGTTCATACCTCATTCTCTTCAGAATAGAGCTGGCTTTCAAATGGTACCACTTGCATGCTCATATCATATACAAGGAGCGGGAAAAATAATGTCAAAGGGAAAATTTTGGAGGGAATTTTTTTTCCTCGCACTTTGGGCCTCTCTGGAGCGGCCCGGTGTGAACGTAGCCATCTAAAAAAATCTGATAAATAGTACTTGGTATACTGAATGTGTGTGCCAAACGTCAAGTTTCTATCCTGAATACCAAGGGCGGGAGAAATTTTATCAGGAATTCCTACCATGCCCCAAATTACCGTAAAACACCATGATCTCAGGTAAAAAATTTCCTGAGACATCCCTAATTACCCTAGGGTCATGTTTCGCCCATCATTCTCTTCAGAATAGAACTGCCTTTCAGGCAGTATGACTCACGTGTCTCCATCATGTATCTAAGGCGGGAAAATGAGGGGAAAAGTGTTTTTTGGGGTAAAAATATCCTTTTTTCAACTTTTAGCCCCCTGAACCCCCCTGTTTTATCGCAGAGATCTGAAAAAATCTGGTAAATACTACTCGGTGGGCTAAATGTTTATGCACAATTCCAATTTTCCAGGTGCAAAAGTAAGCCCGCCAAAAAAAAAAAAAATATACCGACAATGTCCCATATTCCCGTATACAGATGGAAATTTTTAAACATTCCCTGAGACATACCTAATTACCCTAGGGTCATGTTTCGCCTATCATTCTCTTCAAAATAGAACTGCCTTTCAGGCGGTACCATTCACTTGTCCCCATCATGTATCCAGGGATCCAGGTTTTGTCTCCTGTCACCAGTTGAATCAGGAATTTGTCCATTGTTCGCGGTGTCGCAACAAACATTCGCTACGCGGCGTAACAGAAACAATCTGCTCACAGCCACTGCATTGTGCCGACTGACCTCAAATTGCGCAGCGTTCCTGTCTAGGTAGATAACTTATTGGACACTCCTCGTAGTTTTCTTTTATTCTATTCAATAGTCATGAAGAGCATTAAAATTAACACATGGGCTGAAAAGTCCCGGGCCTAACAAAGAAAACACCGTTTTTTTGGTTCAAAATTAGCTTTATTCATCAACGTAATCTCCATGAAGAGCAACGCAATCAGTCCAGCGCCGCTCTAACATTTCAATACCACTTTTGTAGAACGATTTATCTTTTGCCTCAAAATAGGCCTCAGTTGCAGCGATAACCTCTTCATTCGTGCGAAATTTCTTACCGGCGAGCATTTTTTTCAGGTCTGCGAACAGCCAGTAGTCGCTGGGAGCCAAATCTGGCGAATACGGTGGATGTGGGAGCAATTCGAAGTTCAATTCATGTAGTTTTGCCATTGTTTTGATTGACTTGTGACACGGTGCGTTGTCTTGATGATACAAAAGTTTTTTCTTTGCCATATGCGGTCGTTTCTTTGCAATTTCGGCCTTCAAACGCTCCAATAACGCTATATAATAGTCACTGTTAATGGTATGTCCTTTCTCAAGATAGTCGATGAATATTACACCACGCACATCCCAAAATACCGAGGCCATAACCTTGCCAGCCGATTGTTGTGCTTTCGGGCGCTTTGGACGAGGTTCACCAGTTGCTGTCCACTCAGATGCCGATCGTTTTGATTCCGGAGTGAAGTGATGGATCCATGTTTCATCCATGGTCACATATCGACGCAAAAAGTCCGGTTTGTTACGTTTAAACATGGTCAAACACTGCTCAGAAGCATCAACACGTTCTTGTTTTTGGTCAACAGTGAGCAAACGCGGCACCCACTTTGAACAGAGCTTTCTCATAGTCAAATGCTCATGCAATATAAAGCCAACACGTTCTTTTGATATCTTTACGATGTCAGCTAACTCACGCACCTTCACTTTTCGATCATTCAAAACAAGTTTGTGGATTTTTTTTTATGTTTTCTGATGTTACTGCCTCATTTGGACGTCCACTGCGTTCTGCATCATCGGTGTCTCTACGACCACGTTTGAAATCAGCAAACCAACGTTTTATTGTTATTTCTGATGGAGCGGAGTCCCCATAACACTTTTCAAGCCATTGCTTCGCTTGAACGGTATTTTTTCCCATCAAGAAGCAGTGTAAAATTAAAACACGAAATTGTTTTTGATCCATTGTTTTGAAACTAACACAAGTAGGGTCACTCTTAGCACAATAACTCACAGACGAATGAATAGAATATCATGAAATTCTCACAGCTGTCTTGTGAAGGTTAGTATTCACTGAAAACAAGGTGACTGCAATACAACTAGCGCCATCTATGTGTTAGGCCCGGGACTTTTCAGCCCATGTGTTAAAACGTAATTTCTTTCCTTTTTTCATTTTGTTACTGATAATTGCAGGTATCGTATGTTTTCGAAGGATGCCGATTTGTCCATCACCCAAACGAAATACCTTTCAACGAAAAATGGTTACAAGATATTATAAATTGTAAAATGAAGATTTTCCCCAGGCTTTTGTTCTAAATATTTTATTCGAACTTATTTCATAATTTTATATATTTTATAATACTGTTTTCTTTATTGGAAATGATCTCTAACAATTCTATAATCAGTTAAGATAAACTAACGGAGCTTAATTCATTTCTTAGATAATCTGAGTCGAAAATATATTCTGAAGTGTTCCCATTTTGTATTTAGATTTAAAGTTTAAATAAATGTAAATTGAAAAGTGAACAAATAAAGAGTGGTGAATTCAACAATGTGTTTCTTATTGTACGTATACATACATTGCTTAAGAGGCCCCATCACGGCGAAATTAAAATACCGCTAATTTTACAGTAATTATATATCTTCAAATAGATAAAAGATAATCGAAAAGTGGAACAAGAGCTCGCTAGACAATATTATTTTATATGAGATACCGTTATCACTGCTCTCGATTTAGAAAATCGGCCATTTAGAAATCGGCATTTTTTTCGTGTGTTTAAATGGCTGCCAACGGAAAGCTACTAAGAGCAAGGATGTTATAAAATAGAGGATCTGCCCTTACAACAAGATCTTGAAGCCATACGTCATAGTTTCGCCCACCTCTACTTTGTCCACTGCGCCCAATAAGATCGCAATGTTTTCAGCCAAAAATCATGGTGGAAATTAAACTAGCCAATCAGATGATGGCGGAAACGAGAGTGGCCAATCCAACGTGCCGATGCTCGGTTGTTTTTTAGCTTCATTGATTTAATAGGATGAAAATACATATGGACAGATCCTCTATTTTATAACATCCTTGACTAGGAGGCTCTTGTTCCACATTTCCATCATCCTTTATCTATTTGAAGATATCACATAATTATAATTACTGTAAAGTTAGCGGTATTTTAATTTCGTCCTCTTAATATGTAGCAAAGACGTAAGGGACCTTTTGAGTTCACACCAACTAAAGATGATTTCCACGTACATTCATACCACCAACGTCATTTCAAGTTTTGTTTGAAGGGAAAGAGTAGCAAAGTCTCAAATGCATTATATTAGGGGCTGCGGTGGCTCAGTGGCAGTGCGTTCACATCTGGTGCATGCGGTGCCTGGTTCGATGCCAGCTCACGCCAAGTTAACTTTGTTGTGGACAAACACCGTGTGCGTAATTTTCTTGTGGTTCTCCCGTTTCCTCCCACTTTCTTCATTCCACCATTTCATTCATTTCTCATCATCACTGTCCCCTTTAGCCTAACCGGCATAACCGTGGAACGTTAAACTCAAAGATTTCATTTCATTTTCATTATGATATTATTGTTTAAAATACATAAATATAATACAGATGAGAATTATGCTGATTTCCACCTCTTGCCATTGATTCACACAATGTGTAATACACCACACTAGACTATAGAAAGATATATATATATATATATATATATATATATATATATATATATATATATATATATATATATATATATATATATATATATATATATATATATATATATATATACAGTAGCGGATCCAGGATATGATCAAGGAAGGTGTTAAACCATAGTTTACGGCTTTATAAAATAGTAATAATAAACTTTTCACCAGAGAATATACACTTGTTTATTAAAAACTGAATTACAGTGTAACGGTTTCGACAACTTAACGTTGTCTTCATCAGACTCTAACTGAAAGAGATATCATAGAGCATATATATATTTATACTAAAAGTGAAAGTAATCAAATTCCTTGTGTGCATGGCAAGCCACCTGAGTCGTACTTCCCCGGGCGTCATCTGTCGGCCACCTGCCCTGACCTAACTACCCTCCACCCCTTGTTTATCTTTTTCAGACATCTGTAACACACCTGTTGTTTATACTTGACCAATTGTCTTAAAACCTTCTCTTAATCTTCCTTTGATGCCTATTAGATATAAATAACAGACTATACTATATGCAACTGATTATAAATACAGCAATATAAAAATATATATAGACATAAAAATAAACTATAAAATATAACAATACATAAAACTTTATATAAGTATAACTATATACAATATTAAACTATAATAATATTTAATATATGAGCATAAATTACATACAAGTATGTTCAATCTTGTTCTTTTACTTCAATTTGTTCCTATAATTTATCCCATAGATCATGTATTAATAGTCCACTTGTCCAGTTCATTATTTTGTCACTTTTCTCTTTCTTTATCCTTCGTGCTTCCTTCCATTTCCTTATCATTGGTCTACTCTCCCTCTCTAACCCCTCTACACCTTTCAAATCTATATCATGCCCCGTTTCTTTAACATGTTTATATATGGCATTATTTACTTTCTTAAGTCTCACATCATCCCTATCTTGTTTAATTCTCTCCGTAAGTTTTTCCTCTGTTTCCCGTATGTATATCATATCATAGGAAATGGAATTGGAGATGAACAACACTATAAACTTCCTGGACATAGCTATAAAGAGAAAAGATGGACGATTTACAAGATGGTATAAGAAAGAATGTGCGGCAGGAGTTTACTGTCACGAAAGGAGTGATGTGGATTACCGCACCAAGAGAAACTGCATAAGGAATATGGAGAGAAGAATAGAAGAAATAGATACTGAAGAAGAGGAAAAGAAGGAGGACATAGAGAAATTCCACAACCTACTACAGCAGAAAGGGTACAACAAAGAGAAGTTAAGGAACAATAGAATTGAAGAGGAAAGAAGGAAAGGAAGGAAAAAGGAGAGAAAGGAAGAGGAGGAGAACAAATGGCACAGAATAGAGAGCATCGGGGAGAAGACAGAAGACAGTATTTGAGAAATTTCGAATAAAATAGTGAGTTTTGCAAAACCCGTGTAACGTGGGTTCCTGTCACCACGGCATGGCGCGTCCTGAGGTTGCGGATCGAGGAGAAGGCCTCTAGATATAGAGGTTAGCTGCGAATATACTGAATAAGCAGTCGCGGACAGCCGACTAGGAGTGGTCCTCCTGCTTGGGGGTTTGAGTAGGGCTAACAACCTCATCCTGTAAAAAAAAGCACTTGTTCAGAAATATTCACAAAAGCCTCGGACAAGGACTGATACCTTGGCAAGACCTCAATAAAAGAAAATGGACATGAGATTTGGAACATGGAATATTAGGAGTCTTTATAGGGCAGGCGCGTTAAAATCCGTAACGAGTGAGTTAGAGAAATACAGGATGGACGTAGTAGGAGTTCACGAAGCTAGGTGGGATGGGAATGGATCTGTGAACTCCGGAAATTTTACGTTCTTTTACGGGGAAGGAAAAAAATCACCAGTAGGAAACAGGGTTTTTCGTTCATAAACTCATATTACCACCACTTAAACGGTTTGAATTTGTTACTGACAGACTTTATTTTATTACTCTTAAGGGACGATGGTGTGATGTTATTGTTTTAAATGTACATGCCCCAACTGAAGATAAGGATGACGATATAAAAGTTTTTACGAAGAAGTGGAACGGATATTTGACCAACTCCCGCGATACCATATGAAAATTCTATTAGGGGATTTCAATGCGAAGGTAGGACGAGAGGATATTTTCAAACCGATTATAGGGAACGAAAGTCTGCATAAGGAAAGTAATGACAACGGTGTTAGACTCGTGAACTTTGCAACATCCAAAAACCTAATCGTGAAGAGTACAAAATTCCCGCATCGCGACATTCATAAATACACTTGGACATCACCAGACGGGAAAACACATAATCAAATTGATCACGTTTTAGTAGATAGAAGAAGACAATCTAGCATAATTGATGTCCGGTCGTTTAGAGGGGCTGATTGTGACACTGACCACTACCTGGTAGTAGCGATAATACGAGAGAGGTTATCGTTGAATAAAGGTAATATTCATTGTCCGAAAACGGAGAGATTCAATTTAAAAAAATTACAAGAGAGCCAGGTAAGAGAGAAATACCAGATTGAAGTTTCGAATAGATTCTCGGCTTTAGAAGATTCGGAGTGCACTAGTGTTGAGGATACCTGGTTTGAAATTAGAGATAGCATTAAAATTTCAGCAAAACAAAATTTGGGAAACGAAGAAATACGTAGGAACAAACCATGGTTCGACCAGGAATGCATAAAACTAGCAGAGAAGAGAAAATAGGCAAAATTACGCTGGCTACAAAATCTGAATGAAATAACTACATAAAATTTCGCAGATATCAGGCTTGAAACTTCCAAAACTTTTAGAAGAAAGAAACGCGATTTTCTGAAAGCTAAAATTAAGGAACTTGAAGATAATAGTAAAAATAAAAACGTTCGGGACATCTATAAGGAAATCAATGAATTTAAGAAAGACTATCAACCTCGTGCTTATATATTAAAGAAATCTGACGGTACAGTTCTCACTGACACAGATAACATCTTAAATGGATGGAAAGAATTCTTTGACGATTTGCTTAACACGCAACCAAAAACTAGTGTGCGTGGAGAAAAGGAGATACACACGGCAGAACCGTATATTCCAGAACCCAACCGAATAGAAGTAGAAACCGCTATAAAGAAATTAAAGAAACACAAATCTCCGGGTGTAGATGAAATTCCGGCTGAGTTAATTTTAGCTGGAGGCGAAAAATTGTGGAACAAGATACACAAATTCATTCTCCTTATCTGGAACAATGAAGAATTGCCACAAAAGTGGAAAGAATCAATAATTGTTCCAATTCAGAAGAAAGGCGACAAAACTGAGTGTAATAATTATCGAGGCATTTCTCTTCTGTCAACATCCTATAAAATCCTTTCAAATATTCTATTAGCAAGACTGACCCCATACGCAGATGAAATTATTGGAGATTATCAGTGCGGATTTAGACGAAATCGATCAACTATCGGCCAAATATTTACCATTCGACAAATACTCGAAAAAAAGTGGGAATACAATACCCCGGTGCATCAACTATTTATTGATTTTAGAAAGGCGTACTACTCGGTTAAGAGAGAAACATTATACAACGTTCTTACAGAACTTGGAATACCGAGAAAGATAATTAGATTAATTAAAATATGTTTAAATGAATCCCAAAGTAAAGTCCGGATAGGAAAATTTTTGTCCACGAGCTTTCACGTCGAAAATGGCCTGAAACAAGGAGATGCGTTGTCGCCATTATTATTTAACTTCGTTCTGGAATACGCTGTAAGGAAAATCAAAGATAGCAACCAGGGTCTAGAGTTGAACGGTATGCACCAGGTTATGGCATATGCTGATGATGTAAATTTAGTAGGGGATGATAGGAGAACAATAGAAAGAAATGCAGAGATCTTATTAAACGCTTGCAGCTACATGGGTTTAGAAGTAAATGCAGAGAAAACTAAATACATGGAGGTGCGTCGGAACCGAAATACAGCAAATTATAGATGCGTTAAAATATTAAATAATACCTTTGATAAAGTGGATAGTTTCAAATATCTAGGATCAATATTAACAGAGGAAAATCATATCTACGAAGAAATTAAATGTCGACTAAAAGCAGGGAATTCATGTTACTATTCGGTTCAAAATCTCTTGTCGTCGCGAATTCTGTCGAAGAATTTGAAGCTTAAAATATACAAAACGATAACCATGCCTGTTGTTTTGTATGGCTGCGAAACATGGTCACTTACTCTGAGGGAAAAACATAGACTGAAAGTATTTGAGAACAAGATCCTGAGACGAATATTCGGACCCAAGAGGAACGGGAATGGGGAATGGCTGAAACTTCATAACGAGGAACTACATAATTTATACGGTTTACCCAACATTGTTAGGGTCGTGAAGTCTAGGAGGCTTAGGTGGGCGGGTCATGTAGCTAGAATGGAAGAAAGTAGAAACGCTTTCAAAGTCTTGACTGGAAGACCCATCGGAAAAGACCATTAGGAAGACCTAGGCGCAGATGAGAGGACAATATTAAGATGGATCTCGCAGAGATTGGAATACAAAGTAGAAACTGGATGCAGTTAGTTAAGAACAGAAGTCAGTGGAGAGCTTTTGTGAACGTGGCATTGAACCTCTGGGTTCCATAGGCCATAGAGTTAGTTAGTTAGTTTTGCAAAACATTGCTAGAAGAAATCTTAGGCCCAAAAGTAAAGTACCCATTGGTCATATTTCCGTTAGAAATAACTTAAGCCATATGTTAGAATTATTAAGGATATAATTGTATGTGAACTATAAGCAAAAGCGTCTGAGTAAGTTCTGAGAACATCATGAAAAAGTCACCCCAAGAATAAATTATCCCTTATGGATCTTTTCAGGACAAACTAGCTATGCTATATTGTTAGTGTTTTCATGAAACATTTATTTATGAAATACGAACACATACGCCTGAGTCGTTCTTGAGAAAATCGCAGGGTAAAACTTACTGTCAAAAGTAATATACCACTTCTAGATTTTTCAGGATGAGGGAATTATAACATATAGCTAGGTTATTTACGTAACTTTTATTTATGAAATATGAGCAACAAACACCTCCTGAGTTGTTTTTGGGAAGACCATCGGGAAAAATTTACCCCCAAAGGTAAACTATTCTATCTGTAATTTTAAGGATAAACGATTTATGCCATATTGTAAATTATTTATAAACTGGACCAATAGAGTAATTTTTAAGCAAATCGTTACGAAAATTTCACTGTCAAAGTAAACTATCTTTTTTTGGATTTTTCTTTTCGGAACAAGCGAGTTATACCATATTGTAAGATTACAGCAGAAAATGTTTTTACTGAAATTACAACAAATTTGTCTCAGTTATTACTAAAAAAATCGTAAAAAATTCAACCCTTCAGAAAACGTCTCCTTCTGTATGTTATCGGGATAAACGATTTATGCTGTATGTTAGTTTATTAATGAAATATTTCTTTACGAAATATGAACAAAATTGCCTGAGGCGTTAATGACAAAATCATCGGGAGAAAGCTCACCCTAAGAGTAAACTAGTCGTTCTAAATTTTTACATGATAAACGAGTTGTCATATTCTTAGGTTATTAATGATACGTTTATTTATGAAATGTGGTTGAGAAAATTGTGCATAAAGAACGCATACCATAGAGTAAATTACATCATATGTATTTTTTTTTTCAGAAAAATGATTCATACTACGGTGGAGAGTTGTTAATAAAATATACATTTATAAAAAATAAGTAAAATCGTCACAGCTGTTCTTTTTTGAGAAAATTTAATTATTTTAAATTAACATCCTTCAGTAAACTACCCCTTACTTTTAGGTGTCGAAGAATATAAAATTCGAAACAATAGTATGTTATTAAAACGTTATGTCTAGAATTCGGCCCAGATACGTTGAACAGTATGGCCACTATTTGAGTGCATTAAAAGCGTGACGAACCGACAGACGAATAGATGGGTAGACATCGAAAAATCATTTTTTCGATATGTAGTTGCCATATAACTTGAATTCATTGAAATCTCGTATTCGATTTTTATAACTATCACCACACTTTCTTCTTTCGTCGCTCGAATGTGGAAACGAATAGGCCTACACCGATTCGTAAAGTGGTAATTTGTAATCCCAAAAATTTAATTTGTTATGTTTAATGAGTTGTCGCGCTAGAAAAAATTTATGCCTGTTACATCATTTTATTATCAGATTTTCACGCTATTGTATAATTAGGAAGAACGGTATGATTATAGTTAATATCCATGGCATATTTTGGAAGCATTCGTGTTCCTCACAAATAGAGCTGTATAATTCAGTTTTGTTTAAAGAAAGCATTATGAAACGGAAAGACTTATGATTGCATTTCTTGCACTTGTGGATATGAAAAAGGAAAGATTGAG
This sequence comes from Thermobia domestica, assembly GCF_964235325.1. Classification (NCBI taxonomy): domain Eukaryota; kingdom Metazoa; phylum Arthropoda; class Insecta; order Zygentoma; family Lepismatidae; genus Thermobia; species Thermobia domestica. The sequence continues at coordinate 18,243,269 of NC_137454.1, read as the reverse complement.
TCAATACTCTAAAAAGAAACTCTCTCTCATACTAACACACAAAAACACTAGAACAATAATTTTACATCAGCTTTTTTATGACAACGAGCTATTCTGCTTTATTCGCTGTGACTGTAAGCCTGCAGGTCGCGCATGTTTTTTATCCTGATCCTGACTCGCAGAAACACTCGCAGTGAGTTGAAGTTTCTTTTGATGTGCAAAAACGGAAACGGGAGGAATAGGCATACCATACCTTAAACTGAAAACAATCGCTATTACTAATAGTACACTAATATTGAATAAACACGTCATTAGAGGAAACAAAAAGTTATTTCCTTATATTGTTTCGGTTCTTATTAATATAAAAATACACTTTCTGTAATGCTTTGTAAAAAAGTAAAATAAATGGGATGTAATGGGATTCGATCTGGTGTCAAAACAGTTTAAGAACTACCAGTCCGTCACTCTACCCTCTTGACCACAGAGACAACGTTTTGTTGCCTGTCATTTTTTATCAAATAAACACTCATGGCTATAGAGCATGACACTTCCAAACTTAAGAAAACAGTTTTCCTCTTTCTTTCTATATTTCCGTACAACACCTTGGTTGCACAAGCAAATTTATGTTTGGCAGACAATTTACACCCTAGGTTAAAACCAATAAATGCAATATTTTACTCCACTTCCTAGTTCCTTGATTTAACTTCTGGATACTACAGTACTACCAATCATGAAATTCCCTCTGCAGTCGTGCTCTGCTACTGCAAAATCCCTCGAAGGAATTATTGCCAATATACACAAAACCGAGCATAACTTGTTTTTTGCTTATATTTTTATTTTATTATCTTTTTTTGGAAATATCTTCTTAGATGGATTGCTTTCTATTATTTCCACTTACTAATAACCGAATTTTACCCATAAACGTAAGGAAAAATGAAATAATTGCGAAAAATCATCGGGTACAATATATGCGCATTTTTGCGCATGAGGGTACGTCGCATTGATGTAGCTGCAGATTTAGCTATGCAATTAAATACGCGAATGCTTTCGGAAACGGCCAAGTTACCTCTGACAAGTGTGGAGACTGGATCTTATACTATACCTGCATAAGTAAAGTCTTACAACCTCGATAATCTCTTCTTGGGTAATGTTCCTAAAGGCCTGGTTATTGGTTTCATCTCCAGCACAGCCTTCAATGGGAAATCACATCTTAATCCCTGAGTTTCGAAACTTTAACATTAACACTGCAATTACACGTCGGCTCAAAATAATTTCCTCCCAACCCCCTCACCCCTGATTTTAATCGATTAATACCTTCTAAGTTACTATACTTTGATTCCAGGTACTGGTATATGTTATTAAAATTATTCACGTACTGTTACTCTTGATGAATATCCAAACGGATATGATTTGTATGGTTTTATTCTATCTCTAACAGGAACTTTAGATGACAACACATGGGATGTAGTACGTGATTCCCCTGTAAATTTAAAAATATCATTTTCAGAAACTTTAAATGAACCTGTTACACGCATTGTGTATGCACAATTTTATTTCTTAGCACTAGTAGACAAAGATAGAAATATTTATATCGATAACACCTAATTTATTCAGTTGAGTACGATGACGATTATTGTGCCCTTCTCTGCTTGTCACGATAATGATGACGAGTTTATTGTAAAGGAGCTAGCCATCGTAAATCCTGACATTCCCTTCCTCCAAAACTGGATTTTTAAATCGCTATTTCCTTTAAATAAGTTATCTGAGCCGGTCATAACTACAAACAAGTACCTAGGTGAGAATGTATATGGCATTACCTGGCACGGAAGCAATGTAGAATATTCAGAAATCTTAAGGAAATATTTCAGAATCTTAAGGAAATATTCAAACATGTTCAAATTCTACAACCATATACACATACGGAATAACTAGAAAATGTTTTCTTTAAGAAATTCTTCAGATATGTTACAAATTTAGAAGTAATAGACTGTCCAAAGTATACTTCATTAAGTTTTCACGTTTACAGGTGTACACATAATAAACATCGTTTCGGACAATATAGGTGCAGTGTTCATGAAGCATTAGTGTATAGTGAATATGTGAAAGTGTATGTGGTACATGTGAATAACAGGGATAGGTACATACCTACTACGATTAAAATAATAATCTTCAACATGTATAGTGACGAGTTGTTAAAAGTGTTACTAGTTGATAAAGTGACTGGTGCAAGTGTTACTGGGATTTACCCTATTGACACAGACTTCCTGAGACGGTAGAACCTCCAGCTGTACTTGTGATTAATCTCGATACATCTGGTTCAAGTGGATTACATTGGGTTGCAATGTACATCGATGAGAAGAAACATGGATGTTACTTTGATAGTTTTGCTATGGACGTTCCCAAGGAAAGAAAATTTTATCAAAAATACAAAAATATATTTTACAAATAATCATCAATATCAAAACGATGATTCTGTGTTGTACGCATATTTTGTTTTATTCTTTTTGCATCATATTATTCCCACTCATTCATTCAGTGTTTTAAAATGTTTAACAAGAAAAATTTGAAAAAGAATGATGATATCGTTTATAAAGATGTATACATTAAAAAAAGAAAACAAATATTTTTTTAAACTTACATTCCTCCATTTTATTTACAATTCCTAAGAAGTATTCCATTACAACCTTGATAATACATTAGTTAATGCTATTGATTTTTCATATTTTCACCATTAATTCAACTGTTGTGCATTACCATATGCACATCCTGATTTGTTTACAATATTTGTGTGAAAAAAACAATATTCATTAAATGTGTTTCTACATTTAATGAAGGACAATGTTTTGTTTCTAAATCAATGACATTATCTAATGTAAATAATCTTTTAAACCAAAGAAATTTCTCTAAACCTTATTATAAAAGGTTGAATTCTTTGCACATAATTGATATACAAGGTTCCGTATGCATGACACAGTATATCCAGTTTTGCTATTCCGTTTCAAACCGTGTAAATTCAATGTTAACCAATCAATTGTTTTTGACAACCTATAGATAATAACATATTCTATTGGTGATTTTAGCAATAAAAATTTACTATATCATCGCATGCAGTTAAATATAACTAACGAACGATAAATTCGTTATCAGACATTTTAAATCTTGAATATCGATAATACACTCATTTACGCATGCAGCCATTCCATTTTTAATGACGGGACATTCTGGCCTATAGTTCTGCGAGACATTTAATAAAAATTGTTGATAGTTGTTAAAATGTACAGTTACGATAACTCAGAGTAATCACCAAAGACATTTTGCGGCTACAGCCATATTATAATTAATAACGGAAATATTTTACCACATTTATAATGATCAGTAATTAATCTTACGGACGGGACATTTTTATGACAGTTTTGTTACGCACTGATTTTAGCTTAATTTTCTGAGTTGTAAAATCGTAAGAGGGTAGTTTTTAAATGATTTGTGGTGCATGTTTTCCTACATATTGACCTACGTTTAACTGAAAAAAAAAACTACTTTTATTAAATTGTAAACGAAGACAAACTAATCTTACGAACGGGTCAAAAATGTCTTACGGACGGGACAAAAGAATTGAATGTATAAAGTATCCTTTAGCATGCTCTTTATTGCATTTATCTTAACTATTATCCTAAAAGTAAGTAAAACTGCATTTAGTACTTCCAAAATTAAATTACAGAATGATATTATGCAGTCGAAACGTCTTACAAAAATTGCGTCACATCATTTAAATGTGACATTGTATTTGCAGTAGCTCTGCAACTTCTAATGTTCTAATATAACCCTGCTTAACATGTACAATTTCACCTTCTTGAGAGTCCGAATAAACATCACTAACCCTCATCCGCTCTGTTTAAAGGTGATCGTCAATGGAGTCTGAATCTGATTATACTTCAGAATTTTGGAAGTGAAGGCACTAAAAGTAAAAGCCAAACCTCTTGAGGCAAATTTAAATGCAATTAAACAACAATTCTATTAGTGTCGGGTAGTACTTAGGGAAGGGACACATCAAATCTTACGGACGGGACACAATTTCAAAAGCCTTTTATTTGTTAAGTACAACCAATTGGTTGATTAAACTTTGAGTATAAATTGATATTAGGCTATTTGCTTTGCTTAAATGTTTTCAGAATGACATTTTATAATATGTAAAATGAAGTTTCTTGCTTCTTACGAACGGGAAACCAAATGCAGAGACAAGTTCGGAGTTATTTCCAAGAGAACTACAAGCCTTTCTCTCGCAAACAACAGTGTTTGGCAATAGAACACGAAATGACTGTTTCCCTCCCAAATTGGCCGTTTTAAGTTCAGTCACAATACTGAATAACAGTGTCGCAAACTAACGTCTCCTACATGTCTCAGAAGAAGCTTGTCAGGCTCCAGGTTAAGTTAGACGGTGTAACATTCAGAAAACAACAAATCGGAGGAATTTTGTTCTACTTCAATAATTAGAATATTTATTGCCCTTATCAGGAACTTTTCAAATTCATACAAATTAAAATTTCACTCAACTGTTTATTTTGGCGCGAAATGGCTGTAGTGAAATTTCATTTATGTGCCGAATGAAAAACGGTATAATTTGTCCAACAAATTCTGTATTTTTTAAAAGATCGCAAGTTTTACGCATAAACCATATAAATGAGATTTCACTATGTTCTTGTTCAAACACTTCAAAGAGTTCACTAAGAGTTTTATCAAGAGATAAATACTTCGCTGCAAATGTTCCAGTATTATGAAGATGAGTACAATCATGAAGAAGATTTGATTTGCATTCCATACATTCAATTGGATTATTATTACGTATGTATACTTTTATACTTGTTAATACACAATTCACATTAATGTTTTCACCACTACATAACACACATAACACACTAGCACTATTCGAATACATTTTTTCAGCCTGGAATGTCCGATTTCCGTCTGTCTTTTCTTATGAAAATTTCGGGAGATAGTCTGTATCACTTAATAATTCCGCACATGTTTCATGCTATTTTTCTGTTGTTAATATTCCAATAATATGCGTGTTTGCATACAAATAAACACATCTTCAACACTAGGACTTGCTGTAATACTCCATGCAAGGGTTTCCAATGACTTTGGAGGCCACACTCATACAATCATGAGCAAAATCGTGGTAGGATCCTTATCTACAACCGTCGTATATTAATGTATCGTTGAAATCCCATATTTCAATAGCCTTCATTATACATTCACGATCCACTTTTTGACTATTACGACAACAGTCTAAACCCCAAAATCTCGATGTTCTTGATAATACAAGTGGAGATGGGGTTGGTGTTTCTGAAATTGTTAGCACTGGTTATTCTATTGCATCAATATCATATTCTTCATCTGACGATGATTCGTATATTTCTGTTTCAACATTGGATAATGCTTCAGTCACAACTTCGCAAGGTTCCTCTTTCTCAAAAGAATGCGTGATGTTTCTATATATATATATATATATATATATATATATATATATATATATATATATATATATATTCCCCACTATAACCCGTATTTAAAGTATTTTCATACCCTCGAGGTAATCACGTGTTCACCATTCTTGGCGCCAAACTTCTTTTCTATTTCCAATTAGCATAGGGACTAAGGGCATTAGGGTTTCAACATGTTAACCTACCGCAATCTCAATCTTTTTTTGTATTCTCCGCTGACATTGTCTCATGTTCACCCACCGCGGCACCAAACTTGTTTTCTATTATCCTGTCCTCATTTTGTGATGTCTACCCGGCGCGGCATCGGTGTTCTATGGTATTTGTCTTCATGTTTTCACACGTACCTGTAAGGTCATTACCCACAATGCCATCTTTCGCTCCCACCCAACCAGTTTCCATAAATCCAACGAAAACTTCAGTTAGTCTCCTGAATTCACTGGAGAAAGACGTACGAAAACCATGCTCTGTATGCAGCATAGCCTATCATGCAAGAGTATACCTACTCCGTAAAACGAGATCTTCACGACCGTACAAATAAAGAAAACAAGTCCCGCATGAATAAAGTTTATTCCCTCCCATCTTTAATATGATCACAGCATAGCTGTCCTACACTATGTAAATGAGCTTCGTATCGAAGCGAAAGAACAAATAATTAATATGATCGCAGCATAGCTGTTCTACATCATGTAAATGAATGATTGAATTAAAATAATACGAAAGAATTAAAACTTCTCTTCTGGGGGTCAATTTCTGTTTCTACATGGTGGTACAGGTACCATTCTCTGTTACTACAGGGACTACAGTGATCATATTTTTAATATAGATAATATTATTGAATTAAATAAAAAAGATCTCATTCTATTTTTTCCCAAGAGTATGCTATGCATATTTTAACAACCTTTCTAGAAACTAACCTACCCCTCCTAACGGTCAACCTTTCCCGGAACCATTCTGACCAGCTAACGGTCTGGCAATTAACGGTACATCACCTACTCAACCATCTATCCATAACAGGGTCATAAAAAAGCAATTAGTTTTACAACAGGGTGGCATAAAAGAAAACCAATACAAGAGGGAATGGGGAAGGGTTTACAATTACCAGCCTTACTGATAGTTGGTTCCAATTAAAAAATAGTTTACTCAGTCTACCCACGGTTCTATTGTTGTGTAGAATCTCATCCATTCCTACTATTTGTGCCCTTGGAAAATATGCAAAACATGCTTGGGCCCCATCCCCTCCAGGGAGTAATCTACACCCCCCAACACCCCTCCAAATTTTCTTACACACACCTCTGGGTGGAAAAGGAATACTCCCCCAAATCCAATTGTATCAATCAGTATCATATAGGTTATTTATTACATCAAGAAAATGGGTTTAGCGTTTAGGAAAGAAGGAATTTCTTATTTATTTATTTATTTATTTCACTTCAAAATACGAAGCGACCTCGTTCTCCTGTACGGCTTCGAGAACCACATGACCTCATTATTTCGGGCGGTGTTTCGATCGAAACAATTGACAAAACAGACCCGCTCATACCTACCCTCCTGGGCTCCGCGGTCGTTTCCAAGAAAAGAGATTGGTAGACAGATGCAAATGACTGAAATTGGTAGCGTCTTGAGCGTCTTTCACCTACCTCCTCCTCAATAAGGAAAATGTGACAATATAGTAATAAGCCTATACCAGATTCAGTTGTAAATACTACTCTGCAACAGGCTCGCAACCAAAGGGGGGCTAGGGAGGGCCTGGCCCTCCCTTAATTTTTCATGTCTCCTTCAGACCTCAATACAAAATGCACAATTTAGATATTTTTAAGAGAATTTTTAATGACTTGACCCCTCCTAACATATTCATGGCCCCCCAAAGCTCTGTGGCTGGTTTCGAGCCTGCTCTGCAAGTGGTGTATTCACTAAAATTTACATTTTTGAGAGGTAAAGTGACTTTTTCGTGTGATTGTTTTGCATTGGCAGTTTTTTAAGAAAAAAATAAAAACAAATGAAAAAAGGCAGAAACTTGTTACTCATTACTCTTCTGAAAGCTTCAGTACTTGCTGCCACATTCACTTCAGCTTTTATTCTTTCTAAAGCACAGTGGACGGTTGGTGGATGCTTAAGCTCTCAAGGTGGGGTTGAGAACCCTTCTGTGTCTATTCTTTCTTCTATCATAATAAACTTTTAGTTTTCTCTCGTAATAGTTAACGCTCCGTTGAACGTTGTGTGTGTGTGTGTGTGTGTGTCTGTATGGTTCATCATGTTCGTCTTGGGTTATGCTTCTTGTATGTTCTTTAAAATAGATGATGAATTTGAATATTTCACGTGTTTGAGAACTCTTAACGCGAAGTTAAATGTAATGTCTGGGATTATGAAATTCGGAAATAGGCCAGAACTGGTTCCACATAGTCAGAAGCTTTTTACATGTGCTAAGTCTGCTTACCGTAACTACAAAGCTTACTTTGAAAACCTAAGAAAGGAGGAAACTCAAAAAGAAGAAGTAAAGAAGAAGAAACAACAAAGAGAGAGGTGATGGAGAAATTAACAAAGGAAGAAAGGGGCATGATGAGATTTTGGTCACTTTTTCGTGTGCTTTTTGATAATTTTTTGGTCACTTTTCAGCTATTTACAAGAGACCAGACCACTATGAGCCAAGAGATTATTAAAATTAGGGTATATTAAAGAAGACAAAAAAGAAAGATACAAAATGCTTGTAAATTGAAAAACTGGATTTCTGGAAAACAACTAAATCAATGAATAATTTTCTTATGAAAAATATTCAGAGCCAATAACGTAGCAGGAAGGGGCAGGAACGGAGATTAAGAGATCAAATAATATTACAACAATTAACGTTAACAACAGGGTTAGAATATTAAAATAATGAAATTGGAACTATGTACAGTATAAATTACTAAACGAATGTGATTTTAGCATGGAACGAGGGATTTTTTTCCCAATTAATATTTTGGAAAGAATATCACCCTCTAAAACTTGCTGAGGGTGAATAAATTGAAATAATAGGAGAAGTTTGCAAAATAATTACAATAATTCCTATGTGATCAATTCATGGGTAATTACGGGGTAAAATAGTAGACGTTAATTCCTAATTAAGAGAAAGTTCTCTTAATGGGCATCTCTCAATAGTGGACATCTTCATAAGAAAACAAACTTTCTTATTCTTCCATTCCATAAATATGTGTGGTGTGGTGTTATGAGAGAGAACCCTTCCTTTTACGGACACCTCTCATTTACGGAAAAATAATCGTGTTCCACCCATGTCTGTTTTGAGAGGTTTCACTGTATTACTTAGTTTCATAATAATAATAAATGATAAAATGTGTGAAGTTACTTTATTGAACCTACCACTGCGAAGAGCTGATATTATTATTATTATTATTATTATTATTATTATTATTATTATTATTATTATTATTATTATTATTATTATTATTATTATTATTATTATTTGTAGTGGTATTAGTACTAGTGCTAGTAGTAGTAGTAATAATATTGGTAGTATTGCAATAGTTGCGTAACAAAATATACTGTTTTCTTGTTTGAGCTTGTTTTAAAATTATAGCACTATTCTGAGCGCATCCCGCCTTTTATTTTGAACACCCCCCCCCAACGTAAAAATTTCTGGCCTACTTACTGATCCCCGCCACTCTCTGACGGAGGAAACCCTCCCTTTGCTTAAGGAAAAGAAGTGAATGACAACTGTACTGCTAATTTGCAATTCAATCATGTGGTCTTCATGAGTGAAGATCGTAGACTACTTAGAATGGCTAACAATACACAACACAGCGAAGTCCGTAAAATTCCATTGTGGCAACGCTTCCGCATCTAATAATTAAAAGATCTCGGGTCGCAGCAATTTGTCCCTCCTCTTTCGAGGGTGATACGGGAAAACACAAATCGACAGCAGCGCCATTAGGAGTGCACTTGAAATAGAAAGGCTATAGTAGATTATGTGCCGATTCTGCACTATGTTTTAGAAGGAAAAGATGAAACCTGAAGTATAAATTATTTCCCCGCTCCTGATTGGTTGAGTTTCAGCCACATGTACTTTGGACCAGTTTAGCCAATCTGCGAGTGGGTGGAATTTTCCCACAGACGGAGAAAGGTTATATATTTGGCAACATGTTATTACATGCCTGTGTTCGTACTTTGATAGAAATTTCCCTAATCGAAATTTCCCTAATCATAGTTAAATTTAGCAAAAAGAGAAAGAGAGGATTTATTGATAAAAGGAAAAAATACAGGGAAATTCTCTAGCTGACTGATTGACCAATATAAATGCTTAAATTATTCTTTGTTCTTCAGAAATAAACCAATACAGTAGTAATATGTGCGTGTGTGTTCAAAGTAGAATAAATTGCACCCATTTTTGGATGGGTGTATTTGTGTGTATTCTTTGTTAAAAATAAAGTTTCCAGTTTTACGTCCCACGTATATGCTGGCTAGGTAAACGAGACGGTGATGATGAGAAATGAATGCAATAGTGGAATGAATAACGTGGTAGGAAATGGGAGAACCCCATGAAAACCCACGAACATTGTTTGTCCGCCACAAAGTCCACTTGGTGCGAGGTGGGATCCAACCAGGGATCGAAGCACCAGAGGTGAACGCTCTACCACAGAGCCACCGCGCCCCCTTGTTAAAAATAAGTAAAGGAAAAACCAAAAGTAAACTTAGGAGGAAAATCCAAATGAACAAAACAAATGTGCTTGGCACTTCCTTTAATATAACTAAATTAATATTCTCGGATAAGAATTGGATATTCAACAAACTAGTGAAAATTTTGTAAGAAAAGGGAAATTCTGCGTCAGTCGAGGAAAATTTTCTGAAGAAAGCCTACAAACACTGTTACATGCTCACTCTGAGTATTGACATAAAAGAGAACATTTTGACCAACGGAGATGACTTTAACATTTCTCGATTGAAAACTATCTCAATTTTTTCTTGCCAGAAACTCAAGAAAAGAATTTGTGTCAACCCATAAACATACATTTATTCGTAATACACAAACACAAGCTTCTTAAGATTTGTTGAGTCTTAACCTTGACTTGATTTAAACTTACACATACAAGTTATAGGTGTGAGTCAATCCCGAAAGATGTCTATCAACTTTAAATTAAATTATTAGTCATTGACATAGGTATTCCTGCCTTCAAGGATGGATCCAGGACCGACTTCTGGGAGGGCGTTGGGTTGTCATATTGCTACTTACCAGTTAGAGCTACTTTTAAGAACTTCAAACTCTGGAATGGGTTTTATTTATATATATGTAATAAAAATATTTCCTCTTCTGGGTGAGGGCGATTTACCCGATCGCCCCCTGGATCCGCCACTGCCTGCCTTTTACAGGTTGCCCCTGTTTTATAACGAAATTCGATAAAAATTAGCCACTTTTTATACAATCTGCTTAATGCACAGTATTAAGGTGGATCACCACCCGGAAGTCAGTACATATTTTAGCTCATTGCCTTAACTACTGCGCAATGAAACGATACATATTATAACTATTGTACTATAAGATAGAGTAATGATTCAGTTAGAGCACAGGACACTGATTCATTTGGTTGTGTCTCCTGATATCGAAAACTGTAACAAATAAAAGAAAATATTTGATTCGTTTTACAATGAGCACACAAGATGGCACTTGCTGTTAGATCTTACTAGAACTGCTCAGTTTTATGAAATGTTCATTTCTATGTCTAAAGTATTTTAAAGTAACGATCTCATTATGAAACAGATATATTGTTCGACCGTTTTTGTGTTATGTTTCATGTTTTATTTAAATATTAATTTACATTTAAGGAAATAGATTTTTAGACGAAACTTGCGCAGAAAACCTAATGCGTTGCTGCCAAATTTGTACGTTTTACTGTAGTAGTCACAATAAGAAAATTCCTGGATTTTAGCGTTGCAGTTCGAGAAGCGAGATTGCGGTAAGGGTCGAAAACTAATTTCTCTAGTAAGTATCCAAACAGAATTCCATGATTACTCCCTTTATTACCTGGCATCAGTAAACACTCAATACTATCTGGCAACGCCACACTATTCAAGCAGCGTTTAGCATAGCACTGGGAACATTTAGTGATCCCAGTAGCGTAGCCAGGATGTGTGTTTGGGGGGGGCCCAAGTGCTGTTATAGGCACATATAGAAAAATTACAAACAAAAAAACATATAAACATAAAAATATATAAAAAATTACAAACATCAAAGTACCAAAGTACATTGTCGAACCTCTTTGGGGGGGCCGGCCCCTCCGCCCCCCCTTCCCTACGCCACTGAGTGATCCATCTTATGCTCACTGAATTGTCAGTTGTTATTCTTGCATTGGTAATTCCCGTCTTCATTACTGCAAGAATAGTGAACCGTGACTACTCATTATAATTACTATGCTGTATAATTTCTTTCTTTTTTATTAATCGCAAACAGATTAGGCTACTTATAACATCTAAGTATCAACTTTGAAAAGCCGCTGGATACACTGCAGCAGTGCCACGGTAGTTCGCTCCCATGTCTCAACACGCATTTTTTTTTTTTTTTTAAGGCATAGTAGCCTCAGTCTAAAGACAGCCACTTGCTCATAAAGCGATGCCGCCCCCGTGTGAGGTTTCTTTTCATACTGTCCTGTTTGGATTTCCTCTCCCTTGAAAACTAATTGACAGGCAATAAATTGAACACAAACTGTTGCCAAATCTTGACACAACCTCCCCCTCCACACACTGTTCTGCCGTGTCGTGACAAAACGCTGTAACTTTGGCGGAGCAGTTTTGCGAAAAAGAGCCGTAAAGTTTTCATCCGAAAATGTGATCTGTATCGTGTAGAACCAGTGTATCTTGACTTTGGAAACACGTGGTTGCATGTAAAGTTACGTAAATGCATGTTGTGTGATTAAATTTGCTGAAAATTTATTGGTTGACCATTATTGCCTAGTTACACTGGTTCTACACGATACAGATCACATTTTCGGATGAAAACTTTACGGCTCTTTTTCGCAAAACTGCTGCGCCAAAGTTACAGCGTTTTGTCACGACACGGCAGTGTTAGAAACATTGATGCAGGGGCGGATCCAGGACCGACTTCTGGGGGGGGACGGTCGGTTGTCATACTGCTACTTTTAAGGGCTCCAAACTTTGGGATGGGTTTTATTTATATATATAAAATAAGAAAGCTTCCTTTTCTGGGGGGGGCGATCGCCCCGATCGCCCCCCTCTGGATCCGCCCCTGCATTGATGTAAGGGAAAGAGAAAAATTGGCGAGGGAAAGGAAGGCACTGCGTATGGCAACGTTTAGCTTTGTCTTATCCAAAGGGACCACAAACTTTATGACGGCTTCATTGTACTAAATTCAAAATCTCCCGACTGGCTATCGTCTGGACGCGCTTTCTATAAACACAACACTAGCGTTCCCAGACAAAAAGGAAATAATAATAATAATAATAATAATAATAATAATAATAATAATAATAATAATAATAATAATAATAATAATAATAATAATAATAATAAATAGAAAACGAATTGTAAAAGCGTAAAGATTTGTTTTCGTTTTCACAAAACGCTCTGTAGTCACTAGCCACTGCCGGAATATTTGTACACTGAATATAAGATCCGTGCTAAATGCTGAAAATGGAAAAGTTCGGTTTCATGTCAAAGTATGGCCTATGTGCCCTGCTCAGTGAAAAAAAAAAAGTGCTATCTAGTAGGGCCTATTGCTGTGGAAGTTGTTCAAAGAATCCCCACAAGAAATTGTGTGTGTAAAGTACGGGACAAGAATAAACGACCATAAACGCCATTAATTTTAATGGCATTTTTTGTCGTTTATTCTTGTCCCGCACTTTATATGTCCCATCAGTTCTGAAGTAAAATCTGGACGTTTCACTCAACATTTTCATTTTGCACGGATTTATGGGCAGTCTATATTTGCTGTGTGTATCCACAATATTCACGCCGATTTATTGTCAATGTGTGCCATGAAGAATATGAACGTGATAAATCTCATGTAAGACACGAACTTTCAAGGCAGAAGATTATTTTTGCAAGAACTTCATATCCTAAATCAGAGTTGGCTTGTTTCTTTCTTTCGTTTCAGTTCAGCAAGAATTCAAGAAGTTCATGTTTTGGTCAAGTATAAAAATGTTCTGCTCACACTGCTGATGTGTTCTGGCCATATTAGCCGTGTTGATTATTTTTCGGTGCTTATTGGAGTGCTGATGAATAATATCATTTGTAGTATTATTTATTTTAATGATCAGATAGTGATGTCATTCGGTATGTATGGTATTAATTATTTCTTTGTCAGTTTGTGTTTAATAATTTTCAGTTATATTACTAGTGTGTGTAATCTATTCTACTTCAAGTATTATATTTCGTTCGAAGGCTATGCCTGGTCTCCACTGGTATCATATTCAGTTTTCATCACATGACATTAACTAAATAAAGTAATGGAATGATCACAATGTTTTAAGACGCACAGCCATTGGGGAAAAGTAAATTTTAGGCATTTTCTGAGTTATTTTGGCTCAGAATTTTACGATTGTGTCTGTGTGTGTATGGACAGTATTCTGAAGTTAGCCGGCAGACCCTTGACTGTGTATGGGTATGGGGTTTGTGATCAAACAGTTTCTTATGTTCTTTTCCAACACTCTGGGATATAGACTCTAATTTTGTATGGGTATACAAAGTAAGCAAATATTTGTATACTGACAGAATAGTTCATCATAAAATGGTAATTTCACGGTTAAAATGAGTGAGTGGGTGCATATGAAAGAGAGTTATGAATGATATTAAATTCCACTGTCGGATTGATTTACCCATGGATAAAAGGGAGGGTGACTCCGTTCTCCGACCTCGAAAGAATATGTAAGGCGTCCGCCCAGGTCCTAAACGAATACAATGGGCTGTGATATGAAGGGAGAACGGCGTGGCATCATGCTGCTACCTACCGACCCCCCACCTTTTCAGATCCAGTTTTATCCCTGAATTTACCACAATATAGAAAACCAGTAGGCATTACTCGATCAGAAGGTTCTACAAATTTTTGACACAATTCTTACATTTTCAGGTTAGGTTAAAGCTTTGTATTTCTTTTAACAGAGCATGCACCAATGAGGAGTCCCATTGCCACTTGCAGATTAACTTTAGGAGAGTTTAGTATACATACAGTGTGTATGTGTGGCATAAAAACTACAGTGCATAAAACACGTGCCAATATGTGATAGGTGATCAGTAGGTGACCACTAAAAGGCACAAATGCTATCTAACCAAGTCAGAGCAGGGGCGCAGCAGAGAGGCCCGAGCCCTAGCGAGGAGGCACGTCAGCGACGGGGTAGACATATAAACAAGCGTAGTGGAAGAGAACGCTTGCGTATACAATACTTTTACTATCACTTAAAATTCATTTTTTCACAAAAAATGTTATACGTCGTATTTTACCTAAAAATTTTCTCTGCTCGAGTGAACCCAACCAGTATTTCATGTTTACAAGTGTGAAATCATTACGAGAGTTCTATTGGGGTTAAAATAATTGAGTACATATGAAGACAACTGTGTAACATTCTAATTCCTTTGTGGAATATTTCTGCACAATGTAGGAAGCCTGTATTTTGTGCTTACAAGTATAGGGTAACAAGTCTGAACCATTGCAAGTGCTGTAACCTGTGTGATTTTGTGCGATATCAGGTGTTTTTTGCACTAACGTTTATTCGCATACCCTACATCGCCGACGCGCCTGCTCTTGGGAAACGCGGGGTCCCTGTTTCGCTCCTCCCTAGATTCTGTTATACAGCATTCTCACTTTTAGTGACAACCTAGTAGGAGTTCGTTTCTACTTTTGGCTCAGTCATTTTTATCGCATACGTACGGAACCGTAACAAGAAGTCCTCGTAAAGTTAATCTGCTCCCATGAATGTATCTCTACTCAGAAAAAAATTCGAAGGTGCTAGGTCTATGATTGAATTTCGCGGAAATAATAGAATATAGGAGGATAGCAAATAATATAATACAGCTCGTAATGATTTCCAGAGCACATCAGTTTGCAACTTACCAATCTGTACACAATTATTTGTGTATGTGCCAGGGTAATAATTGTCCAGAACGTCTTACGGAATCATTTGAAGCGAGAAAATTCAAGTTTTTAAATTTGACAGATATGATTAATCTGCACCAATATTTGTTGTATGCGTAGGTGGTTTAGGTGATGTAACTCCCAAATTGATGATTGGAACTTGTGGTCATTTAGTAACTGTCCTTGAGTCTAGTTTTTTTGGGTACCACCCTATTTTGGGCGGGGGGGGGGGGGGGCGGACACTTACAACTCTTAGCATGAAGTGCACTCTTGCTCCCATAGAAGAACGAAAGTGTTTCTTAAGGAGAAGTCGAATTACTGGGTGGAGATTGATTTTAGAATGGCTGAGTATAAAACATGAACAAACTTTAAAATAGCACCCAACCTGTGCTAAATGACCACTAAAATCCTCGAAAACTATTTAACCAAGTCAGGTCAGAACGCAGCAGCAAAGGACGTAAGTATGAAGTAGGTGCGTCAGTAAGGGTACATCGAAACGCAAATGTCCTCCGAACCCATACAAACAGACAGACATACAAAAGTTAAAACAAGAATACAAATTATCATGAACCTATCCCTACATAGGGCCGACACAGGAGAACAAAAGCTCTGCTTTATTGGTCTTCCCGCTTTTCCGTGCGTTTATGTCGGGTCTCTCCTCCCACTTACTGCGTGAATTGCTTACCAAAGCTCCACAATCCTCAAAACACAAAATCCTTATCAGTGGACATAGTGGCAAGAATGCTAGATTTCCTTCCACTCTTAGGAATGGAAAAACTACGCTTCCGACCGATTGACGTCGATTAATATGTGTGAAGATGTAAGTTTTCGAAGGAAGAATATAGCAAATGTGATTCTTGATAAGAGTGATAGAGAAAAAGACTTCCTTTTTCTATGCATATGTTGGAATGGAGTAGGTTTGAATTCAAGAGTTCCGTTCAGCACTGTGACTATATGAGATGTGAACCTACAGCTTAACGTGCGATCTTCACTGAAGACATGCTCTGCGGAAAGATACTCCCACCATCTCCTAGTAGTTGGTACTATAAACTAGTTTCTTTATACTTGGAAAATAGAATAGAATATTTTTATTGTCGTTAAACAACATTTGTTGCAATAGACAACGTCAAGAGATTATACAAAATATATACATTGAATATATAAGTACATAACTAGTCACTTTTTATTTTTTAACTCTTTCTCAAATTCTAAAACGCTATACACAGCTGTTTCAATGAGCCAAGATTTACAGTGTTTCTCGAAGTTTCTATTACACACTATTTAAAAGGAATTAAATATCAACGCATGTGCTTCCTATGCGCACGATTAACAGTGGAGCTTAGATGAAAGTACAAGTGTTTTTTTTAATTCCGTCTCATATATTTATCTGAAAAGGTATGTTGAACTTTTTCTATCGAAAAAGGACTAAAGCTTGTCAGAGCTTCCCGTTAGGAATGGTGCCATAGTGCTTAAACAAAGGAAAAATTGCTGTATTCCAACACTGCGTCGAATTCTTGGTTTCGAAGTGATATTTGTGAAATAAAGAGGAGAAAGCTTCGCAGCATAAAACCAGACAGGAAAGAAAAAGCCAAAATTTTGGGTAGATTGAGTTACGTTCACCCAAATATTAGTCCATGTACATGAACTTAGTATGTTCAGCTGTGGTACTTCTACAAATTATAAACTCTATACTTTAGCAAGAAACTACTTCCTATTTTCTTTACTATTCTCACAAGAACATGACTTGCTCTACATCATTCGATCTACAAATATCTTCATAATGATCCAGCGATCAGCATTCACAATCCTATGCGAGAACTTCGAAGTATCATCAACTATGAACAGATATCCAGGTTACATCAGAAGAAGAAAAAAAAAGCAACAGTACAGTATGCTAAAAGGTACTTCCATCATTACGGCCTTCCATTTAAACTTTTAACAAATACTTATCGTGAAAACGTTAACTGCTTTTTCTGTCTCACATTGAAAATGTGGAATACTTCCTTCTACCACGAATTGTTCTGGAGACCATATAATTGTACAAAATACTAAAAAAAAAGAAAAACAATGCTTATACTCATTACTCAGCTGCGCAAGAATATTAAATAACTGAAGTAATTATGAAGAAAATCATGAAATAAACATGTAGCTTTTGTACAGTTCGCAGCAAAAAAACCTGCAACACGAACATGTAAGTTTATTGTGAAACTACGCCTAACATCGAAGAAAATCAACATAACGTCTAAGTGGCAGGAATCACGCCAGGAGAAACCTTGGCATCCTCCCCTGCACACTTATTTTGGAGCAAAAGACTTCGTCGTTTCACAAACTTATATGCTCATGTAGATTTTTTTGCTGCGGACTGTACAATCTACGTGAGTATATTGTAGAAGAGAACAAGTTTCATATGCGATATTAGAAGAAACATACTATTATACAATCATAATAATGATACATTATTATTATGTATCATGTTTCCTCACGTTACGACGTATGCGTTCGAACAGGACTTGTCCGAAAACGGAACACTTTGTCATTCAGTACGCCAATGACGGTGTTCGCTTGCCCATATCAGTCTTGCGTTTCTGATTTCTAGTTACGGGGAACCGTCGCAATGGTATACAAGCTACCAGTCCCGCTTTAGCAAACTACGTCGAACAGTCGACTCAAACATGGCAGCAGCGTGACAGTGCCCCAACGTTGAGTCAATACTGTGGATGCCGCTATCCATTTCGTTATGGTCCCGTGCTATGGTTACATTGCGTGATCCAGTCGCTGCTTTTCGCTTTGTACAAATCTCTTCTGTCCACTGCTTCCACACACGCATCACTGTCGTCGCAGCATGCCCTGTACAAGCAGCAATTTCATGGTACGACAAACCAACTTCTCGCTGACCGATCATTCTGCCCTGTTCGAACTCACTCAGTTGCGTATATTATGCCCTTTGACGTCGACGAGGCATACTGGCACTTGTCTACGTCTTTGCATTTTGATTGACCACGATCTTCTGCTTCCCTGCGACACGCACTGATCTTGTGTTATATCACACGAGAGGACTCTGCCGGCCGTATGAGCCGGGCCATTCGTTCTGGATGTTGCAATTTTCATAAACGGAAGTGTAGATGAGATACTTCCAAAGACTACTGAATTTTCACATTTTTAAGAAGTAACACGGTTTATACTTCTTTAAGTGTAGTAAATATCTATAACAGTGAAGTATCAAATTACTTGTATTTCACATCCTTATTCCACTGTAGTTCGAACTTTCCGTGTCTATGAATTCTATATAAAATATAAAATGTTGCATGGAATGAGTCTAAGCTGCTAAGCGCCGAGATAAAAAGCAGAATGTAGGCCTGTTCACGGAGTGGGCTGGGTAGCGTAATGGTTGATGTATCGGCACGGTAAGCCGGAGACCTAGGTTTGAATCTCGGTCTAGTCTTTCATTTATCGCTGTATATGTGGCGTATTTTGCTCAGATTACCTTTATGTGCCTTGGAAATCCTAATCGGATAATTATATTACTGGTATGATTTCTACAATCAGTCCTTGTGCAGCTAAACAGTAATGAAGACCTTCGGTTTCACAAATATTGTTTACATGTTATTCGTTCTCTAAAGATCTTTGTTAAAGATTGGTTGCCGTAATCATACCTGGAACATTATCATCCAATTAGGGTAAAAGCTGAGTGTTAGTTTATTATTATGCTTACTAACAAAGGCATTATATATATATATATATATATATATATATATATATATATATATATATATATATATATATATATATACAGGGTGTTTCAGATAAAACGCCCAGTGCTTATAAATCCGAAATGACTGAGAATAAAAAGATGAAACAAAAACAGAGATAGGAAAATGTCATAGGGCACATCACATGGTGTTGTTATGGAGACTCCCAAGGCCCTCCTTTAAGGGGGCCCAGGGGCCAACTTCAAATTTTCAAATGGGAACACGTATGGAATCATACCTCATTCAATAGTACTTGAAAAACGAAACAACTTTTGTAGGAAACAATTATCGATCTGGGCCACCGTTTTCAAAATGGCCGCAAAAAGTGTCCTGTATCAGATAAAACGTCCAGTGCGTATAGGCCTAAATCAGAAACGGCTGAGAATAGAGAGATGAAACAAAAACTGAGATAGAAACGATGATAAAGCATATCAAGTGGTATTGTTGTGGTGACTCTCACGAAACTCCGTGAAGGGGGCCCAGGTGTCAACTTCAAACTGATATAGGACTTTTTGCGGCCATTTTGAAAACGGTGCCCCAAATCGAAAATTGTTTCCTACAAAAGTTGTTTCGTATTTCAAGGACTATTGAATGAGGTATGATTCAATACATGTTCCCATTTGAAAATTTGAAGTTGGCCCCTGGGCCCCCTTGAAGGAGGGCTGTGGGTCACCACGACAACACCATGTGATGCGTCCTATGACATTTTCCTATCTTAGTTTTTGTTTCATCTTTTTATTCTCAGCCATTTCGGATTTATAAGCACTGGACGTTTTATCTGATATAGGACTCACTTTTGGCGGCCATTTAAAAACGGTGGCCCAAATCGAAAATTGTTTCCTACAAAAGTTGTTTCGTATTTCAAGGACTATTGAATGAGGTATGATTCAATACATGTTCCCATTTGAAAATTTGAAGTTGGCCCCTGGGCCCCCTTGAAGGAGGGCCCTGAGGGCCACCACAACAACACCATGTGATGCGCCCTATGACATATTCCTATCTCAGTTTTTGTTTCATCTTTTTATTCTCAGCCGTTTCGGATTTATAAGCACTGGACGTTTTATCTGAAACACCCTATATATATATATATATATATATATATATATATATATATATATATATATATATATATATATATATATATATATATATATATATATACACAAATAACATGAATGGTTAACTGTTATATGTGGTTAAAGCAAAAACACAAATTCACAGAAGATTTTTTGGTGTCAAAAGTTGTAAATCATAAGACTTTTATTTTATTTTATTTTCAATTTCCCATTGTGGCGATTTGGCCAAGTGGTAATGATAAATCATTTCAAGAGCTGCCCTGCTATGTTTTATTGGAAACGAGTTTGGTATGTGTCTTGTCCAAACGGAACTTACGGACCAGCATAAAGGAATTTATCAGAGTTACGAAGAGGAAGTGGCAGTTTCGGGCAATTTTGAAACATTTAGGCATTTCAAAAAAACACAGTTAAGAAGGTCAAAATTAATTATGAAACTTCACCTACAGTTGAAATGACACGTTTGCAAATCATTTTATATCAGGTTAAAAAGTCCGTTATTAAATCTTGATAAAGGAAATTTATGAACGATGGATTTTTCTACAGCGAAATTGGGCTTCTTGTTCTCTTCAATGCAGGCTTTTTAAAAAATATATAGTAAATTTAGTAGTTGGTATGGACTGGCTATGCCAAAGCACCCACTAATTCTATTTTCGATTAGAAGAGAGCAGGGTAGCTATTAAAATTATTGTCATTTCTACTTGAAACAATCTGCCCGCTTGGTAAGTGAAAGAATAAAAGTATTTTTAGTGAATTTATGTTTAAATTCGTCTTTACGAAGAAATGAAGATGAAATTATAGAAAATGAAGAAAATCAATATCATCAATGAAAATTGTTAAACAGTCGTTTGGCCTAAGAGAATAATATGGTCACCAGCCTTAGATCGGGTGAATATTGACCACAGCGGGACAGGACGTTTGGGCGCCACCATTTGGGCGCGGACGTTTCGGCGCTGCCGTTTGGGCGCCGGACGTTTGGGCGCGAAGCCGTTTAGGCGCCAGACGTTTGGGCGCGAGGTACATAGTAAAAATCACAATTTACGAAATATAAAGCAAGCTAGGCACTGAAAACTAAGCGCGAATCAAGATATATACATTTCCTACACTTCTATCTTTATCTCACCTCATTTATCTATTTTCTATCTCTATCTTATTTATTCATCTAAAATAAGTAGTTTAATGCGTTTGTAGCATTTGTTGCCTAATCTCGTCATGGATTGATTTTTCGCTTGTTCACGATTCTTGTACTTCTGATCTAATGTTGATCTAATTTTTGTATTTTTTTAAAAAAGTTAATAATTACATACTTATGAATATTAAAATTTGTTTTCTTTCGTATTACGTTTGCCAAACTCTTCTCTTCCTTAAGTCCAATAAAGAACTACCAATAAAAGATTTCCGCGCACTCGAGTTGAGAGAAGTGGCCCCGCGTAACGTAGTCGCTAACGCTCTCGCCTTCAGTGCGAGCGGTCCCAGGTTCGACTCCCGGTAGGGGCACTCGGTCGAAAAAGTTTAAAAGCATTTTCAGGCCAGCCACCCTGAATGAGGTTTTCCTCATTCACACCAGGCAAATGCCGGGGTGATACCTAACTTATAGGTTCAGACCTCTTCCTTCCTTCCCCAATCCTTTCTTCCTTCACTTTCCCCGGATAGTGTGCCCCCTCAAACGTGACGGGCTAAATGGCCTTAGATGCCGAGAGCCCAGAAATCTAATAATCATAAATCCTAATCGAGTTGAGGGAAAGATGTTAATACAGGGTGTCTAAGACATTGAGTTTAGGAACTGTAGTATGCCGTATTTCTGGTATCATTTTTTTAAATTAACATTCCGATATAAAAATCAAAACTTAACTTAACAAACTTAACATAACTACAGTAGAAGTCCTGCTTTAAGTTTTTTAATGGAATAGGCTCACTATGTACGTAATGCAGTCAATCATATCTAGTCTGGTCTACTTACCTTTGGCTTGAAAAGTTATCAAATAAAAAGCACACTTAACTTTGGTTGAAACTTAAATTTACAAAATTTAATTGTTAAAACAAAATCCAGTATAATTCAAGGACTTCCACTACAGTAGACACCTTGTGATATCTTGATTCGAACTTAGTACTCAGCGCCTAACATAATGACTTTTTAATTTAACTCGCGCCCAAACGTCTGGCGCCCAAATGGCTTCGCGCCCAAACGTCTAGTGTCCAAACGGCGGGGCCCAAACATCCGCGCCCAAACGGCGGCGCCCAAACGTCACGTACCCGACCACAGGAGGGCTAGTCAAACCGAGGCAAGAGAGAGGCCGAATCCATCACAACGTTGGATAACCCTCTAGGCTTACGACTCTGTGTTGCATTGCCCACAGTACTGAATTTTACTTCGATTGTCCTGTCTCGTCAATATACGGCCAGCCTTAATACAGGAGTACCCTGTCTTGTACAACACAGGGTTTATTATTACACATTTTTATAAATTGGTAATAGATTTGCTAATTCAATTTTTTATTATTGAGTATAATCTTAAATTTTGTAATGAGCGAATTCAATTAAAACCCATTATAAATATATTTCGTATAATGCGATTTTGCATAACGTGAAACCAGGGTGGATTGATTTAAATCAAATTCCGAAATAATTTAAGGTGTAAATAAGTAAAATCCCGTTTCTGTTCTGTTACTTCGATTATGGAACATAATAATCATAATACAATGAGACTCAAATGTATGTACAGCACAGTATGAAAACGAGTGTTTCATGCAGAGGGTGATTAGGGAAAATCCTGTTTTGAACGGGTAACGGGGTAATCCTGCTGTTTTCTCTTCGCAACACAGGGTTTTTAAATCGTTAACTATTCCAACGAGGAAATCATCATGTACATTTAAAGCGAAAATTCTTTTGTGTGCACGTCTGTTTATTTATTCTAAATGATTTAAGATAATCTATTAAATTCCAAATGCCTAGAGAAAGTTAGGAAATAAATGCTAATATAGTTATTCATGCACAGGTCTGAAGTAGATCAGTACGCAGTTTCGCTTTCATTTGTTTTCATAGTATCGGTCAATTGTTTTGGACTGCCACCTAACAACAAGTACATAAAACCTTTATGATCGTGTAAACGTTGTTTCAAATGTCTTGAACAATATCCTTTGAACGTGCAAATTTGAGGTATTGAATGATCTTGATCAAGCTTTCTTTGACGGTGTACAAACAACATAAGAAATACGTTGTTAGTTGTTTGCCCAAAAAATAAGTTGCACGTTAATGTAAAAGACAAACTTGAATAGATATACTTTTTTTTTTTTTTATTTTCGACAATAGAATTATTTAATAGTACATACCGAACTCACCAAGATAAATATAGACTCTATTTTATATTTTATCTTCTTTACAATGAAAGTTCAGTAAAATGCTTAAAACAGGTTTCATGAGACATAAATGAAAATCATATATGTGCATATACACACTATCTATTTAAAAATATACCGGACATTTTTCTGCATTGAATAATAAAAATGTAATTTTTTCAACACATTAAAATTCATACACATTACGATTAAAATGACGTAATATACATGAAATGTTAGTTTATAAATCCTCTTAGCAATAGCTTGAATCTGCTATCAGTGTAAGTTTCTTTTTAAAATGTTTCCCCATAGTGAGTAATAGTAATGTTAACATTTTCACCATGTTGCAACTCACATAGTAAGATTAAAATAACGCAATACACATGAAATATTAGTTTAAGAAACCGTTTAGCGACAGGTATCAATGTAAGTTTTATATGCGTAAATACAAATTAGTATACATTTGTAGCCAATTAACTGACATTTTCTACGTGCGTGCTGATGTATAAAGTCCTTGTACACTCATGTCCAGAATGATTGTCGCATATCTATAATAGTTTTGTTGTGCGAATATAATTGGATAACGATATCGCATTGTACCTTTAACGCTCCTATGTGTATAAACAGCAGAGATATACATGTGACAACTTTTATGTCAAAAGAGCTGTAAATAAGAACAATATAACGAAAAACACTTTTCTTGTCCATTTAGCAACATTTTGCTGTACTCATTCTAATTTTCGTATTTATAATTTTGTTCTATGAAATTTACCACAAATGTACATTTCCCGATTATACACATAGTAACAGCATTAAAAGTACCCTGCGATATAATTATTCAATTATATTCGCACAACAAGGCTGTTATAGGTATGTGACAATCATTTTGGACAAGAGTGTACATATGAAAGGCTATTTTTGGCACCTAAAATTCTTATAGCCAAAGATAAACTTTGCATTGTTGGTTTACCCACTTTACATATTAATAGGCACATAAAAGGAATATAGAACACATAATCTGAATTCAACTTTAAAATAAAATGTTTCAGTCAAGTCCGTGTCCAATATGATATCTGCCATGCTCTCCGGCAAAACATCACCGTTATAAGTATCGCTGTCAGTATCATCAGGATTTTCCTAAAAATTTTTAGAAAGAATATCAGTAACTTCCCTGGACACAATATCATCATTGGTCCACATTATTTCTAATTGATTATCCCCCAACTTCCAGTCATGTCCAATAGGGCTCGGTATATCGCGATTTCTAATATCAGCCCTCTTCCAAATTAACGATTGATAGTTAGCACGAAGAACATGTAAGTCAAGAGTTGACTTGCAAGGAGGTATCAGGCTAAGATCAATGCCTTTTGTTGGAATTAAGAGTTCGTCTTCTCGAGAGCTATATCTTTCCATGAACATATTGAATCTCAATTTGTTGATCACTACAAAAACGTTTTCCGTACAAAGCACAAGTAAATTCTTCGGCCAAATCATATGGGTAACATTCATAAGTCCTCAACGGCATAAGATCTAAAAATTTAGGCACTAGACCTAAATTTTAGGTCTTGTGCCGCGTCCCCAGTCATATTCCTCTTTCGATAAATTCAAATTATTTCCCAGTTCTTGAAATAACTTGACGAATTCTGGTTTCTTCTCCATAATATCTTTAAGTTTGACTTTTCCCTTTCTAACAAATGTACTTGTATTATCACTTCCTCTGACAGCATGAAACCCCAAAAGAGTTTTACAGATATCTTCTCCATTCTTGTCCATTGCAGTGTTTATATTTATCAACCGACGTTTGTGTCCCGTGCCTGTGTCAAAATAAATTCCCTTGTCCAGTAAATTAAATCCATGATGAAGCAATAAGAGAAACCAGGGTGTCTACTGATACTGGAAAAATTATGAAACAGTGTATTTTT
Source organism: Thermobia domestica (assembly GCF_964235325.1). Taxonomy (NCBI): domain Eukaryota; kingdom Metazoa; phylum Arthropoda; class Insecta; order Zygentoma; family Lepismatidae; genus Thermobia; species Thermobia domestica. Next base: position 18,217,644 of record NC_137454.1, on the reverse strand, counting down.
GAACTCCAAAAGTCCAGGGTAATAACAATCTTGCATTAGAACTAGAATAGAATAATACACAATTATTTATACAAGTTATAATTAACTTAATAATACATTCATATAATACAAATAATGCTCTTTTCTCACTGTATCAGGCCTTCGAGCAGAGTGTCTATGGGCCATGAAACTTATGAAGTGAGGTTGTCGATCAAAGGAAACTAGTGAAATTGAGCTTTAGATCATGAAAAAAAGTTATTTTATAGAACAACAATATGTATGTAATACAGTACAGTTCCATTTTCATTTCATTTTAACTTCTCCCTTTCTACTAATACTGTTTTCAGTTTCCGCTTTTTTTCTATACCCGACGTATAGTAATGGATACGTTATATTATATGCAATGCTTCAAACACAATAGGCTGCAAACTAATCAGTAAAGCCAGTAAAAGTATGTCCAATGATGGGAAACTGAGGGCCAGTTTTAATGCTTAGTGTGAATGTGGCACATTACTTGTGTAAAGATTTCAGCACCTTCATGAGTAGCTACATATAGCTAATCATTTGTATTTCAAAGAAATCGAGACTAACTAAATTTAATAAAAATAAAATATTCATTTGATGGTAAAACAATTACAAACCAGAAATAACCAAGAGTGTGATTATACCTAAAGATTTTTTTTTTTTTTTTTTTTTTTTTTTAATCATTGTATTAGGTACTGGAATTTTGCTGATAGTTATACTGAATATACTGGAATTTTGAAATTGAAACTCAGTAGACACCCTGGGAACACATCAGTGTCGGGAGATGTTACAACAGTATTAGGTTCTGATTCTCTTAACGAATGATAATAATGAAGAATCAACCTTCAATCACCTTCTTGAGTAGAATGTAGTTCTTCAACAGAAGTACCAGATGTTCTCACTCCATCTAAACTGGTTACGCTCATGCACGATTCCTCAAGAACAAAAAGTAATTTACGTTCTTTCAATTGTGGAGCGTACTTATCCTGTTTCCATTCGGAAAATAATTTCAGAAAATTAGACTTACTGCTATCTTGAAAGAAATGATTTCCAATCCTTAAAAACTTTCGCGGCAGATCTTTTCACAATGTATGGAGCACTTTTTCCTCTTCTTTGTCGTTCATATGATTTTATAGACAGTGTCAAGTAGTTATCAGTAACAAAGTCTATTCATCTAACTTTGGGAAGAAGAATGAATATCTTGTAAGCTACTTCTTCAAATGTATTTGGTAGCTGTGTCAAAGAATGTATTACAGAATTCCCATCAATTATATGAACTGAATCTGTCCCTGACTGAATCTCCCCCCCCCCCCTTTCCCTTAGCCCACGGTCTATTATCAGTATTGTTTCGCTTCTTCCGTTCTGAAGATCACACAAGTCTTTTTTTTATGTCACAAGAGAATGAATAGAATGTTTTACCTTTAGTATTTAATAAAATGAAATAAAATCTTTAAGTTTTACGTCCCACGGTTGTGCCGGCTAAGCTAAAGGAGACGGTAATGATGATAAATGAACTCAGTGATGAAATAAATAAAGTAGGAGGAAATGGGAGAACCCCCGGGAAAACCCACACACGGCGTTTGTCCACCACAAAGTCCACTTGGCGCGAGCTGGGATGGAACCAGGGATTCCACGCACCAGAGATGAATGCTCTACCACTGAGCCACCGCGGCCTTTAGTGTTCAGTTCAACAATTTATTATTATTAAATCATTTCAGCATATTGTGATGTATTCTTCAATACTCCGTAACCTAGTTGCACATCTGACTCATTAAAAGGATCTTCTATATATTGGACTGTACATTTACGTCTCATCAATTCCTCTTGGACAGAAGATCTTTATTGTAATGATTTAATAATATCAAGTGCCCATAAATATTGACCCTGATAGCAAAACCATGTAACTCTTAATTGGATACAGTAAATGGAGCATGCGTTATAACACATGGGCTATGCTTTTACTCTTTAAGTTTTGAACTATACATAAACATTTCATACAGTTAATACACTTCAACATGTGCATCCCTTGTAACACGCAAAATATCAAGTCGATATTCAATCTCGTGCCTTCAACGTGTCTGCTATGATTGTACCAATGGCATCTCTGATGCGTTATTGCAAGGTCACAATGTCAGGAACTGCTGTTTTCTGCATAATGTCTTTCACATACCACCAAAGAAAAAAAAAAAAAAAAACTAAGGGGATAATGTCAGGTGATCTCATTGACCATGGTATTGAGCCATCTGTGCCACTCCACCAGTTGGGGTAAGATTTCATTAAGAAAATCGCGGATTTCATGAGCCCAATGTGGTGAAGCGCCTTCTTGCTGAAAGATGACAGTGTCTTGCATATCCTGTAGCTGGGAAGCGGCATAATTCACGAACATGTCTAGGTATAAACATATCCAGTTACATTGCTTTCAATAAAGAAAAATGGGTCAATCACACATTAACCTTTGGAACTGTCCCAAATGTGTTCTCGTACGACATGAGGATTCTCTGATCCCCAGATCCGACATTATTTTGGTTAACTGATCCAGAGACATGAAATGTATCCTCATCGGAAAAACACACACGCTTCAAGAAATCATTGTCTTCATCCAAACGCTTCAGTACCGTAATTGCGGGCTACTTGGACCCTTAAGGGGCTACTTGGACCCATACCAAAAACTCGTTTAAAGTCCCATATGCAATGAAATAATTAGTGAGTTCAGAGTTAGATCCGTTAGATGGGATCATAATGTAGGCGTACAGACATTGAAACTAGTTCTGTGGTAGGCTACGATTGAGCAGCATTGGTGAGAAAGGTCGTTGACGAAAAGAGTGTATTTATTGAGCGCCAAACTTTTATGTGTGGACACTATTTGCAAGGAAGTGGAACCAATGCTAAGTAAACACATAAGTAGTTACATATAGGTTAATGAAACTCACATGGTAAACTTTCTCATATACAATAAGATGTGTGCGTAATTGCATTATACAGTATATGAAGTGTGTACATATGACCTGGAAAACATGGATATTTTGTCCCACATCTTTTGTTATCTTTATCCCACCCCATCCTTTGTTATCTTTATCAATGAAAAATATAGGTCTGTTGTCACGTGTCACACAAGTAAGGACTTTTCATTGTTTCCTTAAGGATACCGGTACAAAATGGTACATCAATATAAAAGATTGCATGCAGGTCGAAAATATGCTGATTTTTCACAACAGCTTGAAGAATGTTTACCAGAAATTCAGTCGGGAAAAATGTCGCGAAAAGAAACAGAAACTCACTTCAAGATAAGTCGTTCCACCATAGAAAGAAGATTAAAGAATAGGTCAAGGCAGAATCCGGACCATCTGAAAGTGTTCACTGAAGAAGAAGAATTAGCCTTCGCTAGTCATCTTGATAAAGTTTGTGATTTCGGATTCCTCGTTAATTAACTTGATTTCAGATTTATTGTGAAGTCCTATTTAGCCATGCATGGGAGAACTGTCATTGCTTTCTAAGACAATCTTCCCAGTCAAGATTGGGTGAAGTTATTTTAGAAACTGCACCTCCAGTCAACGACTAGATTCGCTGCTAATATAGATAGGGCTCGTGCAGCTGTAGAAGAAAACGTAATCAGCTATTACAGTCATTATATTTGATAGTACCTCTTAATATGTTCTCTTTCTGGTTTGCAGTAAATAAAAAGTGTTGTTCTTGGAACACCTACGTCCTACTTAGTCTCAGAACAGATTTCAGTGGTTTTCTGTAGGAAAATATGGGGGTGGGTTCAAGTAGCCCGAACGCAAGTCTTACTTGGACCCATTTTTTACAATAATCGCCTGTGTTTTGTTTTCAATATATGTAACTAAAACTGTCCTGGATATGTACAATAAAGCCTGTAGTTCCACTTAATATGGGTTATGACAATAACTTTGGAGTTTTCGTGGATGAAAACAGGCCGAATGAACGAATTTGTTGCAAAATTGGGTCCAAGTAGCCCGCGTTTACGGTATGTCTGTAGAAAATTGTTCACGTCAATTGGCGATCATCTGGTTGTAATACCTGAACAATTTGGATTTTGTACCCACACAATTTAAGACGTTTGCAAACCACTTTGTGCACTATACTCCTTGGCACTTGGAGCTCCCGCGAAGCTTGTCTAATTTCTGTGGAGCGTCGTGAATGGGATTTGAACTGCCTGTACATTCTCCTCCGAAACAGATGGTTTGCCGGTGCTTTTGCGTTTCTCAACAGACCTCGTTGCTTAAAAAAAAAAGTATTTAAAAAAAAGCTTCGGTGCATGTTCTGATTAACTTGAGATCAAGCACTTTCTTTCCATAATGGTATCTATACTTTCGGTGCACAGTAATCGATGATTTGGTTTTCGCAAGCCACACAACGCATTGAACTCTCTCTTGAGGGGAAGCCATTTTTACAATATAGCTCACACAGCACTCCTTGTGGCGAAAATGTTGGATGCCGCACAACTATACAGAAATTTCATGGGTTCATAAGTAGACCATTAATAAACAAACCAACGTTAGAATCAAATGTAATTGTTATATAATCTTGAAATCAGGGTAAACATTTATGGACACGGTGTATATCACTGAACAGGATACTAAAGGTAAGAAATTCTATTAATTTATTTAATTTGTATGCTATGCATCCATAAGTGAATTTTTCATTGAGTAAGTTTATGTTCTTGATTGTTGGCTTTCCTACGTTCAGTTTGTGCATTATTACTTCTAATGTTGGGTCATTGTCTTGTTTCAAATGATTCTGTCTTTTGCAGTTATCTGATATCTGTTTCTTCTGATGTTGTAGGTACACATGATTAACTGTGACCAGTAAGCCATCAGACATGGGTGAAAAGTGTCCGAAGACCATCACACGCTTCCATCCTTCCCATGGCGAAAATATAATTCTCTACGATGATAATACAGTTGCTTATCGCAAGGCGAGTTTTGCCAACGCCCTAACTTTCAGTGAGAAGCCCTTGTTGCCAGGTGAAATATTTCTTATTGAAATAGAAAAGAACGAACGAGGCTGGAGTGGCCATATGCGGCTAGGACTCACTCAGCTGGATCCCAACACTCAGTTAAATCTCCCCCAGTATGCTCTTCCGGATCTAGCGAATATGGGTAATTCTTGGGTGTTTGCCATCACAAAATCTCATAATAATGTGTATGAGGATTTAGACAGTCCTCCACCGCAGTTAGATTCGTTGTTTAGTGGTGCCGCGAATGAACCGCCTCTACGAAATATCCTTGGTAGTGGAGATCATATACATACCTCGAAAGGGACAATTCCTCGAAGTGTGCTGAAGCCGTCACTGTCGCATCAGTCTTCTTTCTCCAATTATCAAGTTGTCAAGGAACGGAATGACATTTTGCCCACGGATGTGGGGAGTAGAATAGGCGTTGTATATATTCCGCAAGGCGATTTTGCTGAAATGCATTTCATAATTAACGGTGAAGATCAAGGCCCTTGTACCAAAGATATCCCCTACAGAGATGGCCCTCTTCATGCAGTTATAGATGTATATGGAACCACGAAACAAGTGCGAATAGTCCAATTGTATGGAGGTAAGCTTTTTCTATCATACCCTTTGTACAAAATTAGTATCTTACGTTCTTACATTTCGTGCATGAAAATATATTTTATTTACCAGATGTGTTAGTTGAAATTTGCCGGTTTTTTCGAGAAAGAAAACACTTAATATTCGGGGAACCTCACAGTTTCTTTATTCAAAATAATGACCATTGGATTCTACACACTTTGCCCATCTTTTAGGCAAATCATGGATACCATCCCAAAAAAACTTCTTCTCTTTCGAGCCAAACCATTCGACGAGCCAATTTTCGACGTCTTCAAAATTAGCGAAGCGCTGCTCTGCAAGTGAGTGTCCCATCGAGGCAAAAAGGTGATAGTCCGACGGGGCGAGGTCTGGAGAGTACGGCGGGTGCGGTAATATTTCCCAATTAAGTGTTTTTAATGTGTCCTGCAACAGTTTAGCGGTATGAGACGGCGCGTTGTCATGTTGCATGATAACCTTGCCATGTCTTCGCGCCCATTCCGGCCGTTTTTCGATCAACGCATGATTCAAATTAATAATTTGTTGTCTGTAGCGATCCGTATTCACTGTTTCACCAGGTCTTAATAACTCGTAGTACACCACAGCACACTGGTCCCACCGAACACAGAGCATTGTCTTACGGCCAAAGCGATTTGGCCTTGCCGTCGATGGGCCGGCTTCACCAGGTGCAAGCCATGATTTTTTTCGCTTCGGGTTCTCAAAATAAATCCATTTTTCGTCCCCCGTGACAATTCGATGCAAAAATGATTTCCTTTCGAACCGTTGAAGCAGAATTTCACACACGGTTTTTCGCTTTTCCATTTGTCTATCCGTCAGCTGGTGTGGCACCATTTTCCATACTTCTGGATCTTTCCCATGGCTTTTAAACGTTGGGAAATTGCTCCTCGAGTCACATTTAGTGTTTGTGCTAATGTTGGTTGCGATTGGGTTGGGTCTTCATCTAATAATGCCTGCAATTCCTCGTCTTTGAACTTTTTCGCTGCACCGGGATGTTCCTTGTCTGTCAAATCGAAATCTCCACTTTTAAATTGACGAAACCATGTCTCGCATGTTCTAATCACTGGAGCATGTTCACCGTAGGTTTCTACCAGCAACCGATGAGCTTCAGCTGCTTTTTTCTTTTGATGAAATAAGAACAGCAATGCATGCCGCAAATGCGATTTACTTGGAACGAAACTCGCCATATTCACTGAGGTAAACAACTCTGACGCTATTCTGTTGGCCGAATGTGACTTGTGTAGTTTTGAAGGTTAATGTTTACAGAAACAAATGACGTACATGCCGCATCATAGAAATGTATGCATATTGCTAGAGACATCTAACGGTAAAACCGGCAAACTTCAACTAACACACCTGGTATTTATTTAAAGAAAGAAGAAAATTTAATATATTGGGTGTATCCAATATATTAAAGCATATAAATAAAAAATACATAAACATACTAAATTATAAAATAACAATATACAAAATATTAATGAAATAAAATAAAAGAATAAGGGAAAGTTCATTGCTACAGAAATTAACAAGTCAAATTTCCTACTTGTAGGTGCTATTACTTCTCCAAAGGAAATCAGACTTCCTAAATGCCTTTATTAATAGAGTTTAACGTACCCGGTATTCAGAGATGACAGGACTTCGGACTTCCAGAAGTCATGTCTATCTTCCGGTGTCCGGCAGATTAATTCAATGCACTTATTTCTATATTGCCAAACTTTTTGTATTTCGTATGTAAAGAATAAAGAAAAGATAGAAAATGACTCACATAAGCAAAAGCTTGTGTGAGAGCCTGATTCTCGTATTTTTTTTTTTTTTTCTTACCGTAACATACCTTTTCTTACCGTAAAGTTTATAATTCTTACTTTTAGTTAACAATGTTTTTTTAAAAATACTTTTTGATTCTTTTAACCACTGCAAAATTAACCTTTTATATACTTTAAAATTATTTTCCTCTTTGATTCGGAGTGTAAGTTCATTATATATCTTCGGAGCTCTGTAATATGTTTAATATTGAGTTATGGATTTACTCGTTGCTTTAATTTCTAAATTTTTGTTTGTCACATTTCTGGTTATGTACATATGTTTTATTTCGTCCCATTTGTTTCTATTCTTTTTAACATATATTAATACCTTCTGCAAATATAATTTTGAAGTGGTAACAGTGAAAATTGATCATAGAGTGTATCTAGTCTATTGTCAAGTCCTTTTTTTAAAATATATTCTTACAATATTATTTTGCTGTACCATCAAAGGATTTAAATAAGTAGGGTAAGCAGCACCCCAAATTAATGTACCATATGTAAGTATACTATTTACAAGAGCATAATATACGTACGTAATATTTTTATGCTTACAATGTGTCTTAATTGAACAAATTTATATAATAATTTTCATAGTATTATCGCGTATGTGTAATGTGAGAAAACCATTTTAGATACTTTGGCGAAATGCTGAACCTGGTTTTTTTCAGCATTTAATACTAACTGATAATTATCAAGCCATTGCACAGTGGGCCAGAATCAGAATCTGACTGGAAAAAAGTAGTTTTGGCAACTACGTCTAATCTACATTCGAACAGCACAGTTGTCTTAAGTAATAAATAAGGTTTCTTGCTGCGTATCAGTAAACACGGATAACAGCATATAGTGGCGGCAGTGGCACTTCAAAATTGATAGTTCATTATCTGTTTTATAGCGCGCTGAATTGGGGTAGTATGAACGTAAGATTTGCGGTTTAATTGCGCATATGAAAAGGCAACGAACAATCGCAAAATAAGCTATGAGTAAAGGTATGTATATGTACTTGCTGTTTAACTAAAGTTGCTGTTCTGTAGAAGCATTTCTGTAGAGAGTCGAAGTATTCACGTATTGAAGAACTGCTATTGGAAATTGAAATTGAGATTTAAAAATGTACGTTCATGTCTGTATTGAGATCTTTCGTCATGGTGTAGTTTGATATATGTATTTCGAAATACAGTTGTGATCTACTGCCCGTTCTTGCCCGATTTTTATATTTATCGTCTTTTCAAAGTTAGGTGTAGCGAGCCGGATACGCTCTTCGTGACGTGAAGAACCTGTACGAGGTATTGCGTTCTAAACCATCAAACGAAGCACTTTATAATTATGATACGAACAGTTATGGAATGTAAATTCTTTCTGTGGATGTTCTTCGCAGTGTGAGAGTGACTTTAAGTGCCTTCAAAGTGATTTCGAGAAGCGTTGGAAGCTGTCTAATAGAATGACTGATAAATTTTTATCCAAATATTATGATTGGTTGGAAGGACACATTAAGTTCTCTGATAAAGTATTTACTGGTTTCAAAACGATCTCTTGAAGTCAAGAGCATAGGCCTTTGACAAGCAAATCAGGCAGACCTAGTAAACTCTTCGAAGATCCGGAAACAAAGTCGAAGAAAAAACTTGTTCAACCACTCGTTACAAAGCATTCTGAGTAAGAGCTGGTGTTGGCTACCCAATGTTCATTGAGAGCTGCTGGAAAAAGAGATGCCGCGGTTGTATTAGGAGAAATCACTCAAACGACACCTAAGAGAGCAACGAAAATCAAAAAGGCTTATCATTCGCCAAAATTCTCTCAAACACTTATTCTCCGGATGAAGTCGTGGCACTTATTATAGATAACAACTTAAGAAAAAGACAGTATGCACATTTGAGACTAGGTGCAAAGGCAAAACATTGTGACATATATCCGTCGTATAAAGTGGTGTGGGAAGCAAAATTAAAGCGTTATCCCAGAGAAAATAATATTATAGTAACTGACACGTCAGCCGAAGATAATTTACAAGCAATAGTAAATCAGACAATTGAGCGCATCGTGATTTTACATGAAGATTATATTAAACAGTGCATCGAAAATAGAGACATAATGAAATTAGTGTGTAAGTGGGGTTGCGATGGAAGCAGTTGTCATAATGTATATAAGCAGAAAGTTCAAACAGAAGATAAATTGAACTAGTGGCTCAGATATTTTTGCTATCTCCTTCGTTCCCTTACAGTTGTATTCAACATCAGATGGGGAGGTTGACAAAGCAATTTTGTAGCAAAATCCCAAACCATCGTCGCCTAGATTTTGTCGACCCATTAAATTATTGTACCAGAAAAGAGAACTGAACTGTCGAGAAAAGAGGTATGTTCAATGGAAACGCAAATACGTAATTTAAAGCCTACTAATGTACCAATTCAGGAGAAGGAAGTAAATGATATCCCTAAACTTATGTTCACAACGGTGAATGGAAAGATGTGAAACTCTGTTACAGAATCTTCCTCCTTAAACGTACTCCTTGAAGGCACTTAAAGTCACTCTCACACTGCGAAGAACATCCACAGAAAGAATTTACATTCCATAACTGTTCGTATCATAATTATAAAGTGCTTCGTTTGATGGTTTAGAACGCAATACCTCGTACAGGTTCTTCACGTCACGAAGAGCGTATCCGGCTCGCTACACCTAACTTTGAAAAGACGATAAATATAAAAATCGGGCAAGAACGGGCAGTAGATCACAACTGTATTTCGAAATACATATATCAAACTACACCATGACGAAAGATCTCAATACAGACATGAACGTACATTTTTAAATCTCAATTTCAATTTCCAATAGCAGTTCTTCAATACGTGAATACTTCGACTCTCTACAGAACAGCAACGTAAACCAATCAATCAAAACTTTAGTCAAACAGCAAGTACATATACATACCTTTACTCATAGCTTATTTTGCGATTGTTCGTTGCCTTTTCACATGCGCAATTAAACCACAAATCTTACGTTCATACTACCCCAATTCAGCGCGCTATAAAACAGATAATGAACTATCAATTTTGAAGTGCCACTGCCGCCACTATATGCTGTTATCCGTGTTTACTGATACGCAGCAAGAAACCTTATTCATTACTTAAGACAACTGTGCTGTTCGAATGTAGATTAGACGTAGTTGCCAAAACTACTTTTTTCCAGTCAGATTCTGATTCTGGCCCACTGTGCATTGTTTTACTTTCTTCATTTCTGTTTCAGTGTTCTTGAATACCTCTGTCCATGTTTTACCAGTAAATATAAATAAGGTGTCAGCAAATGATTGTATATGCCTGTAGATTTTTAAATTACACTAATCATTTATATAAATTAAAAATAATATTGGACCTAGTACAGTTCCTTGTGGGACTCCTTGTTTTACACATGAATAATTGGTTTGAAAATTACGTATTTGGACGTCCTATTTTCTGTCTTTCAAATAACTGCAAAACCAAGATAACGATATACCCTTTATTCCACATCTTTCTAGTTTATTTAAGAGAATTTTGAGTGATACTGTGTCGAATGCTTTAGCTAGATTCAACATTCAACGACAATTCAACAGCTGCTGTCTGATAAAAGCTACCCAGCCGTCAAGTAACCCAACATTAGCAAAATGACATGGGTTAGCTAGAATACTAATAGTCACTTCGATTACCTAGTTCAACAGTGTAATACACAATGACAGTCTATCGGATAGAATGATATTTAAACATAATAAGATTAATTTATTGAGTAATGAGCAGATGTAAAGAACCTCACAATATAGATAACAGCTACATTAAGTATAATTTAGTAGTCGTAATTCCCTCTGTAAATCAATTAATCAATAATAAGCATACAATAGCAAGATCACGGAATAAGACAGGCGTTTGCATGAAATATTAATATTCAAATAACGATAAAAAATTAGAATCACAAACTAGTTAGATGTATATTTGGTAGATGAGTTCACTAATAGAGTCCCTACTCGTAGAAGTAATTCACTCCTACGAGAGATTCCTTCAGAAGGTATTCAATTAGTGTAGTCCAGCTGAAGCGAGGGAATAGCGTAATGTAAGAGGGATTTCCAGCTTTTGCCTATTTACTAGGGATCTTTTTCACTAATTTCGAAGAGAAAGTGAGTGTCGAAATCAGGACCTCGGATTGAACTTGCAAATGTAAGGAAGGTACTCGGGCTGCTGCTTTCGATTTTTTTTTTTTTTTTTCTAATAATGTATTGGACAAGACGAATGAATTTCGGTTTAGTTCTTAGACAAATATATGAGTTCTTCAATTGTCTAAGATATACCCTTCATTAATCGGAGCCGAATTTGACGCCAGTTTGATAAAAGTGGGTTGGACATATTGAGTTTAAATGAACTATTCATTCAGACTTTTAGACTGTAGTCACAGATGAAAAGAATTAATGACCAACGGAATTACAACATCGGCTGATTGATGATGGTGGGCTCAGGTAGATGAAGTCGGTCTTGAGGATATTAGAAGGCGGAAAGATAATGGTTTAATAACTTGTAGTGTATGGATTCATTATGAGTGCTATATGCGCACTTTATTGGTAGTTTCAACACTATAGTGAGATATAATTTCAACTTACAGTTGAGATACTTTGTCGAATAACACTAGACTTGTATTAGGAATGTTCTTTCAGGTAGAAATCCAAAATTCCTGTTTGTTTGGTGGAACTACAAGTCCAAAAGAGAATATTGTAATCGCGAGATTAAACATTAGAAACCATGAAGAGTCATTCTGTGTAAAACGGCGCAACTACGAAAATATACAGGCATGGTATTGAACTCGTACTTTTAAGTTCTTTAATCGGCACTAGAGTTAGGATGTGGAGCGGATAGTACTAGCTTAAGGAAGACCATGAATTTCTTAGGTGGTGAAGTGTGTGAAGTGTCCGCAACAATAAAAACAGAAAGTCACTGAAGTAGAGTTAAGTTTCTTTGACCCGGTGTCGAAGACGAGCATTGTAGATGAGAATACAGCTTGGCTTCTCTGTCCAATGAAAACAAAACGCCAAAGTCAGAACCACGGAGATAATTCCGAAAGATGTGAGTTGAATTAGGCAAGGGCTACAGGTTCACAACTTGCGGTTGGGCAGATAGCCCACTCACAAAGGACAACGATCTTTGCGGGTTCGATGCGTGTAGTTGCCATTCATATCGTAAGTTCCCCCGCATAGAGACAAGTAATTTTGTTTTGAGTCACAAAGATGTTACCCGAGACGGAGGTATCACGTGTTTAGTGCGTTTATTTGAAGAGACAGTTCCCTAGCTGAATAGTAACGGGAGCAGCGGAACCTGATCTGCTTAGGACGTTCGATATTTTAGAAATTACCTATTCGATGCATTGAACATTGACAACATACCCGTACATGTAATCAGGAAAGACTGTAAAAGGGGATTTCCAAAGTTCAGCTATCTAGAAATTTCCTCTTGGCCGTTGATACAGAAGGTTACAGTAATATAGAAGTTATTATTTTAATCAACTGACTAATAAATGACAAGAGTGCTAGTAGTAAACAAAAAGATCATTCACGGATGTGTGTAGTCTTCAACTCGCTCAAGTTTCGTAACGATCAAAAGTCGGACACATGTTCATAGGACATTTCGGTTTATTTTCACATCTAGAATCACCTCACAAATTATGTGACAGTTCTCCTGAATCACCCTGTATGAGGCGACTCTTCATTCCACCATTTTTCATTTTTTAAAAATATATATAAAGATAGTTGGCCTTTTGTTCCTCAATTTAGAGCTCCCGGGCAAATTTAAAGGAGATAACTTATGAACGTTTACACTGAAAATTGGGACACTCTATGAATGTGTACAGCGTAGTCATCGTTATGCACTTGCTTTTCGCTGGAAGCCCTACTTTTGCTATACCAGTGTACACCTACTATTCTCTGCTATAATCTCATTTACGAAATTCGATAGTTTAAGTACTATTTTCACATCATACATAACTTTTATAGTCAATTTTATGTGCAAACCAGTGTTGTAAGTTCCGATGATTTGCATAGTATATATCTATATCTCTATATACTGTTTGCTTTCATTTCAGTCGCAACTTTACAGAGTGCATGTCGAGATGCTATTCTGCAGCATATTACAAAAACAGCTGTGTCTTCTCTTCCGTTACCTAAAATGCTCAAAGAATATCTGTTGTATAAATCGTGAATTTCTACATGTGGGATGTGGTGGAGATAATGACTAGTAAGTATGACTGACTGATGAACAATACTCATTAAAATAAGTGCTCTTGTATTTTCTATATTTGAATGAATCTAGTTTCTACAATGTTTCGGCTAGACATGAAGAAGAAATAATATTATTTTTGGAGTTTTCCTATAAACAGCAGACACTTAACCCTTGTGTACTACCGTGGGGTCCTTTTGGGACTCCAGAGATATTTAATTCAGTATATCTCTTAAATGAACACATCTAGAAGTCTGTTCTTGTATTTTCTCCCCCTGTGTATGTTTAATATATTGAACACAAAATATCGTTTCCTCTTGTTTTGCCTTTATGCAAAAAATGATTTTTTACCACTGGAGTTGTACAAGGACCCCAAGGTAATACCCATGTAAGTAATCATTTATTTCCCTCTTGTTTGTTTCTTCTTACCAAACAAGCAAAATTAGGAGTTTATATAGAATGCTCAATAGATGTCTGGAATTAATATATTGTGCCTGAAAATTACTTCATTATTGACTTAATAAAGTAAGTTGGGTGTATTGCCAAAAGAAAGTTTTCTTTCATTACGCTACATTGTTTGCGACCTGTCTCTTTTTTCCAAGGCTACTATTTGAAGCAATAGATAACTTGAAACCTGCTTACATTTTGAATAGTTTGTGAATAACAAATAATAGTCTCTATCAATAAATAAATAAATAAATAAATAAATCCTGATGCCCATCTACCAATGAAACAACCAATAAATGAATGCTCATGGCTCCAGAGAAGGTATTATGACTTGACCATTCTGGTTTGTAGCTGCGCATGTTACCTGGTGACGAGGTCATCAAGTATTTCTTTGTACTCTGAATAACGATGATGTCAGTGATGTTGAAGATGACAGTCTGAGTTAGAATGCAATGCAATAAAGTATTATTTTAAAATGTAGCTGTATAAAATTTCTGAACGAAACACCAATAATTACTTATTTTTAATTGAGGTCCCTGAGGGACCCTGCGGTACTTCCTATACTGGGATCCCACGGTACTTCGTATGCTATATTTTTCATTCTAATACATAAGGGTTAAGAAACGGAAATGTTTGCTTTTATGTATTCATTTTTGTAGCCTTATTAAAAAATCATTTCTTCATTCACCTGCCGAGTTCTCTTTTCTTCAATAGATTCTACAGTTAACAATGACTCTATTATTACTTAAGGACTTTAACTAAAGCATGATTACAAATAAAGCACGTTTAACTCTGATGCGTATCAATATATTTATCTAATTGACAGAGTTGAGCCTGTTATTTTCAATACTCGATCAAATTACTGCCCAATATATCTGTACCATTTTCGGTAAAGTTATAAGTATTTCATGTGTACTATGTTATTTTAAATTGTACAGGGTTGTTTTAAGCATTCTGGTATTTAAAATTGCTATATTTGTTACTAACTATCTATTGAAGTAATTGTTTTTTCTTTCTTTTCTTCTTTTTTTTTTCCTTCCTGTAAAAATGTTAACAGTTAGTACATCTGTACCATATTGATAAAGTTGAAATGTGATTAAAAGAGCAGTTGATGTTCTAAGAAAAAATTCATGATCGTGATGGGAGTCATCAGTGAAAATTTCAGCAAATAACTATTTCAGTTCTATCCACCATTCTACGAGGCGATATGAAAAAGTAATGTCTCCTGTCATCTTAGATCTTTAAGAATTCATCAATTAAAGTATTATAACGAAGCCTGAAGCGTCCGCCTACTGTTACACTTAATCACCGTTCAATTCAATACATTTACGCCAACTTGAATCCAAATGTCAAATTCATGGTGGAGAACTCTAGAGTGTGTTGTATACACCATGTCTTGACAGCTCATTTCACCCCATCCACATCGTCAAACCTTATTCCACTGAGGTAGTTCTTCAGAAGTCCAAAGAGGTTAACGTCAGGTGCTGCTACATCCAGTCTGTATGGCGAATGTAGCATCACGGATCAGCCCATATTGTCGTTCTTTGGAAACCCACTTCGCATTCACAGTTTGTAGAACCCTAAGCCACAGATTTATGCCTGAGCCGACCCATAAGACACGTTAAATATGCCTGTCAGCTCCTTCATTGTGGTGCGCTTATCTGCACAAATCACTTCACTGCTGGGTGTTTGTTGTCCCCGTTAGTGATATTGGTGGACGTCTGCTTACGCGGTTTATCTGCGATATCGATCTTTCGTTCTTTGAACGTCTGACATTGTTCACGTCCTCTATAGTGTCTCCATAGATATTCGCTACCCACCTGTGGATTTCTGCAAGGCTTTTTTTTTTTTACGAACTCAATCACAGTTCTTTGTTTATGCCGCATATTCATGACTTTCTTTAGTCAATCTACAATACAATACATAAGTGTTAGTCAGGGTCTAATATATAACATAGTTATAACACATCAAAAACACGCTTTTCGTTATGCAAAATTTTACGAAGACAGTACTTTTTGGTACCCCCTCGTTTTTTTAGCGTTGCCAGTTTCTTTGACTGCCGCCTAGTTCCTTTTTTGTATGGAAAATACCCTAGAGTAAATACTGCAATAAGTATTTAAAACCAAAATAGATGATTAGTAATTATTTTTCTTATTCCAAAATTTAATATTACCATCCCATTGCTTATCCAGTGTTCCATTATCCGAATTTAATCTTGGCTCTTAGTTTCTATTAAAGTAAATTCTTAAATTAAGATTTCAGTTTGCGATGTAGTCTTATGAAGTATGTTAATCTTGTTTATGATGTGCTAGTTGTTAATAAGTGTTGTGATAAACTTGATACTTCACGATCATTTCCTTCAACTTGTTATTTGTAACTTAATTCTTGTTACCACATATATTTGTCTCGTTTTGACATAAGTTTGTTGGCAGTGGCATGTCATATGGTGAACTCCTGCAAATACAGTAGAAATGAGGTGATTTCGGTATAGTGGAGTAACTTCAGCTGGTTGTCTAAATATTTTATTTTCATGGCAGTTACATAAAGCAGAAATGCTACGTGTTGATTGAAATCTAATAATGAAACAGAACAATTATCAATGCGATCATTGTCTGTGATAGTGTCTGATGTACCCAAATGGATAGTTAGCGAAACCAGTAGCGTCATTTCAGATTGTGCTTGGGTGTGGGGGGGGGGGGCAAAACCCCTTGATATAAGTAAAATTTCGCGTTTTTCACTGATTTACTACTATTCAATTAATAATATCTATATAAATCTCCAACTCAGGGGGGGGGAGCAATTGCCCTTCCCTGCCCCCCCCCCTAAATGACGCCCTTGAGCGAAACACTAATAATTTTTATAATAAACGTATTGTTTTTGATCAGCGAGTAGTTTAAATCGGATTTAAGTCTAATAAAACCAAAGCCTGTACAAGGGAAAATATTATGTTATTTTTTTGTTAAATTTTTAATGCCTGTATTAGGAGTCATTTAGGAAGTCTAAATTATAAACTAATCGTAATTGTTTCTCTGTTTCATCTTCTAGTGAGACAATCTTTTATATATATATATTCTGAGGAAAAAAAGTTAATCCAAATATTTCCTTTAACTCCGAACGGATGAGCATATTTTTGTTGATGGAAAAATTTGAAGTACTTCGTTTTCTGTGTAAATTAGTATAAAATTTATTCCCATTCCTTTATTCGCAGTTCTACTAATCGTAATACCTAAGAAATATATTTGGTTGTTATTCTTCAATTCAGTAGGAAATCAATGAATGATTAATTTTGTTTAATTCCTCAAGTAAGATAGCTAGGTATAGTTATTACTTTTAGCTCTTGAATACATATTTAAATTTAAAAATAATAATAAGAAAAATAATAATAATAATAATTTTGAACCCGCTTTCTATTGGGTTTTGTCTAGGAATCCGTATCTTCTATATTTCGGTCTGTTTTACGGACAGAGTCTCGAATTGTCATTTCTAAAGCTAGCACGTACTAGTTAAACATTATTTTTGTTTCTTCATCCTGTAGCAAAATAAAATAAAACCAAGTATTTGAAAAAAAAAAAAGTATGTAAGATTAACATCGTAAGGTTGAGATTGTCTCCATTTAATTTTAGAAATTAACGTAACCATAATCTGGCGGTTTGTTGTGTTACGTAACAAAATCACTCCACACTACCATTCTCACTAAAAGAAACTTCGTCGATTCAATTCATTTTATTATTATTTGTACTTTTTATATACAAAATCTCATTGTGATTAATTAAAATAATTTCTCTTGTGTTTCCGTTGCAGAACAGTCACTTACTGAACTGCAGAGTTCAGTGTGTATGCACACCACTGCTGTAAAAAGTGTTAATGGAAATACTTTTTTCGGCGTATGTAAAGTAAATACGAATAAAACTTAGTTTCCTCTTAATATGGACATAACATCGACAGAGTAAACATGTTATAGCCGTGATCCAATATTGCAGAGGGGAATGTGTTTGAATCTATCTTTATTAGGACTATAAGAAACTTATATATGAACCAACAAGTAAATGTTAGATTAGGGAAGGAAATGACAGAGGGGTATGCAGTTGGAAGGGAAGTTCGATAGGAATGCTGTCTCTTGCCTATATTATTTAATATCTACTTAGAATCTAGAACAAAATGAAGACGGCATTTCAGTAGGAGGTGGAATGATTAGGTGCATACTGTTTGCAGATGATATGATGCTTGTTGCAGAATCTGAGGAGAAAATCAGTAAGATGTTAGAAAACGTGGGGAAGGGCTGTGAGGAATATGGGATGAAAATAAATGTTAGAAAGACAAAAGCCATGGTGATTGGAACGAAGCGGTCGGTGTCAAATATAGAAATAGGAATGGAGAAAATAGAACAGGTGACTAGTTTTCGATACATTGGTAGTATTATTAGTAATGATATGAAGTGTGAACATGAAATAAAAGCAAAGATTATTTTGTGGGACCTTGAATAAAGAGTTGAACAAAAAGACTTATAAAATGCCTAGTGTGGAGTATTGTGCCGTATGGGCCAGAAACATAAATGCTACGCCGAAGTGATGAAAAACGACTGGAAGCTTTCGAAATGTGGGTGTAAAGAAGAATGAAAGTGAAATAAAATCTTTGAGTTTTATGTCCCACGCTTATGCCGGCTAGGCTAAAGACGACGGTGATGATGAGAAATGAATGAAATAGTGGAATGAAGAAAGTGGGAAGAAACGGGAGAACCCCGAGGAAACCCATGCACACGGTGTTTCTCCACCACAAAGTTCACTTGGCGGGAGCAGGGTTTGAACCCGAGACCCCATGACCAGAGGTGAACGCTCTACCACTGAGCCACTGCGGCCCCTCATGTGAAGAAGTATGGAAAGAATTAGCTAAGTCGACCGGAAAACGAATGAGAAGATGTTAGAAATAGTGCGGGCGAAAGGAACAATTTTAGATATTATTAAGAAGAGGAAGAGAAACAATTTGGGACATAGGGTAAGAAGGAACTGTATCATGAGCGACGTGCTAGAGGGTATGATGGCAGGAAAGAGAGGGAGAGGGCGAAGGAGGTTACAATTAATGCACGATCTCAAAGCAGACAAATCGTACTTGAGGACGAAGAGGTTATCGAAAACCGTGGAACATGGAAGCTCCTCAGCTGCAGCAAGCGATTTGCCAATAATGGCAGAATACCTTTCGTGATTATTAAGACCAAAAATCCAAGAATTGATTGGGTCACTGGAAATCTGAATTACAAATGGAACAACGTAATTATTGATTAAATAAAGGCCCATTTAAGAGAAAACTTTTTTGCATGTTAGTGTTTTCAAGGAATCGTAAAAAGCCTTTCCATCTACATCTTCTTGCAACAGTGGTTTGCACACACATTAAACTCTGCAGTTTACTTAGTGATTGTTTTCTGCAACGGAAACACAAGATAAATTATTTGAATTAAACACAACTATATTTTATAGACAGACAATAAAATGAACTCGGGCGACGAAGTTTCCTTTAGTGAGAAGTGGTAGTGTGGAGTGATTCTGTTACTTAATACGAGCCACTAGGTTGTGGTTTCTAAAATTAAATGGAAAGAATCTCAAACTTATGGCATCAAATCATACATAGTGATTTTTTTTTTTTTTTTCAAGCACTTGGTTTTATTTTATTTTGTTACAGGATAAGCAACAAAAATAATGTTTTACTAATATGTTTTAGCTTCTGAAGTGACAATTTGAGACTGTGGTCCGTAGAATAAACGGAAATATAGAAGATATGAATTATGAATTCCTAGATAAAACTCAGTAGCTGAAGGTGCAAATTGAGTGATTTTTTAAAAAATAGATATCTAGATTTTTATCCACCTGTAGATAAACAGGATATTATCAGTAATTCTATGTTTCACGTATTTAAATTATTCTTTGTTCAAAATTTAGTTTCATAATGAATTTTACCGACATCAAGACTGAAATTACGAGGTGTGTTCAAAAAATATTGAACCTTATTTTTTCCCGCGTAAACCAATGAAGTGCGGGAGACTTTCGTCAGTGTAGATGGAACACTCGGCCAACGAGTGAAGACGTGTAGTGAGTGGTCGTCGTTTTTTTTATTTTTTTTATTTATTTTTTTTTATGACAAACTTGAACATCGATAGTGCATCAAATTTTGCCGAAAGCGTGGCGAATCCCAAGCGGAAACCATTCAATCGGATCGCTACATTCAACTTTGAACGAGAGACCGCGGTGGCTCAGTGGTAGAGCGTTCACCTCTGGTGCTAGGGGTCTCGGGTTCAAACCCTGCTCCCGCCAAGTTAACTTTGTGGTGGACAAAAGCCGTGTGCGTGGGTTTTCTCGGGGTTTTCCCGTTTCCTCCCACTTTCTTCATTCATCTCTCATCATCACCGTCTCCTTTAGCCTAACCGGCATAAGCGTGGGACGTAAAACTCAAAAAATTTCATTTCATTTTCAATTTTGAACGAGAATTTGGGCATGAGGAGAGTGCCTGCGAAATTTGATACAGGCTTTCATCGCCAGACACAACATTCCTGTGTGTCGTCAGGCTCTCTACTCACCCGACATGGCTCCGTGTGACTGTTCGTCATTTCCCAAGCGGAAAATGCCACTAAAAGAGACCCAATTTGAGTCAAGAGAAGACAATCATGCAGATTGCAACGGCATGGTTGCTCACAATTCCAAAAACTGTCTTCCAGAAACCAGAAGTGTTTCCAACATTGGCGGGAGCGCTTGGAAAAGTGTGTGCATTACCAAGGAGAGTACTTTGAAGAGCATTAGTGTTTTGGATTACCAAATCGATAAATGTATTTTTGCCAACAAAAGGTTTAATACTTTTTGAACATACGTCGTATGGATGTTTAGGACATGGATTGGGTAGCATAATGGTAGGTGCATTGGCATAATAAGACGAAGACCAGAGTTCGATTCTCATTTATATCGCTCGTTTTTTACTCTTTGAATGTGATAATCAAATTTTTTAGTTTTTAGCACTTTGACTGCATTAGGGTGTTATATTACTAACATATTGTTCTTGAGTTGACGAACTAATGATTTATTATTTTCATTTACAGTTAACAAAGCGAACAAGCGGTGCTTTCAAAAAGTGCTGAAGAATTTACAAATCAGGAGATTGGTAATTAGAAATTTTTCTGGTCAATAATGATAACTGACAATCGTGTTGATTTTTTTTTTTTTTTTTGAAAGTGTTGTGCCGTTGTAACTCCGCATTAAAAAAACACTTTTATGGTATTCTTAATCTCCCGGCGTTGCTGTGTTGTTTATTTTATATACATATATATGTATACAAATAATTTATTGACTTAAATTAAGGGCAATGTATGTATGTGGTAAAAAATAATTGTTTTGTCAGATGATTTTTTTCATCTGTGTGACGCAAAATAACGTTATAATTGTTTATTTATGTACTTTTTGAAGGGAAGTTGAAAGCTAATTGTTTGTTTCAATTACAGAAAAAAAAATGTTTTTGGAAACGGATCATTGATTTGTTTCTTTTACTTTACAGTAAAAGTTGTCAGTGTTCGAAGTGGGTTTGAAAATGTACGGAAGCGCAATTACTATTTTCAGGAAGTAGAATAACGTTATTCGTTTCATTCTCTCTGCTTTGATCACTGATTGTAGTAATATTTTTATGTTTTAAGCAGGGGTAAAAGTGGGTGTGAAAAAGTAGGGGGACGGATGTCCAGTGCATTTTTTATTTTATTTATTTATTTTTTTTTAA
Source organism: Thermobia domestica (assembly GCF_964235325.1). Lineage (NCBI taxonomy): Eukaryota > Metazoa > Arthropoda > Insecta > Zygentoma > Lepismatidae > Thermobia > Thermobia domestica. The sequence goes on along the minus strand of NC_137454.1, from coordinate 18,195,865 downwards.
GGAAGTTGAGGGACGCCGTAGATATTTTTTTCGAAGTTGGGGAATGATGACCTCCCGCGTTCCCCCTCACTTTTACCCCTGGTTTTACACGAATAACCAATACTAGAATTATGTTGTACTTGGGAGTATGATCTGAGGTATTTAAGTTGTGTTTGAAAACACCTCATTATTGAGTCTTCGTAGAAGATACTTGAATACTTTGCTATGCTGTGTTGTAAGAACTAAAATCTACGTATAAATTATGAGCATTCTTTTAGCTTTAATAGCAATGTTCGTTTTTTGTGCAGGAAATATTTTATGAGGAAGTTCAAGTGCTTGAATGGCTTATGATTAATGCTTCCCCCTCCCCCCTGATTGCTCGTATTGTGTGAGAATTTTTATTATTATTAACTTGGACCCATACCCCAATTTGTAAGTAATGAATGAATTTAGTATAATATATATATAATTTTTTAAATACGTAGTTTCCATTGAATAATGGAATCAGTTGTCCTGATTATTTTATCGCCATTACATGATGTTAGATCATCTATTTAACATCTTCCTAGCTTTGATTTAAAGGGCCGCGGTGATTGAGTGGTGGAGCGTTCACCTCTGGTACATGGGATTCTTGGTTCGATCCCAGCTCGCGCCAAGTGAATTTTTGTGGGAGCAGACACCGTGTTCGTGGGTTTTCTCGGGGTTCTCCGTTTCCTCCCACTTTCTTCATGTTACCATTTCCTTCATTTCTTATCATCATTATTTCCTTTAGCCTAACCGGCGTAACCATGGTACGTAAAACTTCGAGTTCAGTTCATTTCATTTTATGTTTGATTTAAATATTCATTATCTACCTATTTTCCTTCTTGACCTATTTTCTCCCTTAATACCAAAACTCTTAAATTTATGATTGTAGCATCCTTTTCTTCTTTTCTTGCTTCCAGTTCTTTTTTGTGAAGCCCTTCTTCCATTCGCTTAAATCTTCCCTCGACCTGTTTATAAACCTTCCTGAAGTGGAAGCCCAACTTTTCTAGGCTTTCACAATCCTGATTATGTAGAACTTTCTCACTGACTGAAACTGCTTTCTTTCTTTTCACTGTGATCCTGCCCTTTGCTTTTGGCGTTGCTCTACAGACCTGGAGATCAAGATTTCTCCTCTTTCTCTCTCTTTCTGGTACAGACATTTACAAAGGAAAGTAAAGTGATGCATTAATTGGCGTGTACCTAGGTAAATCATAGTTAAAATCGTGGTAGTTCCCTTTAAACCAAGGCTGCCTCTGAACAGCAGCTATACTTTCTAAATCAGGATCTGAAACTTGCGTCTAGTGTACTTGCTGAATATTAGGAGTGTCGGGTATATTCATTCCCAGGAAAGCAAAACTAGTAATACGAAATACGATTGAGCAAACAGGCAAAATTATTTCTACCGTAACAGCAATAACATTGTTTAACATACTAGACAGTAGACAATACTGAGGCACCGTTTGCTTGTTTCTAAGATAAATATTACGTCTACTGAGTATTCCATCTGCCATCAGAAATACTGAATTACATAATTTCTTGCGACTTTATGAACCAGCACCGTTTTATAGATGTTTGAGCTGCGTTTCTAGTGCCGAAATCCTTGAGTTTCGCGTGTCGAATTGTGTTTATAATTACTGTCTTTGGTGGGGGGCACGGTGACTCGCTGGTAGAGCGTTCACTTCTGGTGCATGGGGTCTCAGATTCGACCCCAGCTCGCGCCAAGTGGGCTTTCTGGTGGACAAACACCGTATCCATGGGTTTTCTGGAGAAACGAAAACATACTTTTTTTTCTAAGTATATGTTTTTAAGGAAACAGTATAAATCGAAAGGCGTTCGAGAAATGAACGAGAAAGCACAAAATATATTTATTGAGCGACTAAAATGAATTTAACATGTTTTGGACGTACAACCTTGACAACTGTATAATGAGTGAGGTACAGATTATCCCATTGAAATATTATCTAAAATAAAACTGAGGGAAATAGTAGCGCATTCCTTGGTCAAAATTTGGTTCTGGAAGGTTTATTATTATTATTATTATTATTATTATTATTATTATTATTATTATTATTATTATTATTATTATTATTATTATTATTATCCGACACTTCGTCAATTATTGGCCACGAAAACTTGTTTACCTCTTTATCAAAACACAAGAATTTAACAGTCAAAGTTGCAAACTTTTCTTTAGCGATAACTTGGCCCACAAAATATTCTTGTACTTTTGTCCATGAAAAGGAACCAAAATCCAGTCACCAACATTGACCATTTTTTCCGGAAACTGTAATGCCAACTGCCATAGGTTCTTCTTTTCCAGTTAAGAAGCTAAAAGTTTTACACTGATTGGCATTAAGTAAAATGCTTGATACTCTCATTTTATATGGAGATACCTTCTGAAAAAAATGCATTTTACGGGTATCCGGTATGTTACAGATATCTTTCCCGTCAGCGAACCAAACGCTGTCCAGTGCTTCCTTCCTTGCATCAACTGACTTTTGAGATACATAAATGATCTTAACTCCTTCAGTGTGGGTGGTGAGTTAACTCGTGTCTTCAAAACGCACCTGCTGTGCGGGTGGCGTATATATACGCTTTCATTTTGCTTTGGCTATTTTGTATTGCGTATGGCGAATATACTTGCCCATAGTATGAGTAATGTTATCCCGACAATATTTAGCGAGTTTGCGCTCAGCTGGTTTCAATTGTTGCTTAATTAAAAGAAGAAGAGGAAAAAGAAAGAAATTAAAACAGAGTTTGGGTTTCGTCAAATATAGTTTTCATTCTTTGTTTTGTTTGAGAGCAGACAGTACAGTAATGGCTTCAAAACGATATTTCAACGATGCTGACATCGAGGAAGAGTTATCAATTAGTGATTTTGATATAAGTGATTTTGAAACAGATTTAGAATCAACATCCAAAGTTCTCAAAAAAACTACACTTTTTACAGCGGTTCGCATCTGAAAATTACGCACTGAAGGGGTTAATATTTGGGAAAATTCTTCTCTTACAGTTGGCAAAATCTTCTGCAGTTTGCGGATCTATAGATTTTGCTAACGTAGCTTCTCTCACTTTACGTTTTACAGTTCCACCAAGTCCATCTATGGGTCCTTTGCCATGACTCGTTGCAGAAAAGTGTCATTGAAATTCATTTATACGTAACAGTTCCCAGACATAGAGAATACTTCTGTTTAAAATGCTAAGCACTGCTATCTGACTGGTAGATCACATATTTGACATCAAGTTATGGATACATTTGCTTAATGGCATTAACTTTTGCATCATTGAAAACTACCACCGTGTATTTATCGTGATGCAGATAATCTGATATGACAACTGTTGGAATAGAAGCTGAAGAAACATTCACTCTTATGTAGGCCATAGCAGTACAGATGGTACATGAATTGCTTGTCCAGTATGCAACTTGGATTTCATATTGATATAAAAATGTATAGTTTTCTCTAAAATCTATTTGCATGATTATTGTGTTTTCCGGTACATTTTATTTCAGGATTTTAAAATAATTTGCCAGGTAACGCTCTATAAATGCATGTTATAAAAAACGGGATAGTTTATTCTGTAGTTTATCTATCATGTCCTTTAATGTTCCTGACATTTTCTCTTTCGACACTTTGCCAGTCTCATCAGTAATCCATTGTTGATAGGTGATTTCCATATCTGTGTTCATCGGTTGAGTAGAGTTGAGAAGCGAAACTCACTTTAATAATTCACCACATTCTTGGCAAGTCTGAAACATACAGATCTCAGATTCGTTGTCGTATACTACGAGTTGTCATAAATGAATATGAATTTAACAATAATCTAACATTCTCGTGTTGGATACCCAGACAGACATTTGGCGGTGTTTGCGACCTTAAGCAGATCTCTATCGGAATTCGGTTTCTTGAACTGTTCATAAGTTTCACCGAGTATTAGGAACAAGTACCGTTTTTGAATCAAAAAATCCAATATATTTCAGGCAGAAATTTTCTTGTAGGCCTTATATCTGGAGAACTACATATACTGTAGCCAAACCAAATCTACCATTTAACTCAGTATGATGTGCTTAATCCGTAAAAAATATGAAATCTCGATTTAGGGTCCATTCAAAATTTTTGTTGCCCCTGATCCAAAAAATCCAATATATTTCATTCAACCAAACGTTTTCTTGTATGTCTTATATCTGGAGAACTGCATATAGTGTATCAAAACCAAAACTACCACTTAACTCAGTATGATGTTCTTCTGTAAAATATACGGAAACTCGACTTAGAGACCGTTCAAAAATTTTGTGGCTCCTGACCCAACATCTAATTATTGGCCAAGATCGCAATCTTTTGGTCCATTTTTTGGATCATTCTTAAAATTCTTGTTGAACTTCTTGTTTGCTGAGTGAATCTCTGATGATTAAACAATCTCGAAGTCCTGATGTCTCGTAAGATATTGCATCGCTTGAGTAAAACTGAATAACTGCTTCTTCAGTTGCTGTTTTTGATGAACTTTGATCTATTGTCTTGGCTGGCTTCTTATTGTCGGGTGCAAACTGTTCAAACAATTGTTTAACTATAACCTTACGCTTATTGGTACCGGCGGAACTTGTTACAATAGACGTATTTCTTCGGGAAGATGTTCACTGTGTTTGGGTGTGAATTTGCTAAGATTTGTTTTGCAGGGTTCCGACGTGATTAATAACATGTGCATTAAATCTTCTATGTTGTGACGAGAACCCTGCGAATGATGTTCGCAGAACCTTCGACAATCTTTATTCCGAGCTTCTTGTGCTTCCTCGGAAAGCTGTCCAATAGGAACCAGCGCAGATTCGACAATGGTCTTACCTCTATCAATAATTTATGCACAGATGCTGGCACGTAATATCAGTTATACAGGTCTACATATAATAATGCAGTATGCAGAAAATACATACCAAACGCGTCACAGTTAATTGCATAACCACTAGCAATGGTACATAAGAGAACTGCAAATCGTTTAATCAACTCTCTATTGATGCCAGTAATGGACGCTGATAATAATGGATTCAAGAAAAACTTGCGGGCAGTATTACCATCATTGCTTGTTCCGTAGCCCGGTTTCGGCACATCCACCAGGAGACCCACTTCGTCGCGAAATCGCTTCTGAAGTAATTTCTTTCGTTGGTCCCTCTTTCTCTCTTGCCAGGTTTTGATGTCCAGTCTATATGCAGTGTGCAGCAGACACTCAAAGCACCTGATCCAGGAATGCAGAGTTGACAATCCGAATTCAAATGTTGTGTCAGGTGGTAGTGCTGTGGTTTTGTCTAGATCGTTCATTTGCTTTGGAGATGCGCCACAGATGTAACATTGTTTTGTAATATCACTACAGACCTCCCCATCTACCATTGTCAACGTTAATCTGTGGTTCACGACTATTTGCTGACCATTACAAGTGATAGTTATTGGAGAGAAAGATCTTGTATTTGCTGTTGTATGTTTGTAACTTTTGAACGCGTTAACTCTGTTGTTTCTTTCATGAACAGTAACTTGTTGGGTGACAATAGTGTGTTGATGGCCGTGGATTGTGTCAGAGTGTCTCTTCACCATATTGTAATATTAGAGGCACCAACGAAATAACAAACAAACATGTATTGTCATGTATGCCGTCTTCTGTGTCGGAACCATACCGTTGTTTTCACGCGCTCTGACCTGACGCGCTATCACAACCTTCTTGAAGAACATTGTTATTTCTGCTATTTCTGCTCCCTGATTGATCTTTCGCAATATAGTACTGTCGCCGGTGATCAACTCCCACGATAGTATGATCAAGTAACACTTGCTTGCAGCTGTACATCCGCAGATACGTCTGTGATAATAATGTCTTCTGGGTAACACGCTTTCTTTGCCTCTAACAGTTTATGGTATGACGGATAGATATCTGCATTGTGAACTTTTGCCTGGTAACGAATTAACTGGTACTGTTTTCTTGTCGATTTCGCGTCAACATATAATGCTAATACCTCATCATTTGTCATCTTAATTGGTACTATTGTCTCTGGATTCTTGTACGCCTTTTGATTCGCAACCCCCTCCTGGGTGACACATCAATCTCGTTGCCACTTACATATTTGGTCACAAAATTATTCATTACACGGTGACATTTTTGCCATCTGTCTTTGACATGTACACATAAGCTATCCATAACCTTTCTGACACACTCTGCTACATCCTCTTCTCAGCCTTGTAACCTTAATTTGTCTATTACACAGGTGTAAACACTATTGGTCCTATAGCAGATGTTGGGTTCACCTCTCCAGGCGTCGAACAAGACTCATTGTATCAGGGTACCCTCTATTTCTGAAAGTACAAGAAGTAACAATTATGCAAAGATATGCACATCCTAGTTATCCACACACTACAATCATTTCTCTACATCTCTATAGTCATTAGAAGCTGGAGACTGATGGAGAATCGTTTCTACGCGTCAAATCATTATACACATTCCTAAATACAGTGTACGTTCTTATTTGCAAGTGTTTCCATCACGCCATAGCTCACCCATATACCCACGGGACTCCTCGTTCATGTCACATGTACGTCATACTTTCATATATACCTGGTATTGACCAACAGCCGTCCGTGTCACATGCTGCAGACGTAGGATCTAGCATGAAACCATCGATCAGCTGATTCTACATTGCGTGTATTGTATCTTGCTCGTTCGACACGACACACCTCCCCATGTCTAATTGAGCACCTTGCTGCACTTTTCCCACCACTTGGGATCTTGCCCCAGGAATTCCCACTATTTCTCGGAACTCAGTTCTTTGCATTTTGTCCACCTAGATTTGGGTTTTGGACCACTGTGCGCAGGTGGGATATTAAGATAGATTTCACTAAAATTTACAAAATAAAGGTATTTTAAAATATTAGCGTTCTTTGTTATTGTGGTTTATACGAGATGTACTTCACATTCACATGTGCACGTGAACACAAAGAATCTCTATATATACCATAGTTACTTCCGGGCTTAATACCTTTGTTAGAACTAGTAGGTTAAGAAATCACATACCTCAATTGCCAAATGGGCCTGGTGAGAAATTAGTGAAAATTCTATGATTGTCGTGAAACCAAAGAATCTCTAGATCGAACCTTTCCGGTTCACACTGTGACGCAGTAGCACTCGTTTAGACCCGGAGAAGGAGAGAGAGAGAGAGAACACAAGGCAAACGAGAGGAAGATGTGGTGTTGGAGTGTGACGTAAACGTATGTTGACAATGTTAATAACGCTTTCTTATACAGATAAACGTTTCTTTTGCACGAATATGGCTACCATAATGAAATGATGGCAGTATATTTTGTAATTTATTATTGTTACTTCTCATGACAACAAGATTATTATTAACTTTACCGAATTAATATGAGATTACAAACAAGATATAATACAATACATAGAAATAGGGAAATGGATAAAAGATATGATTAATAATACAGCAAACATATACGAAATTGTATAACGTTACACTATTTGTTATCACTCTATAGCATTCTTTACCAAATAACGGATTGCGACATTGATACTTAATCCGAAAAACATTCACCTCATCTTTACGCTCATATTCACTTACACACATAGGACTATATACCTGATCATACACTTCCTCAGGCATACCATCACTCATTACTTTTATCATGCGTCTTACCATAACATAAGTCATACCTCCCTCCGCTCCGACCCGCGAAATGGATACTTGGTTTATTTTTTTTTTTACCCCGGAGTTCCCCGACGATTCCCACGGCGTTAAATATCCTCCTGGGATGATTCCGGGTCATCTCTCATATTCTCGTTCAGGTGTGTACCATTTCCTTCCTGACCGTCTTTCTCTCCATGCACGTGAACGACCACCACGTCGATAGTTCTCACTTCCTCGTCCACCATCCCGTCCGACATCCGCTGGATCATCCATTGGGTTCATATGCTCTGATTTTTTTAGCCTCTTGATCCTTCGATACTGCACCTACTTTGGTCTTTCGTGTAGCCAAGTCATCTCCGTCTTCCCATCGTCTAGCTGTCTCTCTTCCTGTCTTTCGTTTTGCTTCCCACGTATCGTGTATCAGTTTGAGTCGTTGGGCTGTTTCAAAAATCACAAACCTCAATCGTCAAATGGGCCTCGTTAGAAATTGTGTAGATGTCCTATGATTGTTGTGAAACCAAAGAAAGCTCGAGACGGGACCTTTTAGATTCACCGCTATGTGACGCAGTAGCACTCGCTTACATCCGGATGAAGGAGAGAGAGAGAGAGAGCATAGCAAACAAGGGGAAGATGCTGTGTTGGGGAGCGACGTAAACATGTGTTGACAATTTACATGCAGTATTCATCCGCCACTAGTATGCCTGCAAACCCATGGAATACGCTATCTTGCTTTTCACATTTTTTCTTTTTTTTTCGTTCCTCAACATCAGATTACCTGCCTTCTTCGAATGATGAACTGAGATCAGGGAACGGTGACGTTATGTAGCATTCAGTTGTAAATTACTTCTCTGTTTGGCATTCGTTCTTTGATCTTTTGAGTTACGTCATTCTCACGCAGTATGTAAAGGACTGTGTGGGTTCCCATCAAATTTAACATATTTCTGTCTAGTGCAAAGATGCACATTTAAATAACCCAAAATAAATTATTGACTTCAGCCTTAAAATTACTTCAGTGATCCTTACGCGATATATAATTGGCCAAATAATCCTTCTTAAATTTTAATGCGTTTCAAACTACTACTAATGATAGTTACTTTAACAGTAGGAGAAAGAAAGAAAAAAAGAAAGTTTGAAGTTAACATGGTCACTTATACGGAGGTCAGTCAAAAAGTTAGTTCCACTGCTTAAGAAAATAAAACAGGTAGAAATTTTACAGTAACTTGATTTGTATCGTAAAATTCCATTCATGATCTGCTTTTCAACGTAATTGCCTCCGTTATTTAAGTATCTGTTGAGGCGTGGTACAAGTTTTTCTATGCCTTCTGCAAAGAAATCCCGTCCAATGCCCGATAACCATTCTTGGGCTGCAGCTCTCACCTCGTCATCCGAGTGGTATCGTCGCTTGGAAAGTTCATATATGGTTATGCGTCTGTTTGCAAGAATGCATTCATTCACGCGACCAGCGATTTCCAAATTTGTCGCAGATGATGGTCTTCCCTCGCGCTCAATATCGTCAATATCTGTGCGTCTGTTCTCAAACATGTTGCACCACTTTGCGATAGCGTAACATGACTTGTATTCTCACCATATATTTTATGCAGCTGCCGATAAACGAATCACTGCCCACAAAAAACGAATCACTGCACGCATTTCCAATTTGGACGCCACTTGCAGCTGTCGAGACGTGTTTACGATTCATTATCAGAACACCTCCACTTGCCTCATGAAAGCCGCTACGTGACATGATACAGCTACATGTCTGCAGTGTTGCCACACAGTTTCATCAAAATAGCCTTTGACCGAAAATATTTACGAAGGAGTGCAACCAACTTTCTGACTGACCCACGTAGATTGTGAGTATAATGTTGAAAGTCAGGGAATAGCCTCCATCTAAAAGTTCTTAGCAGGTGCATCCCAACAAATACAATGACCATACATAATAAACGTTAGTAGTATGAGGTTGTTTTCAGGCACTTTTTTTTTCTCCAATGAAAGTACTAAGAGCTTCATCCCAATGACTAGATTGAAGTCTATGCTCTGAAAATCACAGGGCCATATACCGCTGTATATAATAATAATAATGCTCTACAATTGATTAACCGAATTGAAAAAAAAAATGGAATCTACTCTTGCCGATCTTTATTTCAAATCACGCAGAAGCCACGAGAATGATCGAAGTGAAGACATCATGATTTACGTGGAATAACGACGATACTCGGGTTCGATATCCTGCTCATGTGGTTCGGATTCCACATTGAGCTTTAGGTCCACGACTTATATGTAGCCTTGCTGCTGAAAATGACATTAAATTCTAATCCAACCAAGATGGAACCTCTGCTGAATTGTTTTCAACTAAAACGATTTGTTAAGAAGGATTTATCTAATCTTAAACAAAATATTTTTTTCAGAAGTTCAAAAATCATTATTTTATGCATGTTTACTTCAGTTTAGCGATGTTTATTTTTGAAGGCATTATTATATTTTACCAATATCGTTCTCTCACGCTAAAATATATCAAAGTACGGCACTATATATATGATTTTTCAAATGGCACTACATGAGGTTATTACATATTTTAAATCAGCATGTCAAACGAGAACTTAAAATACCATATTTGTTATTCAGTGTTGCAAACTAAAGGTGTTATACTATCACAAACATCCAAAGTTTCGAAGCCTCTACTACGCATACAGCAGAATGCAAATAGTCAGGATAATGTAAACTTCAGCAATGTTTATCATATCTTCAGAACGGTTTGAGGTACCGAAGTGCTGTTAACAGCAAAATAATTTGTACGTTCATTGCAAACCATACATGTAACTAGATATGATACTTCTCTAAGCATTTTTTTCAATTCTGCTTTACACTGGATAAAACGGTAAACTATGGATCCCCTCCCTTGATCATATCCGGGATCCGCCACTGTATACCATCTTTCTCATCAATCAACGGAACTGTAGTGTAATATTAATAACATTGTCAAACGACTTTTGTATGAAGGTCTCTCCTATCTCTTCACAACCATTCAATTTTGGGCAATGTTTTTCTACTTTACTCCGTACTGATTCTCGATTTCTTCACCATTATATCTTAGGACGTTGTTTTACGTCTTCTCTTGTCTCTTGATATCCACTTTTAAAATTTTTACCCACTAGTCAGAAATTCTTTTACCTCATTGCCACTTCATTGTCTTTATTTGTTTCCTTCTTCGATGACTTATTTTCCCACCATTGTGGGTTATTCGTAGCAACATGTCTTCCTACTGTGTTAGGTTGTTTGTTGGTGAATCTCATTTTGTCCGATGTCCTTGTTAGCGATCCATGTGCCAAAAGCAGGGAAAATGTGTTAAATTCAAAATTTCGTATTTTGGACATAAACCTTTTACTTTTCAATAGTGAACTGTTATTTCGACACGCTTTCTACCATAATGTAATCCGTCTGTTAATTTCGTCTAAAATATAGCCATCTACGGATGTTTTGTGACTCAGACGTAGGCATTCACTTCTTTTAAGGTCTTCATTTCTGGCCTTACAGATATTATCTGTAACTTTTATATAATCGTCTGCGATACCATTTGCTTTAAGAGCCTTAGTAACTTCCGACGCCTTCACCGAGTCGAGCGCATTTTGATAGTAATGAATGTAGGACACACAGTCTTTCTGTCAGCTCTGTCCACTATCTTATAATGTATTGAGCTGTTATTAAGCATTCTACCTGTCGACAGGTCCTGGTCCTGGAGGGAGTTTTTTTTACTTCATTTGATTTTCTAAATATATATATATATATATATATCATAAGGACAGTATACAGGGTGTCTCAAAAGTCCCTTGACATAGGGTAACTTATTATCAGAGTTACAACAAAATATAACTCTGATAATAACAGTTACCTTATGTCAGGGGACTTTTGAGACACCACATATATACGTACATCCTACTCTATTGATGAAACCCATCCGATCTTAACCAAAATTGGGATGGTGTTACAATTTCACAAACTTACTACGTATATCAAGTATTATGGTGTGCCGGCCTTTGATTCCTGAGATATTCACCATCAAATTTCTGGCTGGACTCAGTAAAAGGATATTTTATATCGCGTTCTATTGACGATGCTAATCCAGTCTTGACCAAACTTGACGTGGTAGCCTTGACGAGTTAAGTACGAATATAAAATTTTACGGCATGCAGACCATTGGTTCTCGTGTTACTACCCATCAAATTTGGGTTTGAACTTAGTGAAATGAAGAAATTTGTATATGTGAGCATGATATTCATTTGTAGAAATCCAGTTTGTTATTGGTAACAATCATGTACAAAAGTCTCTTCGATCTGATAAACTTTATCTTGTAACACCTAAAATTCAAATGGGTTTAATTCTTTAAAATGTAATTTAATTGTTGGAAAACAATAATCTTTCTAGGGGAAGTCGTTTAGTTTGTGCATTTTCGACTAGAAAATTTTATCAGAAAAAATTGTTTTAAACATGGTTGTATAATTATTGTCAAAAGAAATTGGCGAGAAATGAAAATAAGTTCTGCGACATATACAACAGCCATCCCAGGTAGACACAATGTTATCTTAGTAACACAGAATTTTGCTGAGATACTTATAGTTTCCGAGTTTTATCAATTTATTATCATATCTCGAAAAGGTAGATAATATTAAAGCAAGCTTTTTTGAGATATAAAAAAGTAGAAACTTAACCGAAAGCCACCTTAAAAAAAAAAAAAAAAAAAATCTACCGACACATAGGAACTACTTAAAGATCAGATCTGTCATTAGTTACCCCAATAATTACCAGTGGCATTCAAGCACTTTTTATGTTATCTTCCTTTTTCGGATAAATGGCTTTTGTCAGCGTAGATTCGAATCACATGTGGATCCATGTAGTACCAGTTTGGAAACTGGCACTTTCAAAGAAGAGACACGAATTGAATTGAACATGTGGTTGCATTTTCTACAGAATGAATAAAAGGATGCCAAAACGTTTTTCTGTTGGTCGCAAACCAAACACAACTTTTATTCTGTCGAGCTCCCTAGTGATTATATGGTTAGCGTATGCACCTTCGACGCGAAGGTCTGGATTCGATTCCTGGTGTATACTCATGTAGTTCGGGTCCCATGTTAAGCTGTAGGTTCCCGTCTCCTATAGCCTCGGTGCTGAAAGGGCGTTAATCTGTAATACAATCTCCGTTTTTTACCATTAATCTAAATCCAACCAACCAGTTTTACTATTAAACTAAACTCAAGTCCCCTAATAGAGAAGCTGTAGAGGAACCAACAAGAAAAGGTCTTTGACAGCTTGCAGCGGCGTTGCTACTACTTACGTGGCAAGGCTTTTTTGGTGCATCTTTAATGGTAGTTTTTTGAATGATGTAAAACAGGGTCACCATAGTTGGTAACACTAGTATCAAAATGTAGGATCTGCATTTTCTCTCCGTATGTGATAAGAAATTTAAGTGACTATCTCCTGATGGCTCTGCAAGCGTTGTGTTCAATATAATTCCTGCGTTTCACTATTATCTGTACCTCAAATCACTTAATTTGTCTGAGAACTTTTGTCCCGATATAATTATATAGAGTAGATTCGTAAATAATAGTAATCGCCATTCGAACTTGTAGAATATATTGCTTTGACAGCTAAATAACTCGTAAAATACTTGTTCCTTAGCAAAATCCAAGTGTCGTCTGTTCTGTTATGACAAGAATGAAGCGTCAAGGTTTTACGAATGCATTATGAAATGTCGTATGCTTTTTTTTTTTTTCAGTTTTTAAGTAATAATTTCCCTGAGTATTTTTTTTAAATGTATATGAAATGTCTTGTATGCTTTTTTTCAGTTTTTAAGTAATAATTTCCCAGGCGATTTTTTTTTTTAATTTATCGTATAGGCTTGTTCAAAAACTTCTGGGCACCCACTTCGCATTAGAAACTACTCTTATCCATAAACAGAAGTAACTCAAAGAAATGCGAATCATTTTTTCTTTTTCTGTCTCGCGGTTGTGGTAATACAGTCTCGCAGATAGGGATTGGGTGGTCAGATTTCTCGGAACAGAACTGTATATACGAGGGTAATTCAACAATTATCTGCAATGTAGCTTTAACTTTCCTTACATTGTTAATATTGACTTCTGTCGTCGTTTATTTTATTGTTATGCTATTGTGGTCACGCTATGAAAGTTTGATCCTAATTTCTTCATTGGTCTTCCTTTTGTTGCAGATAGATCATGGCCGCTCCGTTAGAAGTTGGCCCCAAAGAGGAACGTGAGATACGTTTGACTTTTGAGGAAGTGGCACATCATTTGGAAATTAGTCATGCACACGCTCAATGTTGTCAACATTTGTGGTCGTAGTTGGTCGTCCTGCTCCTTCCTCAAGCGTAACACTTGTGCGAACATTTTCGAATGTTTCAATCCACTCGGTTGCTGCAAGACACTGTTCCCATATTGTGTCAAAAGTCCTTGATGGATTGCGGCCCCTGATACACCCTTCCGACCACAAAAACCGTGTCAATGCTCGTTGTTCCTCTTTGGTCAGGGTGTCTATCGCTCACGAAAGTCACGAAAAAGTCACGAAATCAGAAAACAATCATGAAAGTCCAAGAAAAAGTCATGAAATTTAGCTTTTAGGTCACGAATTTTATTTTTAAATGGAGAAATAGGGTATAGACTGGAAAATTTTGTTCTATAAACGTCAAAATTCACCACCAAAAATGTCTTATTTTCGGGGCTTTATACCCTACCAAATCGCAAGCATTGTATCGCATGCATGAAAATTTGGCTCAATTCGCTCTTCAGAATGTTTCTAAACTCTATGGTTTGGGAAAGAAAAGGTCACGAAAAAGTCACGACATTTCATTTTGCAGTTTCAGTAGACACCCTGTTTGGTGCAAATTTCTAATGGAGCGGCTAAGATCTATCTGCAACAAAAGGAACACAAATGGAGGAATTAGTATCAAACTTTCATAGCGTGACCACAACAGCATAACAATAAAATAAACGAGGACAGAATAGTATTAAAAAAATGTAAGAAAAGTTATAGCTACATTGCGGATAGTTTTTGACTTACCCTCGTAAAAACGCGGAAGCATCCATAAATACTCCTATGTACATCGTGTATTTTGAATCTTACACAATAAACCCATCTTGGTGTACTCATTTAAATTACTCACGTTGAATGTTTACCATTTGCATTAAAAAAATAATCCTGCTGGGTTGTAATTTACAGTAAATTATTAAAAGAGAAGAAAACAAAAGATAATGTTGTAACAGTGTACTCATCAAATAAATGTATATACTTCTGTATTTTAAGAGAAATTTAAGTATTTGTACTTCGAAATACTATGTACCTGTGATATTGCTGTAAATATGTAAAAAATTACTTTTATCCTTGACGACAAAGAAGTACGTATTCTGTAAAGATCTGTGTGTAAAGACATCTTAAGATTTTTCTGTTGAAAAAAAAATGAAAGTAATGTATAAAATGTTTTTAAAAATGTATAAAAGTAAGTAATATACATAATGATAACAAATGAACGTGAAAACATCTAATGCATTTTTTTTTTCTTTCTTTTTGCGTTAGTAATTGGAAATAAAGTGTGTGATAACGTTTCTTATAAAATGGAAGATTTACTTTTACAAAAAATTAAATATAATAATTTATTCTGAGAATGGTGTTATTTAGGAAAATAATTTTCTGTACTGATGTAATCGGAAAGAACTAGTGTTTATGTTATTTATTAAGATTTAACAAACAATCCAGTATAATTTTGAATTTTTTTGTAATAATAGATACGTGCATTACTTTTTTGATTATTGTATAAGATGACTATTTACTTGTTATTCCACTGTAAATAAATCACTGCTTGTTCCAAAAGTAATTTTTTAGGCTAATAATTCAGATGAAAGAAACGTATTTCCTAAAGTATTATGGCTAGTTTTCGTGAGATAAGTAACTTTTTTGTTGTTTCTGTTGTTTTTATCAATTCCTCCGCAATGTTTTATTGTTGGGAAAGGATATTATCTAGTTTCTCCTCCAAATCACTTGGTAGTGATTACGGTTCTTTATTTGAGACTATGATGTAGTCATGATTATAAATGTGGATGTATGGCATAAAAACTAAAGTGCATAAAACACGAACCAACTTGTGCTAGGTGGCCACTGAAAAGCACGAATGCTGTCTAACCGAATGAGAGCAGGAATGCAGTAGGAGTTCTCGAGGGGTAGCGATGGGATGCGTCTGTAGGGAGCAAGTGCGTCAGCGGCGGTGGGTATACGCATAAACGAAGTCGTTTCAACTTCTCACTCTAAGTCGCAGTACCGGTTCTGAAGCCATAGATGGATTTAGGCGAGATACTAAAAGCCATCCATGAGGAAACTTTAATTTTCTGCTGAAGTAATAAATATATCAACAAGCCCGTCTCCTAAGAAGGGCTGCCGAACCTATGCACCACTCTTCAAGAACCTCGACACCATGAGATGAAAAAGACCTTTCGGGAAAATTTTCCTATCTCTAACTCACTCTTTTTTGGATTAACAGTAAATTTTACGACACGCGAAGTGCATTCGTACTGGAATATCACTGTCACTGGTATGAAAGAGTCAAAGTTTGTGCATGTTTTTAATTTATGCTAGATATGAAATTTTCACGTACATTATTGGCTTGACAATTTACTTTCGCCCCATACCCCGCAAATGAACCGGACGACCCAGTATATTGTCAATTGAATACGGTTTGTAAAACCTGAATTCAGTAACTTAATCAAAACGGCTATATTCACAGTCTAAACTACCATATTGATTCAAAACTTATAACACGCTGTAATATATTTTTATAATACTGTAATAAATAACATTATATTCTACTAACACTTTAGACATGAAGTAAATAAATTATACAATTACTAAAAGTTATAACTGTGGCCCTCCATAATTGTAATATCAGACTTTCAGTTGAACATTTAAACATTCTATAGCAGCAGGATACATATACTGTATATACGTTCTTTTCTCTTATTGTCATTAACCGTATTCTTTTATTTTTTATTGTCATTTGTTGGGGGGGCGGTGCGTCAGTAGTAGAACGATTACCTCTGGTGCGTGGAGTCTCTGCTCCAAGTAAGTTTGTAGTGGACAACATATTGTCTGTTTTTTTTTTTTTTTTTTTTTTTTGATAGTCTGGTTTCCTTTCACATTCTCATCCCACTAATTCTTCCATAATCATTCGTCTCCTTTAGCCTAAAGGACACGGAAAGATTTTCATTTGTTTTACTTAACTTGTGAGGCTAGTTTATATTCAAATCATGAACACTGGAAAATAAGTCGGCTAGGGCCCTCATTTGAATAGCATCACAGTAATCACCTGGAAGAACAGGAGATTCCTAGAAAGACCTGTAGATGGCCTTCAACCGGCTTCCAACTCGGGACCTCCCAATTACGAAGCAGGAGCTGGTAATCAATAAAATATGACCCACTGGGTAACGGAGATATTTTCATTCCAAAGTTCTTAATCAATCTAGAAGAAATAATGAAGTGGTCCTGCATAACGAAGAACGTATTTTTGTAGGGGGTAGAAGTATATTAGGTGCATACTCTTTGTAGATAATTTGATTTTTGTTGCGGAATCTGAAAAGAAAACTAAGATATTGGAAAACTTCGGAAGCTGCGAAGAATATGGGACGGAAAAAAAAAGAAAAACAAAAGCAAGTGTTGGAAAGCGGCCAGTACCAAATGCATATTAGAAGAGGATAAAGTAGAGCAGATAATTAGGTTTTAGTACCTGGGTGGTATTAAGGAAAACGTAAAATAAAAGCAACACTAGGAATGATTAAGAACCATTTAAACAGAAAAAAAGTATGTTTTGTGGATCATTGAATAGAGTGTTGAGAAAAAGATTCGCAAAATGTCCGTGTGAAGTGTGTACTATGTAGGAGAGAAATATGGACATCACGCAAAAGTGACTAAAAAAGACTGAGGGCTGTCAAAAGTGGGTATAGAGAAGAATGGGAACGATGATAATGATGAAACGATAAAGAAAGGAGGAGGAAACCGAAGAACCCTAGAAAAGCCACTCACATGGAGTTTGCCCATGAGAAAGCCCACTGTGCGAAAGCTGGGATCGAACCAGGGACTGGACTCACCAGAGGCGAGTAGCGAGAACTCAGTAGCGGTAATGACAGAATACCAGATGATGATGCTCGGTAACGTACACTCATGTCCAAACTTACTGATGCATATCTATAACTGTCTTCTTCTAAGAATATAATGATTTGTAATTTGATAATGATTTTGCAGGGTACTTTTAATACTGATACTATGTGTATAATCAGGAAATGTATATTTGTGGTAAATCTCATGGGAAAAGAATTATAAATACGAAAATTACAATGAGTAAAACAAAATGTTGCTAAATGAACAAGAAAGTTTTATTTTCGTTTCATTGTTCTTATTTAGTGCTCTTTTGACATGAAATGTGCCACATGCATGTCTTTGCCGCTTATACAGATACTAACAATATAAGAAATACCAGGCGAACTCGTTATCAAACTATATTTCTACAACATATTTATAGACATGCGACAGTAATTTTGGACATAAGTGTACATCCACTTTGTACTCCATTGGCAACATTTTTGAAAATTAAAAATGGATGATGGGATGAAGGTGAGGATTAAATAGGAATTGATGTAGATTTTCCATTGTTCAGACACACACACGAAATTGATGTGGAAACTCCAGAAATGGTTCAATTAACAGTTTTGCGGAGAATTGCTGCAGGAACCTGTGATAGAATTATACTGAAGTATCTTGTAGCAATTTACCATTATGAACTTTATATATATATATATATATATATATATATATATATATATATATATATATTACAAACTTTCGGAGCACCACCCGGGGAAATGTCGAGTCAAATACAAATGAAAAGATGCAGTGACTTTTCTTGATCTTCACCTGTACGAGGTGGTATGAAAAAGTTTCCAGAATAGCTCTGTATGACGATGCATTGTTGTCATGGAACATGCTTTATATATATATATATATATATATATATATATATATATATATATATATATATATATATACACTCTCCACACCTATGGTCGGTTTCCTGTAATGTCCTTCCTCAGCCGTGTTAAATATTGGCAGTAGAACTCATTGTTGATGGTCTGACAACGAGGGACGAATTTTCAATGCACTCTAAATGTTGAAAAAGACGATGAGCATGCATTTGATGGGACTACAGATGTGCCTCACCTTTTTCGATATGAAAATGGTGGACTCTCTCACTGAGAAGACACAGGATGGTCCAGGATCACACCCTTACACTCAAGTTTCATTACCATTAATGATTCTCGACATGAAGAACGGGTCATCATCCATGGTACTCTGACGAAGTTCTTAGCAGACTTCCTTCTACTCAGGGGTCAGCTGGCATATCATGCATGTTCATACCACACATGAGGATTGACTGACTGTTTCATATGACACATTGAGTTGTGGATTGTTCTTTGACGATCCCCATGCACAAGTTGCCGAATGGTTTCGACAATTTCCGGTGTTGAGTTCATTGAAGGTCTTCCGAGTCTCTTATCGTCTTCCAGTGAGGTTCTTCCGTTCTTGAAGCACGCGTGCCATCAAAACATCTCGCACGATTCATGGCAGCATCATCGTTCGTGAATTTGCTGCATCATGTGCAACGTCTTAAGTAGCACATTGGCAGAGTTTCACACAAATTTTCTCGTTCGCTGTTCATGTTGGAATTGCAGAAGTGATAATGCACGTAGTCACAATACCTCTTGGCACGCTGACATAAAGGGCAGTGCTCCCTGTGGCTGTGGGTATAGCCTTGTGCTGCCATCTATTACAGAACTAGTCTCGATTTCTTTCATAACAGCATTTTCGAACATGCATCTATTAGTATCCAAGGAGATGTAGGGAAACTATTAGTGCTTTTGCTATGTATTGGAATCCCCTACTTTTACTAACTATATTAGGAATGCTTAATAAATACAACTGTACTACGTAATGGTAGATTCGGAGTAATTAACACAGAAGTTCGGCGATAGAAGGGATATTATATCTTCGATGTGGAGCAGTTGGTACTGTGTTGGTTATTAATATGAAAAAGTCAGGTGAAAACATTAAAAAGTGCACGAATATCCAGAAACAGCATGCGACTGCCCTGAAAAATTGCAACAATGACTGGCATGATTTGGAGTGTGTCCGACAGGTGGCTTATTGAGAAAGTACAAATGTATGTTGAGTTAGGAAGTTGGGGGGGGGGGGGTCCATACCCGGTGCACCCTTGATAAGACTTGGTCAGCTTTGTTGTAACTGCAGTGTGTACATACGAGAAAAGTTATTTTATTTATGAAAGAGGATTTTTTTTCCGGAATGGAGGACACTAATTTGACGCCGTAATAGATTTCGTAAATACTAAAGAATGAACATTATCTGATTTTACTAGGTAAAACAAGAAAAAAAAAGTGGAATTGCAAGTAGAGGGTCATCTGACAAAAAGTAATGTGGTTATTCTGATTTTAAAAAGATATATTTTTATTGATTTGCGTGAACTGTAACTATGATAAATAAGTCTTTACTTGTAAAGAAGATTAAAATAAAGGAGCTTTCAAACAAAATTGTTTTCATTATGTCCTAGTATGTTGTCTGTTGTCTTAAATTTAAATCATGAATTAAGAAGTCACGTAAGTGTCAACACAAGTCGAACGATGCATCTCGCCATGATAGCGAAACTTCTATTTAACACATTTTCTACATAGAAAGATCAGTTTTAAAAATGCGTTTAACACTAAATGCAATATTTTTTTCTTAACATAGGACAACGATATGACTACTCACTTCCAAGCCGCATCAACACATATATCCGTGCCCTAGTGGGTGCTACAACTTATAATATGTAACACGTATTATGCTCCTACAACCAAACCTATTATTGCATAATCTGATATGGTAATCATTACAATAAAGTTGTATGACCTTGCAACATGTGAAAATACATTTCATTCCTTCTGATTGATTCTTGTTTTGTTTTGTGAGTGTACTTTTGCTTTACAGATGATATGGCTGTTGTTAATTTCAATAGTTAATTAACATGATAGTAAAAATATTGGTAAAAGATGTGTAAAAATTGCCAGACAAAAAACAAATACGAAAAAGACCAAAACAGTGGCAATTGGAATGAAGGATTTTGTGGCAATTGCAGAAATGAGAGGTGAAAGGCATTATATAGGTAAATGAATGAAAGACAAAAACTAGTAATTAAAAAATAAATAATAATGAATATTGTGCTGAAATTAAAAACTCGTCAAAGTTTGTACGTTGAAAGGAATGGAGAACTTAGCGGGGTACGACGAAAAATGAATGATGATGGAAACCTCTAAAGTGGAAGTAAAGCAAAAGAGAGAGACCACAATCGACAGTTAGTATTAAAACGGACGATTCGTAAGCCAAAATGATGGAAAACTCAAAAACCCAACGAAAAGAAGGGAACATAACTTACAAATAATGGCTACTATTAAAACGGACCATTCGTATGCCAAGATGATATTAAATACTAACTTGATTCTAAATTTTAAGATGATATTGGTAGGAAAAGAAATGGAAACAAGAAGAAAAGAGGCTAGAATCAATGGCTAGTGTTACAACGGACTATTAGTATGTAAGGACGATAAAAGTTTCTGAAGTGGAAGGAAAAGAAGGGAAGAGAGACTATAATTAATGGCTAATGTTAAAACAAGAAGATTCGAATGCCAAGACGATGAAAATTTCTAAGGTAGAAGGAGAGAGAGACTACAGTCGAAAACTAGTAGTAAAACAGCATATTCGTATGCCAAGATAATATAAACTTCTAAAGTGAAAGGAAAAAAAGATGGTAAGAAGGGGAGAGAGGCTAAATCAGTGGTTAGGATTAAAAACTACTATCATTTTTAAAGTGGAAGGAAAAGAAAGGTAGAGAGAATACAAGTAATGACTAGTATTAAAACGGACGATTCGTATGCCAAGACAATGGAAATTTCTAAATTTGTGGCAAGAGACGTACCAATGATGGAAAATAATTTGGAATTATTTTGATAAAGGTAGGAACCGTGCTATTAGTAATTTAACAAGTTCCCCAATTTCCACAGAATTTTGATATGAATTACGTTTGGCTTATAAGCATTTTATATTGATGTTGCCCGCCTAGAGATCTGCTAAATGACATTAAATGTGATGTCACTGTAACGTCAGCACGAAGAATTTGCAAGAAAACCGACAAATCTGAGTTACAACCCACATCAACAGTAATTTTAACCTTCGATTCACAACCACTTCCCACAGATGTAAAACTTTATTACATGAATCGAACTGTATACCCATATATCCCTACAATACGTCAATGCGTAGATGGTTGGAACAAATTTGGGCATAGGAGGGGCAGCTGTCGCCTTAAAAAGTCCCTATGTATACAATGAGGAGGAAATCACACGCAGGAGACGTACTAATCCCTTACACTGTATAAATTGTGGAAACGAACATGCGGCGAATTTCCCTCACTGTCTAGAGAGAATTCGCCAGAAGAAAATTATGGAACTAATGGCGAAGGAAAGACCTTCTTCCAGTGAAGCAAATAACATACTAGGAAAGAAAAATCAACAAGTAACAAAAACCACACAACCCCTAGGCAGGAGTTCACCTCGCCCACCCCCTTTTCATACTAACTTTAACTTCACTTCATCTAACAAGTTATATTCGTCAGTAGTATCTTTTGTAGTATCTTTTGAAGATATGCCACCACTAGTAATACCACAACAAGAGAATTTTGATATTCCCCCTGAAAAAAGAAGACGAAATCAAACTGATTTCAAAATAACAAACCAATCATAGATACGTACGTATTCAATCAATAATTCCTCAGAATCTTCAGTTAGGAAAACTTCACTACAATCAAACCCATCCACTGCAAATTTTTCAAAAACAAAATCTCACAAAAAAAAAAATAAATAAATAAATAAATAAAATAAAACAGTAGGGATTCACCAATATTTTCACCCAACAAAAGAAGACTGTCATTATAAAAGAAATCTTCTAGTAAATCAAAATTCACAAAAACAAAAACCTGTAACAAAGGAATTCACAACGTTTGATTCAAAGGAGAAGTCCACGATCCTTTCACACTTTCAATCAGGGTGGACTGGCTATGTATAAGGGCGCCGTCCATCTGAGGCTTTCGCTTGTATGGAATACCCCCTCCTAATAAAAGAAAGTGCCGGGGGGCTTCCATCGGAAAATTAGTACACAAGAAACAACTAAAGATTAAGTAGCTATTGCAATTAATCACGATAGAATTATAGAAATTCAATATTTTCATAAACAAACAAAGAGACTTTGAGTACTAAATACGAGGCATGTTTTTTTTTTAAGTAAGGTCCGTTTTGTTGTAGACACTAGTAGTTCGCACGCATATCGCAACTAGCGTGTGCGTCGTGTACCGGTATGTCTCGGGAACAACTGTGCTCAGTTTTAGCTCTGTAGCTGACCTGTACGGTTGTGTTCTGTGCTTTCACAATGTTTAAGACTATCAAGTCGCCCGCCGCGTGTGAGATTCGCTCAATGATACTGTTTTTGTCAGCAAGTAACCTGTCTGCTGCAGAAATTCATCGACAGATTTGCGAAGTGTACGGTGATAGTGTTATGAGTGCAAGCAAAGTGTGTAAGTGGGTACATAATTCAAAAATGGCCGTGACAACGTCCATGATGACGACCGCTCCGGTCGCCCTTCTTCGATTACAGACGATTTGGTGGCTTCAGTTGAAGCGGGGATTCGTGAGAACAGGCGCTTCAAAATAACAGGTCTCTCAAACGAATTTCCTGACGTGTCGAGGTCAGTGCTTTACAAAATTGTTTCTGAACACCTAAAGTTTAGGAAACTGTGCTCCCGTTGGGTCCCGAAACTCCTAAAGAGGACCACAAAAACTAAAGATTTGAGTGTGCCATGAAGTTCTTGACTCGTTGTCACGAAGAAGATGACGGCTTCTTGAGTCAGATCGTAACTGAAGACGAAACATGGGTTTCGCATATCACGCCCGAATCGCAGCAAGAGAGCATGGAATGAAGACACACACACTCGCCTGTAGAGGTGAAGGCCAAACAGACTCTGTCCCAGCGCAAAATCATGGCGTCGGTGTTTTGGAATAGGCATGGTGTTTTGTTGGTCGACTTCATGCAACGAGGAACCACTATCAATGCAGAAGCATACTGCCAAACCCTGTGAAAGCTACGCAGAGCGATTCAAAACAAACGACGCGGCATGCTGACAAAGGGCATTGTTCTCCATGACAAAGCAAGACCTCACACTGCAGGTCAGACCCGCGATTTGTTGGGCAGTTTTGGCTGGGAAGTTTTAGACCACCCACCCTACAGTCCTGATCTTGCGCCGAGCGATTACCATCTGTTCCTCCACCTCAAACAACACCTCAGTGGCAACCGTTACAATGATGACGACGATGTGAAAACGGAAGTGAACTCTTGGTTATCGGAGCAGGCAGCAAGTTTTTATGAAGAGGGTATTTTGAAATTGGTTGAGAGGTATGATAAGTGTTTGAACAAACTTGGCAACTATGTCGAAAAATAGAGTAAAGTATATACTTTCTGAAAATACATTTACTTTTTTGAAATAATCTTTCGTTGTGTACTTATGTTCAAACGGTCTTACTTAAAAAACACGCCTCGTATATTAGGCCTATATAAATCTGCACACTTTAACTGAGACTACAAAAATCACACCAGTTGTTTAAATTCTTCAGCTACATTTGTTAACAGCCTAATTATAACTGAAGATTTGAGTTAAGTTTGGGGCTTATACTATTTTTCATTCTTCTGTCCTTTTAAAGCTATGTTCATCATAACATTCTTATTTTTCAACTATTTTTAAAACCGTTAATAAAAAGTATACATGAAACATTTACTACAAATTAACAAAAGTAAATTTAGAATTATAGGCTACCTACCTAGCGAAAAAAGAAATTCAGAAACAAAACTGAAAAATGAAAGTAAAGTCTCTGCTTCATGCTTGAAGGAGCCTTCGCATCTTGCTTTTCTCAAACATTTTGTCAATAATAAGATTGTTGTCTCTTTTGGTCAGAATGTCTCTTTCTGAGTTCATCAAGAACAATGATTCCAGATGTTCATGTGTAAGTCTTGAACGGAGTCTTGTTTTTATGTAACGCCACTAGCGCTTCTAACGACGGGAGTGGGCGGGAGAGACATGTAAAAATGATCCAAAATGACCGAGATTAGAGTCAAATCAATATATTTCGAAGTCGCTGAGATCATTAATGGTACCATCAAAGCCTAAAACAGAAAGGTCAAGGACGTAGGCCGAGTAAAGACGGGATCTGGGGGCGGAGCAGTGGGGTGGGAAGCATAATATATAAAAATCATCCAAAATGACCGATATTAGAGTCAAATCTATAAATTTCAGGGTCCCTAAGATCATTATAATGACATTCCCAAAGCCAAAAACAGAAAGAGCGAGGCCGCAGGCCGAACAAACACTGGGATTTGGGGCGGAGCGTGGGTTTGGTAAGGGTGATATGTAAAAATCGTCCAAAATGACCGTATTCGAGTCAAATCTATAGCTATATTTAGGGGTAAATCTAATATCATTAATAGCATTCCCACGCCGAAAACAGAAAGAGCGAGACCGCAGGCCGAGCAAATACCGGGGTCTGGGGTGGAGCCCTAGCTGGCCAAAGGCTAGCGAATTTAGAAAATAATTATGTAGCTTTGTTTTTTTTTTCTTTAAATTGTGTTCAGAGAGGAAACTGTGCGCCTTCCCGAGGCTAAGACGGATCTTAACCCCTCCCGAGGAGGGCGCAAAGGCACTGATGTGAGGAGGGCGCAGCGGCTATCGGGCCGGTACTTGATTATGGCCAGTCCACCCCTGCTTTCAATATGATAGTGCTATGACATCACAAAACAATGAGTATTATCAAAGATCATGTGGTAAACTTAGATTACATAAACAAAAAAATAATGGAAGCTTATTAAAAAATGTCTTTCACCCTTTTCGACTCCAACCTGAAAAATAGAAATAGTTCACAACTGGAAACTATGCTCACCAACATAAAATCTTGTTTAGATTTTTAAAAAACAATATCAAATATGGATAGGAAAATATATAAACGATTCACAATACTTCAATGAAGTATACAAAGTGTATACGGAAAGGGATACTACCTCCAGTTAGTCATAAATATTTTCTCGCTAGATATAATTTTTCTTCAGGAAACTTGGTGTAATCCTAAATTACCTTTAAATCTTAAAGGATACAATTGTATTAATCTACTCAGATTTGATTCCTATGGTGGAATAGCAGTATGTATTTTATTCATCCTCATATCCAAACAATAGGAATCAAAATACACAATACTAAGTTGCTAAATATATACATTCCTCAAAAAATTCAACCAGATTTAAACTTTTGGAATTTATTACTAAATTCTAATCACAATTTAGATTATATTATAGGGGATTACAACGCTAATACTAAAATTTGGGGATCAAACAAACGATAAATATGGAAGAGCATTAATGAAATCACAAATAAATTCCAATTATATATATATATATCTGAATGATGGTTCTCCTACAGGTATATGCATAAACTCATATAGTGCACCTGACAACATTGACTAAATATGTTCACTATGTAGAAATGGAGTGGTCCACTTATTATCATTCTTGTACTAGCGATCATCTTCCTATAATATTTAAAACTCACTATATTAAAAATATGAATAATCCTTCACAACAACAAACTAAAAATTCAGGATCCAAACTTCATCATGTTCACACTAACTTCAATCAGAAGAAATGTCAGAAAATAATTGACGATAAAATCACATCCTCAACATCAGCGTCAGATCTATTTAAAATAATAAAATCTGCATCAACCATAATAAATAATCAGAGGAAAAAAGATACCAACAAAATATTCAAGCCAAAATCACAAACCACTAGAAAACCCATATGGTGAAACAACATATGTCAACAAAGTGCTAATGCTTGTCAAGCAGCATTCAAAGACTATTAATTATCGAAAATCAAATTTATTTTTTGAATAGCAAAAGAAAAAAGCTCAATTAAAAAATAATCAATCAAACAAAACGACTAAGTTGGCAAGCATTTTGCGATTCTGTCTGATCGCACATCTTCATACAAGATTTGGTCATTCTGGAAGAAATTTCAAAATTATTCTTTCAATCAAGAAACTCAACTGCTCTTACAAGATTTATCCTAGATAGAGCAATTCCATCAAAAAATTTCTCCCTGTTCAGAAATAATAATCGTCTTTTAGTGAAAGACTATTTATTCAGTAATACTTGCATAGAATTAGATTCAGAATTTAATATGAAAGAATTACAATTAGTTATAAATAATATACACCGAAATACGACTCCTGGAATTGATGGAATCGGATATAAACATTACAAAAAAAATATCCTTAAAGGGACTTCAGTTATTACTAAATTATTTTAATCAAATATGGAACACTGAAAATATAACAAAGGAATGGAAAAAAGTACTCATTATCCCAATACCGAAGTCAAATAATTATTTAAACCCAGCGGACAATTACAGACCAATAGCATTACTACCATGTGCATACAAAATATTTGAAAATTTAATATTAAATCGATTAAATTGGTTTAAAAACTTCTATCACAAGGAATGTAATGTTAGTAACTTCTTTTGACATAAAAGGAGCATATGACAATGTAATTTTGGACATATTAATTAGAAAAATGGCAAACCTAAATATTCTAGGAAAAATAATATGAATAGTACATAATACCCTCATAAATCGAAAGATATATATATAAAAATAAATAATACCTACACAGAACCCCGAGAATCATCATTAGGACTTCTACGTGGAAAAATTAAGTCCAGTACTTTTTAATATATATACACTGCTCCACAAAACTTAAGCAACTCGAAGAAAGTGGCAGAAAATAAAACGACACGAACACTGCACCAAGTATAATGAACAACCAGACTGTCCAGATGCACAATGCAACACAAGTGAAGACGAACAATACAGTTAGGATGTACAGAGTGACCAAAAAGTTCAGCACAACGATACCTCAACAGGTGAAGCTGGATTGTGCGAGGGCATAAGCAGTCAATATGGCGTGTGACCACCACGAACAGCTATACAGGCACGACATCTGGCCTCCATGCTGCAAATCAGAGTGTTGGTCAAGTCTTGCGGCAGATGGCGCCACTCCTCGAGGAGAGCTGTTTGTAGATCAGGGAGAGTGCGTGCTGGTGGACTGCGCTGCGCTATTCGCCGCCTAAGAGCATCCCACACATGCTCGATGGGTTTCAAGTCCGGCGAATATGCAGGCCATGCAATACGCGTAATGTTTTCGTACTCCAGATACTCGGACACAAGATGTGCACGGTGTGGGCGGGCATTGCCATCCATGAAAAGGAAGTCAGGGCCAAATGCTCCGCGGAAATTGCGCACATGTGTATTGAGAATTTCATCCCGGTACCGTTGTGCTGTCAAAGTGCCATGTTGCACAATATGGAGGTCCGTTTTCCCATCCAGCATAATTCCACTCCACACCATAATGAAACCACCGCCATAGGACGGCCGTTCAGCAATGAAGTTTGGATAATAGCGTGTTTCTGGCTCTCTCCACACTAAAGTCCGACCATAATAAGACGACAGGCTGAATCTCGACTCATCGGAGAACATGACACGCCCCCACTGGTGTTCCCCCACGCAACATGTTCCTGACACCATGTGTAATGCGCACGTTTGTGCTCCAGTTTCAATGGCACACACAGCACAGGCCTTCTTGCATACAGTCCTGCTCTATTGAGCCGCCAACGAACAGTTTCACAACTCACGCGTTGTCCTGTAGCCTGAAACAACTCATTGGCCAGTTGAGAGCACGAAGCTTGACGGTTACGTTTGGCAGAAATTGTAAGAAATCGGTCATCGACGGCCGACGTCTTCTTCGGACGGCCTCCTAGATGACATCTATTGACTTCACCTCCATTTTGGAAGCGACTCCACAGCCTCGACACATTTTTTTTATTCACGTTGAATTCCTGCGCCATTTCCACTTGCGATCGGCCCAATTCCAACCGACCAATTATTCGCCCGCGGTCAAAGACACTCAGATGTCGTCTACCAGCCATTGCAAGGTGTGTACCCCACACAAGAACCACTAACTCAATGCTTGGAGCCTCGGACACTACTGGGCTGTGGTGTACGCCTCATGGCATAATTTGTTCACCGCCTTGCAACGGTGCTGATTATGAGATAGAGTGGGTGCTCGCCTTGCTTGTGTGTCTCTGTGTATGTGCATGTCACTAACCAGTTTTGAATGGGCCCCACACGTCACTTATACCACGTTCTCTCGGGTTGCTTAAGTTTTGTGGAGCAGTGTATATATTCTTGACTTAATCAATAAAAAATGGAAGGATAGTACAATAGTGTCGTTCGCTGATTACTTCTACGTACTACTGGATCATCTACTGAAAAAGAAATAAATATTGTAGAACATAATTTAAAAACTGGTTACCTGGATGCATAATAATAGATTTGAACTGATCTGGGGTAAAACTAAATACATAATTTTTTCACGGGAAAAATTTAAAACTTACTTATCATATAATAATATAAAATTACAACCTGAACCATATATTAAATATTTAGTTATATATTTAGATAAGAAACTTAATTGGAATCAGCACATGCAATATCTAATAAAGAATTTGGAAAAACATGTACGACTTCTAAGAAATTTATCTGCAAAAAATGGGGCATCAACCCGTTCACATTAGTCAAAATATTAAAACAAGTAAGCCAGACAAAACTTTTATATGATAGCTTAATTTTCAACAAAAGCAATAAACATTATAACAAGTTAGAACAAATATTATATAATACAGCAAAATTTTTTTTACAGCCATCATGTTGCCCATAAATAGCCTTATTAAATGAATCCAAATACATCCCAATAAAATTGGAAATTTCAAAGATAGCAAACCAGTTTATTATAAACAGTTTCAGCAAAGCAAATTCAACTATAATTATTAAATTACAAAAAATAACCATGTTATTAGGAAACAAGAAAACTCCATATATGAAAAACAAACCATGGATTGTGGAAGCTTACATTAAATTGCAAAAATATTATCAATATATCCATAAATTACCTTCTATCGCTTGTTATGCATGGGGTATTCAGTAAATATGGTACAAATAGAAGCATTGATTCCGTGGTACATCAATATTAAGAACATAGGTTTGCAAAAACAACTTTACCAAAACATCTGGCAGCATAACATAGAAAAATTTGGTCAGGAGCACTCTTTAATCTATACATTGTTCTTGTTCTTGTTCTTGTTCCTCTTACAAAGTAAGAGGATGGAGGGTGTGGGAATGACCCATTTCACCTGCATAAATAACTATTTCTTCTTCACTTCACTTGTCTTGTCTTTTCCACTAATTTCAGATTTACACTTCCTTCCTTGCGTAGGGATTATGAGAGGACCCCCTTTTATTGTTATTATTATTATTATTATTTAAATATAGTGTTTATCGTAGACTGTGTTATTGGTATAAAAAGACAACTTTCTAGATGATCTCCTAGATTTGATATAAATTATATATAATCCCTACTTTTTGCTTTTTTTTTTAATAGTAGTAAGATTTTTTTTTCTTTATAATTTTATATTATTTTTCTTAAGGTAATTTACGAGAATCTTATATACTTCTAAGCTCTTACTTTCTAATATAGATTTGATATTATAAGGTCCATAGGGTAAGTATATTGAAAATAAATTAAACATAGTCTCTCTAAATTCCTTAAAAAGATTACATTCTAGAATAATGTGTTCAAGTGAGCCAGTCTCCAGCAAACACTGACATAGGGGCGAATCCCGTTTTTTCATCATATAAAGTTTTTCTGGAGTTAAGGCAGTACCCAGTCGAAGTCTTGTTATTTGTATGATGTCTGTTCTATTCCATTCTTTTAGTTTTGGGATAAATGGCGTATCATTAATAGATTTGATGGACCAATAATGTTTACCTGGGCCTAAACGATATGAAGTTTTTCTTTTTAGGTACAAGGTCTCAGCATGATTTTTTAATAAATTGGAGAAGTTATGATATGGTAATTTAATATTGGAAGTCTTTCCATTATAGCAGGAATCCTTAGCAAGTTTATCGACTTTATTATGCAAAATGATGCCTGTATGACCCATTGTCCAAATAAAAGTTACATAACATTTGTTTTTATTGATTTTAGTAATGAGCGATTTCAAATTTAAGATTATCCAGGTAGTTTGTTTGCACCATTTCGTAGATTCAAGACTTTTTAAAACACTCAGTGAGTCTGAACAAATACAAGCATGTTTTAGTTTTTCTTTATGTACTATTAATAATGCCTGTCTGATTGCGAAAGCCTCACCTTCAAAAATTGATGTATTAGACGGGAGCTTGTACTTTTGTGTAATATCTTTCTGCGGTAAATATACAGCAGCGCCTACTGGGAGTCCTTTACTTTTGGAAGCATCAGTGAAGATAAATGTATATCCTGGTAACTTATGTATATAGTTGAGCCATACCGAGTAAAATGCTGAAGGAATTGAAGATTTATATATGGTTGGAGGATATTTTGGAATAATAATTTTTGTTTGTTGAAGATTTGTCTGATAATTTACCGAAAAACATGGAAGTACTGGAAACTTTTGGATCGAAGATGCTAAATTATGAAATTTTCTGTATGCCAAGTAAATCCAAGGTAGTTTTTTAAGGAAGTTTTCATTTATTTTATTTTTCTTCGTTCTTTTATTTGTTAACCTTGAGATTGAGGTGTCTAATTGCAATAAGCTTGTATTGATTATAGTAGTGCTGTTCGCTAACCGAGAAAGTATAAATTTTGTTGCCATATTTTCTATGATTAAATCTATTGGAATAGTATCAGATTCTTCTAAGAGTGCATTTCGAGGAGTATTTCTGGGCTGTGAAAAAATTATTCGTTGAGAATCATATTGAATTTTTATCATAGACAAAACATTCTTATATGGACGTGGTGACATAAATATGCCTCCGTACAATAGCTTTGCTTCAACGCATAGTTTATATACTTTTTGTAAAACTATAGGATTGGTCCCCCATTTTTTATAGCTTAGACTTTTAATTACATTAATTACACAATTAATATCAACTTTAAGATTATTGATGTGTGAAGTCCAATTAAGTCTAGAGTCCAAATTAAGTCCTAAATATTTAATACTAGATTTTTGTTTTATTTCTAAATTAGCTATATTTATACTGATATTTGGAATTTTTCTTTTCCTTGAGAATACAATGAGATTTGTTTTGTTCCCATCTATGGTGAAACCATTATTATCGCACCATCCTATAATATCCCTCATGACTAATTCTAATGTGTTCAAGTCTTTTTGAATATTAGATGTAGTTATGTAAAAAATGATATCATCTGCATAAGCAAAGACCTTAACATGTTTTTTTATCAGATTAATTAACTCTAATATATAGATATTGAATAGTATAGGGCTAAGTTTACTACCCTGACTTACACCTTTAGATGTCTGTCTAGGAGCATTACAATATCTGCCTAATTTGATAGATATTTCTCTGTTTATGAGTAAATTATGTATAATACGTACAAATTTTGAATGAATTTTAATTTTATACATGTAATTAATTAAATTTTCTAATATTACATTGTCATATGCTCCCTTAATATCTAAACTTATGGCTATTACTGACTGTTTTTGTTGAAATGCTGTCCATACATCTGTGATTAATGATCCTATTGCATCTAAAGTAGAGAAATTTTTTACGAAAACCTACTAAGTTTGGAGGAAATATATTATTAAATTCTATGTACCACATTAGCCTATTTAATAGTAATTGTTCAAATAATTTTAATATACAAGAATATACAATAAGTAAGAAGTTAATAATCTATACAGATGCATCCAAATATCCCAATGCCAATGTTGGCAGGGCCGGATTTCCCAATACGCCCGGTAGGCCCGGGCCTATGGGCGCACGTCCGAGAGAAAAAAATAAAAAATCTAGAAATAAAAATAAATAGCCATAACAACAAATTTTTTGAATGGATTTTAAAAAATCAGGCTAATAAAGCATTCTGATTTTGAAGTTCATTGGAACAAATAATTGTTGGTAAAGTTAAACTATTTTTCAGGATTATGCATCAACTTCGTTACAACATTGATCTCAAATACGGGAGAACTGGCTTTTTTTTTACTTATTTACTTATTTTTTTTACTACAGAGTTTTTTTATTTATTTGCCCAAATGGCTAAATTGAACAAAACCAAAGTTATTCACCAATCTTTTGTTAATACATTAACGGTATTTTAAGCCCGGAACCAAGTAAATTCCTCAAAAAACTTGCAATGATAAAATTGCATCGTGGAGTGGTGTTTAAGCAATTAACATATAGACCTGATATAATTTTTTAATAAAGGTTTTTAGGAAAGTAACTTTAATCAGACTAGGGGCGGAAAAAAATATTGGGCCTAAGGACGCCAAAATGCTAAATCCGGCCCTGAATGTTGGAGCAGCAATCTATATAGTTGAAGGGGAAATTACTATCAATTACCAAAAAATATGACTATTTTTGATGGTGAAGCATTCGCAATAAGACAAGCCTTTTTATATATCAAAAAACAGGAAATCAAAAAAGCAATTATATGTACAGATTCTCTAAGTGTAATTACTGCTCTTTCAACCACGCACTGGAATAACAAAGTCTCATGCATAATACTCAATATTAAATATCATTATTCTACTATAAAGAAACAAAACTACTCAATAATACTCGAATTTACGAGGGCACGCGTCAACATAAAAAATAGCGATATTGTCGATCGTGCTGCTAAAAGTGCATGTACAGAAGGAAACAAAATTCCAGTAAAACTCAATCCCCAAAATTTTTATTCAGAGATATCCAGAATAACACAAAACGATCTAAATGAATGGAGAAACCATCAAGCAAGTAATCAAAAATTTATCTTTGTGGTTTAAATCTTATTAATGGTTTAAATCGTAGCATGTAAAAGCCTTTTTTGTTAGTGGTTCCACTTCTGCTATAATTTTTATACTTTAAATCTCAATCTGTTTCACATTGTTTGCTTCTCTCCTGTTTTAAAGAGTGTTATTTCACTTGTAACTGGTTAAGTTCTAGTATTATTTACACACTTCAAATTTTAACCTGTCCCATATTATTTGGTTTCCTACCTGTGTATTTCCTACCTTAATTGTAACGAACCAAAACAGTAAAAATTGCATTTCATAAAAATTAAATATACAAATAGCAAGTTGTATTCTGTTATTTTCTCTCAGAGACTATTTAAAAGGTAGATACACCAAACATCACTTGGACCGTTATATGTAAGAGTTCGGCTTCAACCTTTCTACTTCTTTAATTAGTCAATTAACTTTCTATGTATTAAAGTAGAATGAAAGTACTAGCATATCGAGGTAGACAAATGAGTACGCGAAACGAAGGAAAGAGGAATATCTGAAATTTCAAGAATGAAGCTCTCCGATTTTACACCTATCCACAGAATACAAGCTAATACATATAGTCACAAAACCAAAGTATATTGAAGTAGTTTTAAATTTACAGTAATTCAAGTAATTTATTGTTCAAGTATTCTCCAGTAATTTAAAGATTTATGAAGTGCACTGGGTATCCAAACTTCTGGGCCTGGGTATACGAGTGCTGAGCCTGGATATCCATTTGGATACAAAAAGGTAGTTTAAAAAATTGCCTGACAAAGCCCACAGCGTAATCTGGGATCGAACCAGGGACTCCAGTTTACCACTCAGACACCATGGTCAGCGTCACTTAGTGCTCTGTATATGCAACGGTGCTAATTCGCAAATTCTTCGGCGGAATTGTCGCCAACTCTACCAAACCCCACCGCCAAAAAGATAAAAATGAAATATTTCAGTTTAACGTTCCACGTTATGTCCTTTAGGCCAGTGGTTCTCAAAGTGGGGTCCGCGACGCCTAAAATTGAAAAATAAAATGCTAGACTAAATAAGATGCATGGTTAATGGAAGTCAATGATTATGAAAGTTATTTTTTCAGTGTTCTCCCACCGACAATCAAACCTGGGATTACGTGCTTCAAAGGTACACGTGCTAACTACTAGACCAGCAGAAAGGGCTACAAACTAGTATTGCATCAAATCCATATCAGATCAAGACGAAGCAGGAGTGCCGGACAGAAATTCTCCGTAGAGAGCAGGCACGTTACCGAAGATAGGGAATGTGCATGAAGGAAGATTTATTTGTTTCCTTATTTTCTAATATGATTGTTCTCATAGTTGAAAATAGTGTCACTTTCCGAGTTTGTGTAACGATACCAACTGAAGCAGACAGTGTAGGGGAAAGGCGGGCAAAGCAAACGTGCGGGCAAAGTCGAATATGCCCTTTCCAGAACTTTTCGGAGAAGATTGTACAGATGTTTAGACAGTCGTACTCGGGTTCTTAAAAGTAGATTTCGTTTTGGCGAGGTTGGCCTTATTCCATCATACTTTAATGCAGTATCTCATTGCATTCGTTCGGATAGTTGAAATTACGATCCAATGAAAAAGATGATATTAAGAGTCTCACCTGTATACTAAATTTATTACGTAAGGTTCATGCCATTATTGTTCATTACAATATATATATATATATATATATATATATATATATATATATATATATATATATATATATATATATATATGTGTGTGTGTGTGTGTGTGTGTGTGTGTGTGTGTGTGTGTGTGTGTGTGTGTGTGTTTGTAAATCTTTTTTGTTGCAGTAAATCACAATTGCACTTGTGCAACAAGTTTCTATTGCGAACCGCACCTCATTGGATTTATGTTGGTGTTTTGATCATTTCACCAAACTTTTCTAATATTGAGGTCCTACCAAAACTTTTCATGCAATTCTGCGAAACAAGAATGGATAAACGTGGCAACATTGCGTAGCTTTAAGACGTTCTGCGAAACAGTAGGTAACCCATCGCTACAACGCTTAGACGTGATCCCCGTAATTTCTTAAGAATTCTTGCAGACTATCTTTTACTGTTTTGGACGGTGAATGAACTTGGAGAATGGAGGAAACTTGTGCAGAGAAAAAAAATACCCCAAATATTCAGGTAACGATGATATTGTTTATTGCTTTTTTATGTATTCTCGGCTAGTGTATGAAGAGACATCTCCATTGATATTTTTTCTACAATCCAAAAAAGTTGTTAGTAGAGGCTCCATTTGGGGGCAGATGCTCCCCTTGAATTTGAGAAACTTTTTAAAATATACGTATTATATACCAGCGTTTCCCAACCGGTGTGCCGCGAATGAGCCGCTGGTGTGCCGCGAGGAAATCGAAACAAAATTATTAATTCTATAGCAACCAAATTGCAAGACATAGGAAAAAAGTGTATATTAATATTTCACATTGCTATTAACTTCCATAACATAAAAAAAAAAAAAACACTGTAACTGTAACACATTATTGTATATACATACATTACTGTGTAGCAGATAGTATTTCGGAAACAGAATTTTAATTCTTGGAGCCTCATACACACCAATGTTGATGCTTCAGTTGACTTCATTTGACTGGGTGAGGGACTCTTTTGCGTCTTCTGTCCTACAGTCAGCAGAATTAAATGTCCAGGAAGAACGTAAATTGGTCGATGTGAGGAATGACCGAGGTTTGAAGTTCAAGTACTCACAGCAAGACATGGCATTATTCTGTATTTCTCTCCAGAGAAAATATCCAGCTATTTCTACAAAGGCTGTGAAAGTTCTCATTCCCTTTTCTACATCCTACTTAAATAAAGCAGGATTTTCTGCAACGAACACAATTAAGTGTAGGAACAGGTCATAACTATTAACTTCGGAACACGATATAAGGGCGTGTTTATCAATTATCATTCCAGAATTGAACTAGATAATGAAAGAACATCAAGCTCATGTTGCACATTAATTTTGCTTCGTGCACCAACTTGTCTTGTCTTGTCTTCATCACCATTAATGGTGTTTAATTATTTTATGCACCAACAACTAAGGTTGTATGTGCTACAAATGTAGAAATAGGGAATTATTTGTGTAGAAATGAATTATTTATACAGAATTGTATAAAAAATTTACAAATGGCAGACGCCGCCATTTGCAATTATTGGCGCCGACTTGAGAGTCGAATTGCCTGATTTATATTGTTAAAAATTGAAATAAGTTAAAAAATTAAATTCAGTATAATCGTGAAGTAAGTGTGTAGTATGCCAAAATTGGGAGAAGTATAAAATTGTCATAGTAGGGAAGTATCAAAGTCAAAATCGAGGAGGAGGTCCAGAGGGACGAAGAGGGCCAGCTACCCAGTTGATCAGGGTGTAAAAGTTGAAAAAAGTGAAAATAAATGAAATATAGATGAAAAGAATAGTTGTGGATGAGAGTACATGTGTTTATGAGT
Source organism: Thermobia domestica (assembly GCF_964235325.1). Taxonomy (NCBI): domain Eukaryota; kingdom Metazoa; phylum Arthropoda; class Insecta; order Zygentoma; family Lepismatidae; genus Thermobia; species Thermobia domestica. The sequence continues at coordinate 18,158,628 of NC_137454.1, read as the reverse complement.
AAATGTGGATGTGTATGTTAAATGTAAGATGAACACTTTTCACTTTAATCGCTTCCTCTTTTCCGCAACACTCCAAGAGATGTCACTAACGAGGTCACCGCTGAACTCCCCCAACTTGTTTTACTTATTTTTGAAAAATTGTAACATTCATACATTATTATTAAACAATTGTAACCTTCAATAGATATTATTAAAAAATTATTACATTACTAATATTATTGAAGAATTCTAACCTTCATATAATATTTAAAAAATGTAACATATATTAACCATGTTAATACATTTTAAGTTTCATACTGTGTTACTTTTCTGTACATTTTTAATGTTGAAAAAAATACTTGTTATCGTTATGACCATTATTGCCTCTTTATTGTTGCAGATTATATCGAAACTTGAAATTTTAAAATATCACTCAATCCTTACGAAGCAAACATGCATTCAAATTACCTACATTTGCGTTTTAAATTATGAGAGATTTGTTTGTTCGTTCGTTATTTAATGATCTCCCTTCTTAGTGAAAGATTGGTTACAATTTTCGAAAATGAAAGTTTATTTTTAAAAGCTGAGTCCTATAATTCATTGCAATTGTTTTCTGTTTTTAAATTAGAATGAAAAATAAGCATAATGATCTACCACGGGAAAAAACAGTGATCAGCTTTCTTCCCTGTGTAGGAGATGATCAGTAATCACGGTTTTTATATTTACAAATAATAATAATAATAATAATAATAATAATAATAATAATAATAATAATAATAATAATAATAATAATAATAATAATAATAATAATAATAATAATAATAATAATATTTATGAGTGTGCCGCGAGAATTCAAGTTACACCCGTAGTATGCCGCAAGTTGAAAAAGGTTGGGAAACGCTGTTATATACTGTAAATAAAAACCGTGAAAGTTTTATGTCGGTGGAAAACATTGGTTTCCGTGGCAAAATCAGAAATGACACTATTGTGTACGTCTACTCTACATATATTTATTGAGCTAGATATGCTTTTGTTTGGAAGCCTTTGACAGTTGTTGGATGTTTATATTAGGGATGGCCAGACGGATCCGGATCTCGGATATCCGGATCCTACAAGATCCGGATCCGGATCCTATAAGATCCGGATCTTGGATCCGGATCCGAAATTTCGGATCTTGGATCCGGATCCGAAATTTCGGATCTTGGATCCGGATCCGGAATTTCGGATCTTGGATCCGGATCCGGATATCCGGTTCCTGGATCCGGATCCGAAGTTTCGGATCTTGGATCCGGATCCGAAGTTTCGGATCTTGGATCCGGATCCAGAATTTCGGACCTTGGATCCGGATCCGGAATATCGGATCTTGGACCCGGATCCGAAGTTTTGTATCTTGGATCCGGATCCGAAGTTTTGAATATTGGATCCGGATCCGGATATCCGGTTCCTGGATCCACACCCGAAATTTCGAAGTTCAGATTCATACTCCTGTTTTGAATATTTTAGGCCTTAGATTGAGACCCAGAACTAAAATATCCATATGTATAAAATTGACTAGGTGAATTTTATCTAACTCAGTGGGAAGACAATTCAATTTAAATGACAAAAGATTACATCAAAATCTCATTTTCACATTTTTCGGGTTAGACCATTGTTCCGCACACCCCATCATTTAGTCTTTAGTATATCTTTAAACGTACTACAAGTATGCCACTTTCATCTGAAGTCAGTAGTTGTATAGATCTGCCTTTTGTTTTATATTAATCGAGTTAGGATTAAAATTCGATTGTTTGTGAGACCTATGATAATATTTTCAGAATGAGTTATAACGTTGAAAAACTGCATAGTAATGCTGCATATTTTCTTTGTGCCACATTGGAATTTAATGTAGTCTATCTTATACAATCGGCTCTTATGATTAATTAAATGATCTGAACTCCTGCAGCATTACGCTAAAATCATGGATGTCTTTGAATTTTCGTCATCATTTCTATTTTTTTTTTTTTTTTTTTTATTACGAGCAAAATAAATATCATAAGCGGTATTTTACATAATACATATAGACGCAGATCAGTCAGTTGATTGCTTAAAGTTTATAGCAAAGCTATTACATTTCTAAGACACTGGCGGCCTTAGGACAAAATCCATGGCTTTCCCATAAAATCTTAAATATCTCTATATAAAAAGGGCAAAGTCCTGAGTGACTGAGTGAGTGAGTGACAGATCACCGTACAGACCAAATCGCTTAAGCTACAAACTTGAAATTTGGACAGTTTATAGGGTTTGTGACGTAGGATACCACTAAGGAAGGACTTTGGGAAATTCGACGAGGAAGGGGGGAAATGGGGTGGAAAATATTGATGATTCTTGACGTTAGATACTTCAAATTTGGTATTTGGGTTTCTCATTGAAAATAATTTGATACTTGTTAAAGTGCTTTTTGATATTTAAATTAGAAGGGGCAGGGAAGATGTAGAAAGTAAAAGAACGGGTGATAATTGCAATAATTGCAATTATTGCAATTAGTATAATAATATGCCTATATCTCGGAAACTTAAAGGGTTAGAAACATGGAATTTGGTATTTGGACTTCTCACTTAAAATAATTAGATACGTATTTCAACGTTTTTTTTTTTTTTTATGTGTGGCCCAGAAGGGAAGAAAAGGGGCGAGAAAAAAATTAAGTGGGGATTACAATTATTGTATTAATATGTTATATCCTTTAAGGTTAGAGACTTGAAATTTGGTATTTGCACTTCTCATTGAAAATAATTTGACATGTGTTTCAGTGTTTTTTGACGTTTTAGTAAAAAGGAAAAGAAAAGAGATGGAAAGGAAAGAGGGTGGGGATTGTAATTATTATAATAACATGTCGATATCTGGGAACCTCTGAAGGTTAGGAGCATAGAATTTGGTATTTGGACTTTACATTTGAAATAATTAGGTATGTACTTAAGCGTTTTTTTGATGTATGTCTTAGAGGGGAAGTAAAGGGGCGGGGAGAAAAGACTTTTATATCTCGGAATCCTGGAATGTTAGAGAAATGAAACTTGTTATTTGAACAAAAATTCGTTATCTTGTGAAATGAAATGCTTGTGTTTTACATCCCACGTTTATGCCGGTTAGGCTAAAGGAGACGGTGATTATGAGAAATAAATGAAATGAAGAAAGTAGGAGGAAACGGGAAAACCCCGAGAAAACCCACGAGCACGGTGTTTGTCCACCACAAAGTCCACACGTTGCAAGCTGGGATCGAAACAGGGACCCCAAGCACCGGAGGTGAACGCTCTACCACTGAGTCACCGCGGCCCCTTAAAAATTCGTTATGTTTGCAGGCGTATGATGTGCGAGGCCGTAGACCGAGCAAATGTGTGGGCTGGGGGAAAAGCCCCCATGTACTCGCACTGAAATTCGGTATGTCTCGGGATACCGGAATGTTATTACATACGATTTGATATTTGAACTGAGATTCGGTATGGTTGTAGGTTTACGAGGTACGAGGTCATAGGCCGATTAAATGAGATATCAGAGGGTCTAAGGGCAAATCCCCAGACATTTCTTTTTAAATTGATTATGATTAGAGGCTTTTGTGGTGCGAGGCCCTAGTAACGGGGATCTAGTGGCGAAGCCCCCAACTAGCCGAGGTCTATTAAGTATATAAATGTATTTGCGTAATGACTGGAAATTGCATGTATGCCTGTGGACAAAATTGCATAAGTAGCCACGAGAAATGACAATCCTTTAAGATAAAAATTTTAAAAAGCTACCAAAATGTACTCTTGAATGAGTTGTATAAAATTATGTTTGCGCAGGGGCGAATCCAGAACGGACTCTTGGAGGGGGCGGATGGATTCTTAGGGGGCGGTTGGGGATGCTAGCAGTGAAAAATTACTTAGATGATCTGAAATTGCCACAAATTACTACTAAAGTACACTGTTAATGGTGGCGCTGGGTAGGGGCAAACGACTTTTCGCTAGTGCTGTCGAAATCGGTTTTTGAAAAAACCGAAAACCGGTTTTTGAAAAAAGTGAAATTTCATAAAACCGAAATGTCGGTTTTGAAAACCGCTTTTGCGGTTTCGGTTTTGAAAACCGCATTTGCGGTTTCGGTTTTGAAAACCGCTTTTGCGGTTTCGGTTTCGAAAACCGCTTTTGCGGTTTCAGTTTTGAAAACCGCATTTGCGGTTTCGGTTTTGAAAACCGCTTTTGCGGTTTCGGTTTCGAAAACCGCTTTGCGGTTTCGGTTTTGAAAACCGCATTTGCGGTTTCGGTTTTGAAAACCGCTTTTGCGGTTTTGGTTTCGAAAACCGCTTTTGCGGTTTCGGTTTTGAAAACCGCATTTGCGGTTTCGGTTTTGAAAACCGCATTTGCGGTTTCGGTTTTGAAAACCGCATTTGCGGTTTCGGTTTTGAAAACCGCTTTTGCGGTTTCGGTTTCGAAAACCGCTTTTGCGGTTTTCGGTTTTCAGAAAATCGGTTTTCTGAAAAACCGAAAACCGCAAATGTCACAAAAATTCTACAGCACTAATATCAAGTAACGACGAGAAAACAGCAAAGAATCTTTCCCCACACCGGCTCTCAGTTGCCAGATGGAGGGAAATTTCCCTCGGCGGCTTAGGGAAAAATGATCAAAATTTGTAGAAGGAAAAGAAGGTATTTTTTCTTAAAATGTCCTAAAGTGTAGGGAAATTCTATACTTTTACAATTGTCAGAATAAAAAAAAAAAAATAAGCTGCAATTTCTCAAAGAGGCACGGCTATCGTTATTGGGAAGTAAAAAGATACAGAATAAAATATGATCGGTGTTTCCGTCTAGTATAAACTATTGCAGGTGTCTGGGACTTGCGATAAGAAGCCAGTCGACACATGCAAAACCACAACATTCACATTTATCGGAGTGGCAACAAATCAACAATAAAATTGTGTATTGCGATAGAGATTTTCTTTCTTTCTTTTCTCTTTCTTTATATTAAGAAAGGGAGGTGGTGCCTTTTTGTTAACAAAAGAAAGAGTGGCAGTACTATTTTTAAAAATATGGGGAGAGACTAATAATAATATGAAAGATGTCAGTTTAAGTGGATGATATTTCAAATTGAATTTCATGAGTTGCATGTGTAGTGATCTTAAATAGGGATATACCATATTTCTATTGAGTGTTGGCTTATTACCCTATTTTAGCGGGTACCACCCGATTTTCAGGTTATATATTCGTCCCCCGCTTAAACATATCTTAATCACGAAAAACCACCCGCTTTTTGGGATTGGAGAAAAATCTAAGAAAACTTAGTTGATAAAGTGTTGGTATGATATATTCCTCGTAAACCGCTACACCTTTGACAATCTCAATCGCGATTGAGTTAAATTTGGACTCGCGCTCAGGCTCAAGCTCTGGGCTATCTGAGCAGTGCGCGTGTGCAGAATCATTTGCTAATAAGAGATCTGCTCTAATGCACAATGGTTTTCTTTGTATAGTTCATGTGTTTTCTATGTAATGTATTGGAGGTTCTATACGAATGAATATTCGTTTGTAGATGTTGTAACAAACATACTTGAATTATTCATACCTTCACAAGCTACAAGAATGCCGAACGACAATTTCAAGTGTAACTTTAAAGACTCTTATAGAAGCGAATTTACGTTTCTTAGCCAGGGCAGAACTCAGTTTGAAGCAAAATGTACAATCTGGAAAACTGTTTCGTTTGAAAAGTAGGATGCAGGGAAGCAAATTGGACCTCCCCTGATTTTTATATATTTTGTAAACTAGATCACGAGGAACACGAATCTGAAGGCGTTTTGACATTCCGACCTCCGAACTCGAGATATTAAAACTTAAAGTTTAATATAGACGCTATATGAAAAAAACACAATATTCTCTATACGAAACATATGTCCTGAGAGATATATAAAGGTAACCAAGAAAGTTCTGTCGCTTTTTGTGGAATTCTGTGTAAAATTGACTCTCATACCGTGAGTTTAATGCGAATGGAGATAAGGCGAAGGTCAGTTGTTGGTGTGGGTATATCCGACATTCTACCTGGTTGTGGAAGTTCAGTTACAACGTAAACGTATGTAAGGACGGAGTGAATATGGAACCTCCACAGAGCGTCATAGGGGCGTGTATGCTGTACGAGTTCCAACTTGGATCAAACGCCACTGTAGCGGGGCGGAAGATACCTCAGGCCTTTGGTGAGGGTGTCGTGATTACGCAGACAGTGCAAGGGTGGTTTAGCAAGTTTAAGAACGGTGACGAAACACTCACGAAAGACGCACCACACGTGCCGGAAGACCAACACATGTACAAAATGAGGATCTTCAGGTAGCAATTGAGCCGAACAGACATGTGAGGAACTGGTGCTAACATTCAATGTTAGTCGAGAAACCATTCGCCAGCACCTCCATCAATTTGGGAAGCACTACAAGTTGGGTCTATGTGTCTCAGATGATTTGTTTCCGGGCCAGAAAGTCCTCCTGTGTGTTTGGTGGACTGCTCACGACATCGTGCATCGGGAACTGCTACCGGGCGGTCAGAGAAGAACATCAATGCAACTGTCTACTGTCAGCAGTTGAGCCGTGTTCAAGAAAAACTCAATACCCTGGAGCCAACACTTCTCAATCGCTAAGGGGTTCCCCCATTACGGGACAAAGCTATGCCCCACATAGCTAGAATGAGCCGGAACACCATCCTACACCTTGAATGGGAAACACTATTGCATCCGCCATACTGTCCGGACATTATACCGTCCGGTTATCACCTGTTCCTTTCCTTGGACACTCACTTTAGAGGACTCCAGTTCAACTCCGTAGTAGAGGTGCTAAATGCACTTGGTACCTTCTTCGCTTCACGGCAAACTAAGTTCTACCGCGAAGGAATCCATGCCCATCCCGAACGTTGGCAGAAGGTCATTGATACTGATGGGTACTATTTTTGATCTTCCAGGTACGTCTTTGGTGACATATCTATGCTCTAAGTGATAGGTCAAAAAGCGACAGAACTTTCTTCGTTACTTTTATACATATTACATAAAACTACTGTATAAGTTCTAGTATTTCGAGATCGGGAAATCGGAATGTCAAAATTCGTTCAGATAATTGCTAATTTTGGTCCAGTTTACAAAATATATAAAAATCAAATAGTGTCCTTTTTGCTTCCTGGTTACTTTATGTTCGAATATCTCGAGTTCCGAAATTCGGAATGTCAAAATTCCTTCAGATTCGTGTTTCTCGTGGTTTAGTTTACAAAATATATAAAAATCAGTTGGGGTCTAGTTTGCTTCCGTTTTCACTTGATGTTCGAATATCTCGAGTTCCGAAATTCGGAATGTCAAAATTCCTTCAGATTCGTGTTTCTCGTGGTTTAGTTTACAAAATATATAAAAATCAGTTGGGGTCTAGTTTGCTTCCGTTTTCACTTGATGTTCGAATATCTCGAGTTCCGAAATTCGGAATGTCAAAATTCCTTCAGATACGTGTTCCTTGTGGTCTACTTTACAAAATATATAAAAATCAGTTGGGGTCCAGTTTGCTTCCATGGTCAATTTATGTTCGAATATCTCGAGTTCCGACATTCGAAATGTCAAAATTCCTTCAGATTCGTGTTCCTGGTGGTCTAATTTACAACATATATGAAAATCATGTGGGGTCCAGTTTGCTTCCCTGCAGCCGAAAAGTACATTGAATAGTCGTCAAAGAAATAACTAAAAAAAAAAAGCTAAGGATCGAACGTCAGTATTTGTCACCCTAATTTAGCTGTGACTTGTACAACCATTGAATTATCCCTTTCGCACTGTGCTGCACATATTACCATAATAGTCTTGGAGCAAATAAAAAAAGTTAAAACACACATATAAATCAATACATTTGTCTCGATCGATAGATGCTTTCACAATTGTTAAAAGGTGTAATTAAAAACAGCAAACATTGTTTCTACTTTGAAAAGGACAATCCCTTATAAAACCGCAAACACGGTTTCGGGCGGCTTTCGCTTTCGAAAAGAGCTTTTTCGGTTTCAGTTTGGAAAACCGCATTTGCGGTTTCGGTTTTGAAAACCGCATTTGCGGTTTCGGTTTTGAAAACCGCATTTGCGGTTTCGGTTTTGAAAACCGCATCTGCGGTTTCGGTTTTGAAAACCGCACTTGCGGTTTCGGTTTTGAAAACCGCATTTGCGGTTTCGGTTTTGAAAACCGCATTTGCGGTTTTCGGTTTTCAGAAAATCGGTTTTCTCAAAAAACCGAAAACCGCAAATGTCACAAAAATTCAACAGCACTACTTTTCGCCCTCCCCCTGCATCCGCCTATGTGTTTACATGAATGATATAGCTCCTTATACAACCTATGCAGAGTTAATAGTAGTGGATTACTAATTACAAAGATACGTGTTACTGCTCGAGGCTCCATATGGCATTTTGTATACACATACAGCACATTAATACATTGATTTTGATACATTAATTGCCATTTAGAACTTCATCTCTACTACAATTCTTAATTCTAACTGGAGTGGTACGGTCACAGAGAAACGTATTTTTAAAGAAAGAAAAAAATGCTCATCAAGAGCAAGAAAAGGAAGTTGCTCCTTAATTTGATTTGATCTATATTTTATGGGCTGTTCTATTAGCAATGGCCTAGCCCATCACGACTAGGAAATGGCCTCATTCAGTGACCACAATAACTCAGAAAGAATTAGAAAAGTAAGCAGCCAGAGTCTAATGAAGAAGCTTGGGCTTGACTCTAAGGTTTCATCCCAGCATTTGACTAGTGTTACAGAAAACAAAGGACAAATTTCCACCAGGACGACAGCTTTAAAAAAGATTTACTACCTTTTCGGTCAAGTATTTCCACTAGAATCTAATCTGACAATGAGATTGCTCTCACCTAACTCGACAGTTTTACTCAATCAAATTTGGAGTAATTGTGACATATTAAGGCACGAAAACCAAATATCAACAGAATGAAGGGAACGCAAGGCTGTCACACGATCAGATACCAAAAGTGTCTTAAAATCTTATTTTAAGCATAGGAATGAAAATCACTTTGTCAATAATTTCGAAAATTTTGCTGATTCGGAACACCCGAATTTTCTGACACGGAGTTTCGAATCCGGATCCAAGATCCGATTTTTCGGATCCGGATCTAAGATCCGAAATTTCGGATCCAGATCCAAGATCCGTTTTTTCGGATCCGGATCCAAGATCCGAAATTTCGGATCCGGATCCAAGATCCGGTTTTTCGGATCCGGATTCAAGATCCGGATTTTCGGATCCGGATCCAAGATCCGTTTTTTCGGATCCGGATCCAAGATCCGAAATCTCGGATCCGGATCCAGTGTCCGGATATCCGGACCCAAGTGGATCCGGATATCCGGATCCAAAAATATCCGGATCTGGCCATCCCTAGTTTATATCACTTTTGGCGTGGGAAGCCTTTACTGTCTGTGAAACTTGCAGGGAATTCATAACAGATGACGAACCTAGTCATGTAAAGTGAAATATGATAACAGCACTAGTTCTTGTTTGTCAACACACATTAACATAACGAATAATGAATGTAAGCAGCTTTTTGTAAATCCATCAAAGGCAACTTTTGATGTTTAGCTACTTAAGATAGCGTAGCATATCGTCATAGTCACGAGAAATGAAACAATCCCTCCCCAGCGGTTTGACACCAGAGCTGCAAAAGCCCGGTGTAAGAAAGAAAACTGAAAATCTTTCAGTGTGCCTCCTCCAGGAGTCCGTTCTTGATCTGCTAGCGAACATTTCGTAGCTAGCGATATCAAAATGCAAGTTGAAACGCTATACTTACAGAACACGAACTCTGTCAACAAACAAACTGCTGTAATTTGTCATTAGAAATTGAAATCACAATTTTCCTTCCCACTTTACACAGACTTAGGACTGTCTAATGCAATTCATATTTGACAGATAAAAATGAAATTGCATTCGGTGTGGTTAAAACTATAGTGATTTCATTATAGGAAGAGAAAGCTCCCAAATGTTTCAATTCAGCAAATCAGTTACTTGTGTTTCAAAAACATTCGCAAGTACTTGAGATGTTTCTGAAACACAAGAAATAATGTTGAACAACGTAAAGAACTTTCTCTTCGCGAAATCTGTTACCTGAAAAGAAATTATAATACCAATAATATAATTAATATCTAGTAGACGATATATCTTCTATACTCACTAAATCATTGATTGTATAAGAAACGATGGAAATATAAACTCATTACCTAATACTATCTCAAGTTATTATGTAGTATTTAAGGATCTATTCAATAAGAATCTAATTTACCTCAGGTCCTCCTAATATCCTCTCATCTGGCCTGGCTGATGAACGTAACTCTTGTCTCTGCCTCCCATCAAAACAGGCCGGTAGCCAGCCCAAAAATGTAGGAGGGGGCCGGTAAAGGTTAGGGGGGCGATCCAACCATATTGTAGTTCATCACCATATTATAGTTTATTTGCAAGCCTACTGTGAAAATTTTGGGGGGCAGCAAAAATTTAGGGGGCCTAGACCCCCGTAGATACGGGCCTGCATCAAAACCTACTGATTGTGGGCGATCTGAAATGACAAAAGCAAACAGAAACAGGTTAGTTTCCCATTTCCCCCCTGTAACTTGTATGACCGTGTAACGTGGGTTTCTGTCACCACGGCATGGCGCGTCCTCAGGTTGCGGATCGAGGAGAAGGCCTCTAGATATAGAGGTTAGCTGCGAATATACTGAATAAGCAGTCGCGGACAGACGACTAGGAGTGGCCCTCCAGCTTGGGGGTTTGGGTAAGGCTAACACCCTCATCCTGTAAAAGAAGGTACTTGTTCAGAAACATTCACAAAAGCCTCGGACAAGGACTGATAACTTGGCACGACATCAGCAAAAGAAAATGGACATGAGATTTGGAACATGGAATATTAGAAGTCTTTATAGGGCAGGCGCGTTAAAATCTGTAACGAGTGAGTTAGAGAAATACAGGATGGACTTAGTAGGAGTTCAGGAAGTTAGGTGGGAAGGAAATGGATCTGAGAATTCCGGAAATTTTACGTTCTTTTACGGGGAAGGAAATAAAAATCACCAGTTAGGAACAGGGTTTTTCGTTCACAAACGAATATTACCAGCAATTAAACGGGTTGAATTTGTTACTGACAGACTTTCTTTTATTACTCTTAAGGGACGGTGGTGTGATATTATTGTTTTAAATGTACATGCTCCAACTGAAGATAAGGGTGACGATATAAAAGATAGTTTTTACGAAGAAGTGGAACGGATATTTGACCAACTCCCGCGATACCATATGAAGATTCTATTAGGGGATTTCAATGCGAAGGTAGGACGAGAGGATATTTTCAAACCGATTATAGGGAACGAAAGTTTGCATAAGGAAAGTAATGACAACGGTGTTAGACTCGTGAACTTTGCAACATCCAAAAATCTAATCGTGAAGAGTACAAAATTCCCACATCGCGACGTTCATAAATACACTTGGACATCACCAGACGGAAAAACACATAATCAAATTGATCACGTTTTAGTAGATAGAAGAAGACAATCTAGCATAATTGACGTCCGGTCGTTTAGAGGGGCTGATTGTGACACTGATCACTACCTGGTAGCAGCGATAATACGGGAGAGATTATCGTTGAATAAAGGTAATACTCAATGTCCGAAAACGGAGAGATTTAATTTAAAGAAATTAGAAGAGAGCCAGGTAAGAGAGGAATACCAGATTGAAGTTTCGAATAGATTCTCGGTTTTAGAAGACTCGGAGTGCACTAGTGTTGAGGATACTTGGATTGAAATTAGAGATAGCATTAAAAGTTCAGCAATAGAAAAACTGGGACACGCGGAAATACGTAGGAACAAACCATGGTTCGACCAAGAATGCATTAAACTAGTAGAGAAGAGAAAACAGGCAAAATTACGGTGGCTACAAAATCCGAATGAAATAACTACACAAAATTTCGCAGATATCAGGCGGGAAACTTCCAAAACTTTTAGAACAAAGAAACGGGATTTTTTGAAAGCTAAAATTAAGGAACTTGAAGATAATAGTAAAAATAAAAATATTCGGGACATGTATAAGGGGATCAGCGAATTTAAGAAAGGCTATCAACCTCGTGCTTATATATTAAAGAAATCTGACGGAACAGTTCTCACTGATACGGATAGCCTCTTAAATAGATGGAAAGATTTCTTTGACGATTTGCTGAACACGCAGCCAAAAACTAATGTGCGTGGAGAAAAGGAGATACACACCGCAGAACCGTATATTCCAGAACCCAATCGAATAGAAGTGGAAGCCGCTATAAAGAAATTAAAGAAACACAAATCTCCGGGTGTAGATGAAATTCCGGCTGAGTTAATTTTAGCTGGAGGCGAAAAATTGTGGAACAAGATACACAAACTCATTCTCCTTATCTGGAACAAGGAAGAATTGCCACAAGAGTGGAAAGAGTCAATCATTGTTCCAATTCACAAGAAAGGCGACAAAACTGACTGTAATAATTATCGAGGCATTTCTCTTCTGTCAATATCCTATAAAATCCTTTCAAATATTCTGTTAGCAAGATTGACCCCATACGCAGATGAAATTATTGGAGATTATCAGTGCGGATTTAGACGAAATCGATCAACTATCGACCAAATATTTACCATTCGCCAAATACTCGAAAAGAAGTGGGAATACAATACCCCGGTACATCAACTATTTATTGATTTTAGAAAGGCTTACGACTCGGTTAGGAGAGAAACATTATACAACGTTCTTACAGAGCTTGGAATACCGAGAAAGCTAATTAGATTAATTAAGATATGTTTAAGTGAATCCCAAAGTAAAGTCCGGGTAGGAAAATTTTTGTCCACGAGCTTCCACGTCGAAAATGGCCTGAAACAAGGAGATGCGTTGTCGCCATTATTATTTAACTTTGTGCTGGAATACGCCATAAGGAAAATCAAAGATAGCAACCAGGGCCTAGAGTTGAACGGCATTCACCAGGTTATGGCATATGCTGATGATGTAAATTTAATAGGGGATGATAGGAGAACAGTAGAAATAAATGCAGAGATATTATTAAACGCTTGCAGGGACATGGGTTTAGAAGTAAATGCAAAGAAAACTAAATACATGGAAGTGCGTCGGGACCGTAATACGGCAAATTGTGGAGGCGTTAAAATATTAAATAATACTTTTGATAAAGTGGATACTTTCAAATATTTAGGATCAATATTAACAGACGAAAATCATATTCACGAAGAAATTAAATGTCGACTAAAAGCAGGGAATTCGTGTTACTATTCGGTTCAAAATCTCTTGTCGTCGCGAATTCTGTCGAGGAATTTGAAGCTTAAAATATATAAAACGATAATCATGCCTGTTGTTCTGTATGGTTGCGAAACATGGTCGCTTACTCTGAGGGAAGAACATAGACTGAAAGTATTTGAGAACAGGATCCTGAGAAGAATATTCGGACCCAAGAGGAACGAGAATGGGGAATGGCGGAAGCTTCATAACGAGGAACTACATAGTTTATACGGTTTACCCAACATTGTTAGGGTCGTCAAGTCTAGGAGGCTTAGGTGGGCAGGTCATGTAGCTAGAATGGAAGAAAGTAGAAACGCTTTCAAAGTCTTGACTGGTAGACCCATAGGAAAACGACCATTAGGAAGACCTAGGCGCAGATGGGAGGATAATATTAAGATGGATCTCGCAGAGATAGGAATACAAAGTAGAAACTGGATCCAATTAGCTAAGGATAGAAGTCAGTGGAGAGCTTTTGTGAACGCGGCACTGAACCTCCGGGTTCCATAGGCCATAGAGTTAGTTAGTTAGTTAGTTAACTTGTATGACACATTTCTGGTTATCCTCTCCTGGATGATCGTCTCTGTGGATATTAATTAGGGATCTGAAAAGAAAGAAAGAAAGAAACGAGCAGAAAACAAAATTAGAAACTAGTTTTCCCATACACCCATGACTCGCGATCAAGAGATCCAAGTCCTTAGTACTTATATCCGGACAAGTATTAAGTACCTGGATGTATCTCCTTACATCTAATTATTTCTACGGGACTTAATTCTAAGTGGTTCGAATTCAAGTTCAGATCTTACTACTTTCCATAAATACTAGGAAAGTAGTAAAACCCGAATGTACTTGTGAGAATAGTGTATTGGAGCAACTTCAGTTTATCGTTCAAAGTATTTGGAGATCGGAATCTCTTGTTGCTACGCAAAGGGCATTTAGAAACATATTCGTTTCACGTTCTGCCCCAAACAGGAACATAATATGGTCGCTAGTGAAAAAATTGGAAGAAACAAGATCGCTTCTGAGTGAGACAGGGAAGCATCGAACCCCGCAGTTGGGTGTTGTGGAACATATCAGTTATCTACTCCTTAGGTCACCCAAGAAATCTCTCCCTCGTTTGTCGTACGAAAACGGCTATAGCTATTCAGTTTGATACTGGGTGATTTATGGGTGTTACCACTAACACTTAATTTGTATTCTCACTAACACTTAATTTTTATTCTGCAATTTAGTTTCAAAAATTCAAAACCTCATTCTAGTTGTAAGGTACACTGATGAATATTTGCTGTTTTTCTTGAGGCGTGGTCGATATTACTCCCGATCAGTGGCGTAGGGAAGGGGGGCCCGGAGGGGCCGGGCCCCCCCAAAGAGGTCCGACAATGTACTTTGGTACTTTGATGTTTGTAATTTTTTATATATTTTTATGTTTATATGTTTTTTTGTTTGTAATTTTTCTATATGTGCCTATAACAGCACTTGGCCCCCCCAAACACACATCCTGGCTACGCTACTGCTCCCGATGAATTTAAACCAGGAAACATGCTCCCATATATATATATACCATCCTTCTTTGATCATTTGCCACAAACCACATGAAAATCGGACTTCAATTAGAAATTCTAGACCCAAATGAAATCCGTGAGTTTTAAAAGAATCACCCTGTAGAATACTTTAGTAGAGCTCATGTCCCATTACTTCTAAGAATTGAAAGAATCTTACAAATTCTTCAACAGAATTCTAAGGGGGAAGGGAACTGTTGTAGGGGAGCTGATCCGTTCTAGTTGCTCGTATCGTGAGAACTCACTATTCTTGGTAAATAAATTTGAATTACCGTTATCTCCTTTATGATTTTTATTACAGCCAAAATAAAATTATAAAAACCCAGCTCCATGCCAATGTTAAATATGTGGAAAAATTCGTTTCAAGCAGTTCAAATCACTTCCTCATATCGGACACTTATGCATAAAAAAAAAAAAATCATATGTTAAAGTATTATACACATTTTCCCCATCTACCGTTATAACCAGAATTTTCAAGAAGACCGAGACAAGTGGTTATTTAATTTTGGTGAGGAAGTTAAGTGCGGAGTTTTATCTCCCTAACTTTAGGGAATCCTGAGATACTCTATTTCTGGTTTTAAAACAAACAAATAAACCAAAATACATTTACTCTCTTACGATTCGTATTTCAGAGTGTGATATAATAACTCTTGAACCACTCAATCGATCTCGAATGAATTTTCAACATAGCTGAGGTTCGGGCCTAGGATGTTTGTTTCATTTCACTTTGATAGCGTACCTTCCCTTCGGGAAGGGGTATATATATAGCCCTCCCTTGGATCCGCTCCTATATATATATATAGGCGCGGATCTAAGGGAGGGCTATAGGGGCTATACCCCCCTTGACGCTCAGGTATACAATGGATAACATGGGCTTCAATCCAATCCTGCTGTACACTGGATAAAGCTGTAAACTATGGTTTAGCCCCTCCCTTGATCATATACTGGATATCCGCCACTATATATATACACCCGGTGTCCCAAAAGTAGGTATACACCCCTACATTGATCAAACATAACATTCTAGCTTACGGGTTTATTTGCCACGCCTGTTCTGAGCTTAAGAAATAAGTAAAAAAAGCTTTAAGAACAAATAATAAAGGAACTAAGTCTATCTGATGGATAACAATAAGAAATTATATAAAAAGTAATGAGTTGATCAGTACCGGGCTGTATACCTACTTTTGGGCCAACCTGTATATATTTCTGAAAAAAACATTAGCTTTTCACTGTTCACTATCTTGAACCAGACTTTTGATTTATGATTTTTTTTTCTTCCCTATGTATGGGAAATAATACTACGTATTGCTTTTATTGTTTCTTTGGAGTGATAAAACTGAAGTTTGCTAAAGTAATATTTAAAATGTATAAAGAACTACCCTAAAAGACAGACACATGCTAACTAAAAATTATAGTTTTGCAGTCAATATTCACATAATTTCAATTCCAAATTCGACATACGGTTGTGTAAGTCAGAGCTATTCAACCGGGGGTACGCGGACCATTTGAGGTACGCGAAGATATTTCTGAAGGTACGTAATCCTAAAATAAGCATTTTCCCAATATTTATTGAATGATCATAGATGAAGAAAATTTTGAAATTTCCCATTTTACGGATGTGCAGGTTATCCCCTTCTAAATAGTCTTTTGATTTGCACACTGATTGTACTTTTATTGAGTCGCTATTTGTCCCCTTCTTAATCAATATAACATGTGTATTAAGTTTAATAAGTTAATTTCGATTTAATTTCTTTTAAACAGCTCCAGGGGTACACAATTGGATGGCAAACTGTGTCTAGGGGCATGCGAGAAAAAAAGGTTGAATAGTACTGGTGTAAATGATGTTAACGTTCAATGGGTTTGAAAAAGAGAGAATTATAATAGCTATCAGTAAGTGTTACTTTTGGTAGAAAATAGTAGAGACAAAATTTGGTCCTGTCTTCAATATAAATAATATGGTGACAACTATTCCTCAGTTCTACGCAGGGGCGGATCCAGGACCGACTTCTGGGGGGGCGGTGGGTTGTCGTACTGCTACTTTTAAGGGCACAAAACTTTGGAATATGTTTTATTTATATATATAAAATAAGAAAGTTTTCCTCTTCTTGGGGGGGCGATCGCCCCGATCGCCCCCCTGGATCCGCCCCTGGTTCTACGCCCCTGCTTATAGATATTAGGTGCGCTGAATTTTCGTATTCTTCACCTTCTTTGAACTTCATTTTTATGAGCACAGTAATGAAACTTATGAGATTTAATATTAGTACGTCCGTCCGTTACTTCACATGATAAATGTTGAACGAAAGCGATTTTTAGCAATAGATCGCTAGAGCGATTATCTCACCAAGTTCGTTAAGGAGTCTACTTGTTAACATCTTCATGGTAAGGGTGACTTTAACGTACGGTGTAGTTTAAAATCCATAACATCCTTAGCTTCTATGCAACCTATTCAGCAGTAAAACATCAATGGTTGCCTGTGATAAAAGGATACTGCCTTTTATTTACTATATAAAGTTCATTAGCCTTAAGTTTTCTATTATCCTCTTTACTGCTTTACCAGAATTTATTATTATTCTAAATATTTCACCACATATTTGGTTGGTTGGAGTTGAATTTCAGCAGCGAGACTATATTATGTGGCGTGGATCTACAGTCTAACGTGGGATAGGACTACATAAGCTCCCTCCGGAAATCGAACCCGGATCTCACGCGTCAAATGCGCGTACGCTAACGACATGAGTCATCAGAGATTTGTTTTCATTATGATTGTCAATAAATCACCATGCCTTCACCTGAGAAAACTTTTTTGTTTCAAGTTTGAAATATAAAAGCATCCAATACGTACAGTCTTGTTTAAAAAAAAAAAAGTCTTGGTCACTCGTCTTCCTTTAAAAGGTCATATTCTTGTAACTGTTATAGGAAATTCTAATATTCCGACTCTTAAAGATTTCGATTGGCCTAAGAAAACCAAAATTTGTTCAATTTAATTCAAAATTATGAGTTGCACAGCACAAAGATTTCACTGGCAGATCTAGAGGGTGAAAACTGGAAGGCCAACTAGACCCTAGACTATGATAGGTAGCTATATCATTAGTTTACTATAAACATTCAAAAAATATATAACATCTTCAGTTATTTTCCATTTTTAAAAAAGTGGGCCTAGGACCCCGGCTCTGGGCTAGATCCGCCACTGAGAGCTTCCAAAACAAGGTGGGTGGCTACATAAAAAAAAAAAAAAAGACAGGTTATGCACAATCAAAAGCTTTCAGACTTTTATTTGTCCGTAGGGAATACAAACGCTTTCTTGCAAATGTGTTCATTGTTATCAAGTGTAAACTGTTTAATTTTTTAAAAGTGCTGTTTAATATAAATTAACATTTTTTTTTTTAAGAAATTCCTCAGACTTGATCAGCATGTCGCTAAATAAAAGTCGTACTCTGAAAGTTTAATATAGTTTTCAATTTTGCAGTATTTTGAAAACAAATGTTAAAAAAAAAAAAAAAAAAAAAATGAAGCACCTGTAAATTACTGCAAATAACCGTAACGGATGACTGGATCTTGCATTACTATGCTCATAAAAATATTACTCTCTGAATGGTTAAATTATTTTAATATTTTAAATATATGTCCGTATGTATAATGAAACATGCATTTCCCATGTGTTCTCAGAAGAAAATAATGTGTTTTGAAACCTGTAATGTGATAGCTCGTATTTTCAGTCCCTATTTTTGTCAGATAGCATGAAAATGAGGACATGGCCTCTTTCTGTCAGACTGAATATAATTATAGTATTTTTGAGAGTTGCGACAATATTTACGTTTTGCGGTTTAGTGCGCCATCTGAACAGCATACGATTAAATTATTAATAATTATTTGTTTTGCGCACGCATATTATTTTATAAAGTTCAATGACCCACAACACGTACTCTTTTATCCCCAAGTGGTCTTTTAAAAATATTACGCAGTTGCGCATTCAATAAAAACGCGTTCCAACACTACATTTGCCTGCGAAACCCCCCTCAATTGCTACGATTTCGGAGTGACGCAGTCTGTCAACCTTGAGATTCTATCGCATCACGTGACTTCCACCAGCTGACATCACATACACCCATGCTGCTTTTGGGGCTTGGAGGAGGCGTCCACTGCACAGCCGAGTCATAACCAAAACAAACAAGATGGCTGACACTGAGGTTGCTTCGTCTAGTGCAGAAACAACAGAAAATCAGGACAACAGTGCGAAAGAAGAGGAATTTCAGGAACCCGAAAAGAAAAGGCAGAAATTAGACAAGCCCGCGGATGGGAAAACAGAAAAATTGGAACACAGATTGGGAGGGATTTTGTGTTGTGCTGTGTGTCTTGATTTACCTCGAACTGCCATTTATCAGGTAAGATCAGCTGATTAGTATTTTGTTTTCATATCCGAAAATGGCCCAGCTGTTTAGGCTTCCTTCTTTTTATTTTTCTTGGTTTTACGATGCCTCTTGTGTTGCAACAGTGTATGCAAGGCCTTTTTTAAGTTCGTAGTGTTTTCTAGGAATAATTTTCTGTAAATTTGATACACGGTTAATCCGTGTACGATAAACTTAATGTTTTCACGAGTTCGTACGGGTAACTGGGTCCAACAAGCAGGAATATTACTTCCAAGTTGATGGTAAATCAATTAATCAAACAGAACACATGTAGATATTTAAAAGGGGATCTGTAAACGAAAATAATTACAAGCCTAGTCTAGCAGTAGTAGACTTTTTTTTTGTTTTTGATGATCCTCATTTCGCCGATTTTATGTTCTGTGTGCATTGTGCAATTAGTATTTCTAAAAATAGAATGTAAATGCGGTCAATATAAACGACAATACGAATATGCGGTAATATTTGTGTATGGAAGAGGTATCAATACGCCATTTTTCTGTGTGCAAATGCTGTAGGAATGCGGTATTCATTATTGTAGGCACTATGATATTACTATACGCAATGTTTATTACCCTGCCTTTGAATCTGTAAAATGAATATTACTACAGTTAAATACTTCCGTTTAAAAGTGAAAATTGTCAGGTATCTTACACAGGATATGTTCGATTAGGTGCAAGGACCTTTGTAATTTCAATGTTCTTTCCTGCAGAATTCTAGTTTGTTCTGTATAGTTTATTTACACGCTAAGGGGACTACAAATTTTGATTGGGTGTGGTTGAGTATGGTTGGGTGACAGAGCATGCCTTTGTAGCAAATTAAGCTGCACGTGTAAAACACATCATTATTATATGCTTTGATTAGTATTGAGAATTTAACGTCCTGTAAAGATGAATGGGAGCATATCGTACTAGCTTTGAGGTGCATAAGATGTACCGATTTTAATTTATAGGAGAGCGCTACGATCGAATTCGTTGTTATACAAATAATTTTATTAAATATTCTTTAAGCGTATTTTTAATATTTTTTAAAAGACATGACCTCTGTTCTTTACTTTCTACACGTTGACTGTATTGAATATATTGCGCGTGGTTGAAGTTAGGGAAATATTTGTAGAAGGCGTATTGTAAGTTCTCAAAATGATGTAATTTTCATTTAAAACTTGCGCAGATTAATATCTATTTTTGGATAATATCGTAGAGTAGTGTTTTTCTTACAGTTTGGTTTGTTATTTCTGTACTTTTACATTTGATTTTTGTTGTGTAATTTACCGGGATTGAAACCCAGAACACGAGCAACATCCATTAAGAGGTCACTATATCTAATTTCTAGTACAAGGGGTCCCTGGTTTTCGATCCCGGGCGAATAACTTCGTGGATTTTCTGGAGCTTCTTTAGTTTCCTCCCGCATTTTCGTTCTACCGATTTTTCATCATAATTCACTTTCCCCATTGATTATCAGTGTCCTTTAGCCTAATGGCCGTAACCGTGGCATTTTAAATTATATTTTGTTTGTTTATGAGCATTAGTGTCATTTTTATTTTACTTCCTACACAGTTAAGGAAGGGATGACATAACTTCAGTGAGAATGTATCAAATGAAGCTTGATTTGCGTAAGTATGCGGAATTATTTGTTTAAACAAGGTTAAGTTCAATAACATGGCATTCTCCACCTTCTCTCATATAATATTTCATCTGGATCTATTTATTTCAATTCAGTGTGTATTATGTTGTTTTATTAGCACTAAACAGGCATGTTTTTAAGTTAAGGCGTAAAAATAAATAGTAGGTGAAGTAGCTCAAATGGTAAGGCGTTGGCTTCGCATTCGGGAGGTCTTGTGTTCGATTCCCGCTGCCGACCATCCTGACGGGTTTCCAAGGGTTTTCCTCAGTCCTACCAGGTAAATGCCGGGATGGTACCTACTAAACAGGTCCTGGCTGATACCTTCCCAAATCCTTTCCAGTATTATTGTTGTTGTTAGATACCCAGTATAAAATGGCCTCTGAGCTGCATCTGGTGGTTGTTAAATAAAATAAAAAATAAATATATCAGGTTTTGAATAGTAAGTAGCTTCAGTACCTTTTGTTCGCACGAGATAAATGTCGAGGTAGTAATCGGTGTAGGAGACCCGGGCTCCATGCCCAGTTGGAACTGTGTAGTTCGGATTCCACGTTAAGCAGTAGGTCCACGTCTCATATAGCCTCGGAGTTAAAAGGGGCGCTGTACTCCATATAGACTCATGAATCACATTCATCGATTTGTTACTCCATTGTGTTTCTCGGCACAGACTGAGGAACATCGCTCGGTAGACATATAATGGTATTAAGTAGTTGGCCCGGGTGAAAATTGAATAATGACTTCTTTTTCCTGTTAATTAATAATGGTAATCATAATAAGTTAAAATCAAGTAGAGTGGCACGTTGATTCTAGAGTGGAGTATAACTTTGGAGCATTATGGAAAAAGATATCAATATGCCGTTAGTTAGTAAGAGTTATTGATAACATCACATATTTTTCGAATGCAATATCAGCCTGTTGATGAGCTTGCAATAATAAACGATACATCGCAAACGCAAATCTTATTCGTCTAATCTTCGTTAGCGTAGGGATCATGATATGACAGTTCCTGTTTTTATAACAAAAAGTCCCTGGTGCTATTCCACGCATTGTGGGCTCGTACCTGTAAGTCTTCCTCGTTGTTAAATAATAAAATGAACCTTTAAGTATATCGTGTAGGATGAAGCTTTGTGATATTATTACGTAAGAGGATGCAGGAATACTTTCAGAAAGCCAACGCAAATCAAGTTTGGCGACTAATACTTTAAATCAAAAAAACCTGTTCTAGAATTTGCAACCTTGATTGCAGAGATAAGCTCCTCCCAGCGTAGCATGGTCTCATTTTTACCACCCACTCCGAAACGAGTGAAAAATAGAGAGTGACGACCAGTACCTTTACAAGTGTTAGAATAAAAGGTAAAATATTGTTCGTGTCCTATTATATTTTTCCGGATCGATGCCTTCTGGATTGATTCCTTTAGAAAATAATAAATATACAGGTTTCTTTAATTCTATTAGGAAAATACTGGAATAGTACCTTGAATAGATGCATAGGCCTCTTCCCTCTGTTGTGTACCGTATTTTACGGACTAGGCCCTATAAGACGCAACTTTTTTCTTCGAAAAATTGCCTGCAAAATTCAGATGTGTCTTATAATGAATAATCTTTCAAGAAGTAACGCTCTCGATGGCGTGAAGAACATCTTGAGAAAAATGTTATTTTAAAAAATGCTTAAAATTGAGGTGCGTCTTACAGTCCGTAAAATACGAACCTCGGAATCGGAACCATGTAACTGGTAGACTTAATTTCGCAGGTATCTCCTCGATTCACAAAATTAATTACTTTCACTGTGCAAGCTTCTATATAGCTATTAAGTTCGTTTTCGATTTATACGAGACCCGACTTTGATTGTCGGTGGAGCCAAAGATTTGGGTATCGATCTAGTGTAGTGAGGACAAATGCGGAAGCTAAATGAATCAACTATGGCCGACGAGAGCTGGTCGTAATCCGATGAAGTGACGACGTGCGATATGTGTTTGTTAGATCTGATGTGCTATTGTTGTCAATTCTTAAAATTTCCCGCGCAGTGAATCCTTTCCTATCATCATCATCATCATAGGTATTCTGCCATCATTGGCAGGTCACTTACCGCAGGTGAGAAGCTTCCATTTTCACGGTCCTTCGCTAACTTTTTCGTCTTCATGTATGATCTTTCTGCTTTTATATCGTCCATTTATTCTAGTCTCCTTCACCCCTCCCTCTCTTTCCTGCCACCTAGCACGTCCTTCATGATACAGTTCGTTTTCAACCAATGTCCCAACCAGTTTCTCTTTTTCTTAATAATATCTAAAGTCGTTCTTTTCTCCCCCACCATTTCTAAGACTTTCTCATTCATTTTCCGCTCGACCCAACTAATTCTTTCCATTCTTCTGCACACCCACATTTTGAATACTTCCAGTCTTTTTACATCACTTTTGCGCAATGTCCATGTTTTCGTCCCATACAGTACAACACTCCACACAAAGCATTTTATGAGTCTTTTTCTCAACTCTTTATTTAAGGTCCCACAAAACAGACTTTTATTCCTTCTAAAAGGCTTCTTTTGCAGTTCCTATTCTTGCTTTGATTTCACGTTCGCACTTCATGTCATTATTAAGAATATAAAGAACCTATTACTTAATATTCGGAATTGTTGATTCAACATAGTGATGGTGTTCGAGACTAGTGCTGTTAAATTTAGAATGATTCTTAAAGAATTTTCGTTATCCGAATATTATAACAATATTTATGATTCGAATGATTTTAACTATTCGAAACATACTTGAATTAAAAGGAAGTGAACTGTAGGTGGCCAGAAATAACGGCGATGTGAGCTGATTCTGCTGACCACACATCACTTGATACCCTTGTGGCCAACCATAGTCCATTATAGTAATAACGTGTTTTTGTATCTATTCAGTTTCAACAGATCTTTTTTTCAGACAAATAAAATTATTATTATTATTATTATTATTATTATTATTATTATTATTATTATTATTATGAAAAGCATTATTATTGTTGTTGTTATGATGAAAAGCTGGACACTTTATTTACGTATTGAAAAATGATGATTACACATTAAAGAGAAATTTAAATTGGTATTTTTTCACCATGTATCAGTAAGAGGCCAAAAGTCATCACTCAGCATGGAAAAAACACATGGACTTTGATATTAAGCTAATCAGTATGTAGATCGGGTAGTGAGGATGGAATTTTTTTTTTTTTTTTCTCCTTCGTCATCCATATTAGCCTACCCACTAATTATGTTAAATTCCATCGCAAAAGAAAGAATTTGTTTCCTAAGGGCAACCTTCAGCAGATGGAAGAAGACCTACTTCAGCAAATCGCGTAGTTGCCTGCAGTCATGCGATCGAAAGAAAGGTCATTGAACTTGGCAAATGTAAATGTGAAATCCAGTTGTAAAGAATTGCGCATCACAAGGTTGCAAAGTGTATTCGGGTACACAAACAAAGAAGTTTACGAGACAGAAAGGGGCAGGAAAATGATAGTTTGGCAGTAATTTTTCTAATTGTTTTTATATTGCGTAATTTATTAAATTATCTTTATTTTTTTTTTTTTAAATGGGTACATGTTTTGCAATTTGTCCAGCTACCGTGTATCGTACAAGATCTATTATTTTCTCTCTTTGTCTTTCATGAAATTGCCAAGGCTTGTAACCCCGCAGGGAGCTGGAGTAATGTGAATTTCACGTTAAGCTGTAGGTTTACGTCTCATATGATCTCGGTGATAAACACTAGCGTACGTAGAATTTCGTGAAGGGGGTTTGAAGCATTCAGTTTCCTTACCGCTTGGAACAAGCATAATGTTTATTTTTCCATAGCATCTTTCTGAACGGAATATTTAAACCTTAAACCCCCTTCCTGCGTACGCCACTGATGATGAACATAGACGATACGCGTTCAGTTAGTCGATTTATTCACAACCTCGTTTTATATATATATATATTTAAAAGAATAGCTGTACTATCTCTATGCTCTTTTGCGGTAGATAAACGTAATAAGAAGGTTCCATTCTGAAACTAATGTTATTTTACGAGGGGCGTTCAATAAGTTACCGTATCTATCTAAGCATGAAAAGGAAAATCAAATCTTTCAGTTTAACGTCTTACGATTATACCCTTTAGGCTAAGGAAGACGATGATTAAAGCAAGTGTATGATCATGGAAGGATTTGCGGAATGAGAAAGTAGGAGGACACGGGCGTACCCCGAAAAAACCCACGAGCACAGATGTTGTTCACCACAAACTTACTGGCCGGGGATCGAACCAGGAATCCACGCACCAGAGGTAAGCGCTCTACCACTGAGCCACACTGCCCCCACCAACAAAATCAGTATGGTTCTGAACATAAAAAGGAAATACGATGATGTAATTCATTATTTTTTTTTAATTTAACCGCTCTTTACTTCAACACACCGTGGGAGACCCGGATTCGATTCCCGGCGGGATCTCATGTGGTTCGGATTCCACGTTAATCTGTAGGACCCGTCTTGTATAGCCTCGATGCTGAAAGGGACGCTAAACTCAAAATCAGCTCAACACACCCGGTCGATTGTGCCTCAAATGAACGAAACCCTCAAAAAGAAAACACTTGATGTGTGAAGAGACACCGTTATAGCATTCTTGACCAGATTATCGTAAAGAAATCTTCGAAACTGAAGTTGATCGTCTGGAGTTAAGTCTGAGCTATAGGGTGTATGGTTAAGCTGTATTTGATGCCATGTTCCGTGATAGCAACCACTGATTTCCATGATTGGTGTGCCGGCGCATAACCATGCAGCAGCAGCACACAGTTAACGACTTCCCATGGCTTTCTGTTTGAGACGGTGCGGGGAAAAATGAAATAAAATCCTTCAGTTTTACGTCCCACGCTTATGCCGGCAAGGCTAAAGAAGACTGTGATGATGAGAAATGAATGAAATAGTGGAATGGAGAAAGTGAGAGGAAACGAGAGAACCCCGAGGAAACCCACACACACGGTATTTGTCCTCCACAAAGTTCACTTGGCGGGGGCTGGGATCGAACCCGGAACCCCAAGCACCAGAGGTGAACGCTCTAGCAATGAGCCACCGCGGCCACCACGGTGCGTAAAGTTATCATTGTGGATACATAGGTGTCTTCACGAATAGTCATTTTGTGGTATGAACATGTTTTGTGTCTAGAAAATTCAGTTATCATGGTCCCTCCAACTGATTGTAATCTGAATCTGAGTGAGCGTGAGTCTCATTAATATTAATGAGCACGAGCCTAATGTGGTAAATATGCGTGAAGTCAACCTTACGCGATCCTCATGAAAGGGTAGTGAGCGTGAGCTCGAGCGAGTGCGAATCTGAGCTAGTATTTGAGATTAGAGAGCTCGAGCCTCGATTGCCAAACTGACATCATCTGGTGGATTTCGAAATGTGAGTTTGGGGAAGAATGAAGGAAATTATGATGCAAGGGAGAAAATAGCATTATTGGCAACATTGTTTCAAGTTAATATCCTTCTAATAAATGCTGCGATGACTACAGGGTGAATAGACAAAACTCATTTCTTCCCAGAAATGCACATGGATCATCTTGTCGTTCCGAGTGTTAAGCTGTAGATCCGGGTCTTTTATAGCAAAGCACGAGAAATTCAACAAACAGACAGCTATCTATCGGAGGTATACACAGTGGAAGACAGATGTCCTACACTATACGTGCCCTCTCCTTACCCACTACAGTGAACCCGTGATGTAATGGAGAGTGCTGTATAGGAAGCCATTCACTGACAGGACGGCGAACTTTTCAGTGCTCTCAGTGCCCCCTTCCCTTGTGAGTGTACGACTACTAAATAATCTACTATTATTAACAGGTCTACATTCTCGCATGATTACCCATCACCGAGAACTTCGATAGTGTCGAAGTGAATGGAGTAAGTTTCACGATAACATTCGTTTCTGTCTCTGACAGTGACTTTCGTGTGCTTATTCATAGACGTAAATCCAGTGTCTGTTCGCACTCGTATGCAAAACTCACACCTGGCGTTCGTGTATGGGAGCAATAAACTAGAATCCCATTGGCCTTTCAATGGCGTATGATTAGCGTATCGTACATTCGTTATATCGTCAAATCTTTGTGCGATCCTGATCTATACATTTTGTGGAATTCCATCTTCCAGCTGGATAACGCACATCCCATACCACCAAGTCAATGCAATAGGACTGTACGCGGCATATGCCTTTCTGGTCTGCTTGATCTCCAGTTTTCATCCCTAGGAATTACGCATGGGGCATGGTGAAATTACGCATGAGGCAACAACTATCGCCCAGTCACAGCAAGATCTATCTAGGGTGGTGTACTATACCCAGATGGACATACGACATTTGTATCATCCGAACAGCTGGGAGTGTGCAACTTCCTCTATGTTGAGGTCACTAGCGCATATTTTTACATTCTTCTTGTATTAAAATCTTTCTTTTTTAAAATTAATAAAATATCCACAGAAAAGAAAAGAAAGCACACCTATCGCTTGTATTACACGATTAATTCATTTCGAGAAATCATTGCGTATGTGCATAAAGCAAATTGATTTTAACATGTATAATATAAGGATAGGTTTAGGTTGATAGGCAGAGAGTAATTAAAATTTCAGTCTTTGCAGTGAAATAATGTATTAACTGTAAAAGTATTAAAAATGTAAGGTATATACGTTAAACGCTGCAGCTGCCAGCCTTCAGTTACATTACAGAGGAACTAGTTCCGATGAGTCAGGGTCAGTTTCTTGCTCTCTTGAAGGTCCTGCGATTTTAGGTTTTTATTAGAGGCTAATGAATAGAATTCTGAATCTCCCTATAAACGTTTGCTCTCATGTCGTTGTTTGTATCATTCTTATCAATCATTTTAATAGCATTATCGATGTGCAGAAACAATTCAATCGTAGGAAAGTGTAATGTACTCAGCACAAATCTCTTTGTTTGTTATTCCTCGGGGGCGCGGGGTCTCAGTGGTAGAGCGTTGACCTCTGGTGCTTGGGGTCCCTGGTTCGATCCCAGCTCGCGCCGTGTGAACTTTATGGTGGACAAACAGCGTGCTCGGGGTTCTCCCGTTTCCTCCCACTTTCTTTATTCCACCATTTCACTCATCTCTCATCATCACCGTCTCCTTTAGCCTAATCGGCATAACAGTGGGACTTAAAACTTAAAGATTTCATTTCATTTTTTTTTTATTATTATTCTTCATGGCGTTTTTTAGTTCAATAAGATTATATACGGTACCAGTACCGTATAGGGTGACTACAAAATCATTACAATTTTCCTCAATCCTCTCCCCCCGTATATTGTGTTACAGCGAGAACACCGAAAATGAAATTGCGTATAACGGGGGATAACTGTAGTCTTTAAGTTTATCAATTGAATAGTAAAGGATAAGTTAGTTCTTAATTAGATGTTACGATGATAACTATAGAACATAACATCACAAACATAACGAGAAATGACTAATTAATGTAAGACCATAGCACAATGGCTGGGCAGTGAGACGACTTTTGTCATGTGTGGTCAGCGCAGTGATTCCTATCAATATTATGTCTCTTTTTACGACCTTGTAACTCGAGTAGTTCCCCCACTGGATTTATGTTGTTTACGTCCATACCGGAAGTGCTGTGACCTGAAAGGAAGTTGAATTTTAAAGATGTGTTCGTAGTTATTATTATTATTATTATTATTATTATTATTATTATTATTATTATTATTATTATTATAGTATTGAGTGATTCTTTTTTCTTTAAGTAAAGGTCAGGCATAAAAGATAAAGAACACATACTTGATATAGGCTATGGAAGTGATTCACTGAAGGAAGTAGACTTTGGCAGAATTTATCTGTAATCAGATAGGCTTTGAGCGATTGAAGCATTTGAGCATGATTCATTGTTTTATTAGTGCGTGACGTTGAGTATTGTGATGGAAGCGAGATTTCTACCGTTACTTCGGTGCGGGATAATTGGCAATGTTTCTCTACACGAGGACTAATATACGGATGCAAACATTAAAAAAAAAAAAAAAAAAAAGTCAACATTTCATAGCATCTTACAGGTTTGTGTAATAATGTTTCATGGGAAAGATTATGTTCGTTAAAAGGAGAGTTTTATCTCTCCCATTTTAGTTCCTAATTACAGGTAGTGGACACAGAAACTGAAACACTTGGTAAAAACGCTAAAAAGTCATGGTGACCAGAAACAGTGATCCATAATATGTATTTAATAAGGTGGTGTGACGTCTTTGGCGGCCAGTACAGCAGCAGCACGACTAGGGAAGGATCGATAAATGTCGTGCACATTTTGCAGAGGAATTTTCAGCAACTTCAAGCATAGTGACAAGTTCAGCGCGTGAATATCATGGAAGGAAACGTTATCTCACTTGATCCTTTAACAAACTTTTTACAGGCTCAATAGTTGAGATCCGGCGATTGAGCCAGCCATGGCAGATATTCAACCTCAGTGTTATGCTCATAGAACCACTCTCTGACCAAGTTTAGCATGTAAATGGGGCGGTTATCATAAGAACAGAACACCATCGTCCGGGAAGAGTGTTCGAACCATAGGGTTGAAAATAGTCCTCCAAAATGGGTCCTGTAGTCCTCGACAGTTACACGACTCTCTAGAATAATTAGTGAGCCCAGAGTTTGTTACGGTATTGGATCCCAAACGATCACGAATCCGCCTCCATGTTTGACTGTAGGTACCAAGCAATCTGGGTTTGCATCAGAGGAGCTTCTCTGGACAAACACTCTCTCTGTTGTTTGGACAATAGTGTACTGGATCGGAGAATACGACACGTTTTAGGTCATCCAGCGTTCAGGTTTTATGCTTCTGGCACTACTGAACCCGCTTTGCGGCATGTGTGCTAATGACAAAAGGCTACCGTGACATGGAGTTTGGCCTTATGCAGGTGTCGACGGACGATTTTCGCACACACAAATTCTGTGAAGTGTGTATTCATTTCTGCGGTGGTTTTCTGTTCTTCTGCAGCAATCCTAGTCAGTGTCCTGACGTACCTCTCAGACAACTTCCGTTTCCCCTGCAGTTGCTCCTCGTGGATGTGGTTCGTCATTCCTTTTCATATGCACACATCACCCAGGATACCGTAGCTCGTGAGACGTCACAAAGTGTTGCAGTTTTGGACACAGATGCACCTGCTAGACACGCCCCTACGACCTGCCCGCTTTTGAAGTCGGATATATGTTCCCCATTTTACTGCTTTACACATGCGATTTGATGTGCGCTGACGGAACATCTTCCATTGGAGTGTCAACTAAGGACCTGCATACCTGACTTATTGCCCAAAGATACGATATAAACTACAAGATGTCTCTGGTGAACGCCGCGAATGTCCTATTCTATTTGCACAGGCGTTAGGCCACATTGCCACGTTAAATGAATCTTGTAGCTGTCATAAAAAAAAAAAAAAAAAAAAAAATCTTGAAACCCGATCTTTCTATTTACTTTGTATATATTACAACTTCTTGAAAGCAAGAAAGGCATTTCCACCTATGCAGCACTGCACTCTAGTGTACCTCCTCATTAAAAACATGTATTTTGACGCACTCCCCCTCCTTGTCCAAAAGAATCTGTTGTTTCGGAAGCGGCGAAACTGTTTTTTTTTTCATTGTCAGCGGGAGGGCGAAACCAGGTAGCAAGCAAGACGTCCCAGAAAGTTGCACACTGTTCAACTCCTTGCAAGACGAAAAAAAAAAAAAATGTTTTATGACCCTTTCAAGACTATGCATACATGGTGAAATATGGTACGGTTTCAAGATTTTTTTTTTTTTTTTTTTTTTATGACAGCTACAAGTTCTAACGTGGCAACCCCCTTTTACAGTTTGAATGTCCATTGCCTGTATGTATAGGTATGGGAAGCCTTGTAGGACGGATGTGTGCGTTCTTGTATCGACAGTTATAAGACCAACAGGATAATAAAAAGCAAGCCTTTTTTTATGTGGATTCAGTCCCATCTTCTGCATTAACCCTTTGTTCAAACCGGAAGTAGTAATCATTATGTCCAGGTTTCAATACTACTAAATGGAGGGAAAGGGGCCACGGTGGCTCAGTAGTACAGTGCATACCTTTAGTGCGAAGGGTTTCTGGTTCGATCCTAGGTCGCGTCCAGTGGACTTTTGATGGACTAGCAGCACACTGTGCGTGAATTTTCTCGAGATTCTTCAATTTCCTTACACTTTCTTCATTCCACCATTTCGTTCATTGTCATCACGGTCTTTTTTATCCTCGGAGCATAATCATGGAACGTTGAACTGAAACAAAAGGAAAACCCCAATTTTTTTAAAAGGAGGGGTTTATATAGTACCGAGTTTCGTCTCCGTAACTTGGGAGGTTCCTAAGATACTTCATTTTTGGTATTAAGTTTAAATACTCCTCCGCTCCTCGTAGAATACGAATTTTACCAAAGGGATTAAAAAAAAAAAAAAAAAAAGAAACAGTTCGTGGTAGGTACATTGTTCCGAAATTCATTTTAGACTGTTAAACGGCGTGGATTGTATAGCGGACAAATATACAAACAAATAAATAGACATCTTCAGGCAGGCGCGCACTCTGTCATGGATCATATGCTATACAGAGCTCATACCTGTGAGATCCATAATGGCAGACAACCTACCTAAGATTATATTCCACACAAAAGTGTAAACAATCTCCCATCCTTGGTCTTGAAGTCTGTGAAATATGAATGGAAACTGATAATAAAAATAATTTTTAAAAAAAGTTAACAGTTATAAACCGTTCGTGACTTTTGGATCACCCTGTATCTTCTTTAATTTTATAGGTAAGAAAACAAAAGTTAGAAATGAAATGAAATATTTGAGTTTTACGTCCCACGGTTATGCCGGTTAGGCTAAAGGAGACGGTGATGATGAGTTATGAATGAAATGGTGGAATGAAGAAAGTGGGAGGAAACGGGAGAACCCCGAGAAAACCCACGCACACGGTGTTTGTCCACCACAAAGTTCACTTGGCGGGGGCTGGGATCGAACCCGGGACCCCAAGCACCAGAGGTGAACGCTCTACCACTGAGCCACCGCGGCCCCAACAAAAGTTAGAGAGTTAAGCATAATTTTGGGGTATATCTCATTACACAAACTGTGTACTGTCTCTTCCTAGTGCATAATGAAAAATTTGATCAAGATATACTTTAGTATCAATTTCACCTAAATAGGTACTATGATGATAGTACATAAATTTTTAGGTTTTCAAAGGTTTTTGCTGATTATCTCAAAAACTGCGCATAAGAATGTATGTTCACAGAAACCATTTAGTTGAGCATGATGAGAGCTGTTGATATGTCTCATATGTAGACGGGGGAGGGCACGGAGACTGAATGATAGAGCGTTTACATCTGGTGCGTGAGGTCTTTGGTTCAATCCCCGATCAAGCAAGTTTGTGATGCATAATACCATGCCCATGGGTTTTCTCGCGGTAGTCCCGTTTCCTCCCACTTTCTCATTCCACCAATTCTTCCACCATCACTCATTTGCTTTAATCATAGCTCCCTCATCCTAAAGAGCATAATCGTAGGACGTTAAACATTTCATTTCATCTTTAGACATTGGCTTCGGTGCAAGCGGTCCCGGGTTCGATTCCCGCTGGGGTCACTCGGTCGAAAAAAGTGTAAAACGCTTTTTCAGGCCAGCCACCCTGAATGAGGTTTTCCTGGGTTTTCCTCATTCCCACCAGGCATATGCCGGGGTGGTACCTAACTTATAGGTGCCAGGCCGCTTTCTTCCTTCCCTTTCCCCGGATAGTGTGCTCGCCAAGGGACGTCATCCCTCAAAATGTGTCGGGCTAAATGGCCTTAGATGCCGAAAGCCCAGAAATCTAAATCCTAAATCTTTAGACATTTTTCCCCCCTCTTAAGCGCTGATAATGCTGTACAATTAAAACTACAATTCCTCAGTTTAAAATGGTTAGAAATTTAGTAACTACGTTTTAACTCTAAGAAGAAAGAAAGAAATTAGAAGGAATACATACACATATGATTCCTGCTATTTGTAGATTTAGACGTTGAAAGAACTACGTGATAATAAAGTGAAAACTGTTCACGATCAAATTGAAATTTGTGTTTGGCACGAAGTAAGTGTTGCGCCGCTTTTCCTGTTCTGATAATTGCAATCTTGTTTTGCGGTACTTGACGTGTATTTCTGACCCCTGTGAAGATACAGCAAACCGGATTGTTGGTATGAAAACCATCCATCGAATGAGAAATGCAAAAAAAAAAAAAAAAAAAAAAAAAAAAAAAAAAAAAAAAAATCCAAGTTGAATAACGGAGTATAATGGAAGGATCTCTGATTGTACCCAATATCAATATTGTGACCGAAATATAAGCTCTTGAAAATGCAGAGTGCGTACGCCGTCTTTATTTTCTGAGCCCATTCACTTACTATAATAGCCAAGTAAAAGTAGTTTGACGAACTGAAAAATTCTTTAAAAAAGCTGAAATTTTCAGGATTTGTTCTTTGTATCGAATACAACGAAACCTCAAAAGTTCCAAAATATCCCATGTGAGCTTCATCCTCAAAATGACGGTCAAAGATGGCCCCCATTTCATGCACGCCTGTTTTCTATTTCAGCCTGTATCTGGCGAACCGTTAAGAATATTTTTAAATTGGAAGGCACTATGTTGCTCTGCAGGAACTGTACTTTAATTTGGTACACTATATAAGGGGAAATGTTCTTTTCTTTGAAATGAGCTAGAATTTAAATAGTTTTTCAGTTTACTTATTCCTGAAATCTACTTATGTAGGGTGGTTGTGCCAGTTTTCGACCACCCCCTAGTTGCCGACCACTTTTCACTTTAAAACCATATATTAGGCTTATTTTCCGATAAAAAAGCATGCTTTTCCGTTATAATTGAATTGCAGCTTATTCTGAACCAATCACAAAGATACTGTCAAAATATGTTGCACATGCGTTCGGTAGTAGCCAATCAAATGTATGCCTACGGAAGACGCACTGAGTTTTCGACAACTTTAATCTGTTGCAAATGGGAACGACAGCGCCCTGTTTTTCGTGCTTTTCCATAGTTTTATCTCCCAGGTAAGAAATGCACATATTATTCTGTTATATGGAACTGTAAAGCACATTTTAGTAATTAAATTTTAGTGATAACTGTAAGGTATGAAGAATAAATCAATAAAATGTAGTGGTCGGACAATGACTTATGAAATATTCTTTGTTAACTAGTGTTCTACCACAGGGTGGTCGAGCACTGAAAAATTGTAGAAATATCAATAACGACTAACTTTCGATTCATCTGCATGAAATGAGTACCTAGTTACCAATTCTGAAGTTATAATGGAATACGAAAACATTTACTAGTGTTCGACCACTACTTTTCGTAATACATTTGTACTGGTCGAAGATTAGCTGTTTCTTTCTCAGTGTCCGACCATGCTTTGCGTTTATGCTTTCTCGCAGAATTTCTTGATTAAAACACTAATTCAGTGATCAATTTACATTTGTATAATCATCTGCTGAGTCTTACCGTTAATACATGAATATTCACCGAATGGCCGTGGCTCAGTGATAATGGTGAAGAGGCAATCCACTGAGGGTTCGAATCCCTCTCAAGAGGAAGGGTATTTTCAATTGTCCTCGATATTTCTGTGTTCGTGTCCCTGTCAGGATTGGATTACCTCCAATTGGCTCGAGGAGCATTCAGGCTTAATGTCTCGGCTGAGACGAACTTTGAAAGAAATAGTAAAGCGTTGGCGTAGCATTCGGAAGGTCCTCGGTTTGATCCCAGCGGTCGACCATCCTGATTTAAGTTCTTTCGAGTTTTTTCTCAGTCACACCAAGCAAATGCTGGGATGGTATCATCAAAATAGGCCCTGGCCGTCTAACTTCCAACATCCTCTCCCCCAACCTAACCGTAGATGCCTAAAGGCCATAAAATAAATTCAAATTCAAGTAACTGAATATTCATGTAGTTTCCCAACATTTTCATGGAAAATTAACGGCACTGTTAGGGTATGACATTTAATTTGAATAATAAACTTATTATATTTGGTCTAATTCGTTTAATACTGAACCCTAAATTATTCTCGCTTCGTCGTGGAACGCATTCAAATATTGTTAGCGGAATAGCTACTATGAGCTTACGTCTGGAATACATTTGTTTTCCTTGCATGTCCTTAAGAAGTTTTGTTTCTTTCAGAGATAATGAGTGAGTAGGTCTAAGCTTAAACTGCCACCTTATTCAAACGAGGATCTACAAAAAGCTCTGGAGGCTTGTCGAAAAAAAAAAAAAAAAAAAAAAAATCCTCGGGTAACGCTGATTGATAAATTTCATGGTCACAGTCCCAAAAAGCGAAAAATAGATCCAGAACCATACCTAACACAGAAAGAAGAAGAGGGATTAGCAAACTGGCTCCTTAATGTGAGCATAAGGGCTTTCTGCAGAAGAAATACGATCTTCTGAACAGTGTTAAAAAATTGTCGATTCAGAAAAACGCAAAACGCCGTTCAAAGACAATCGAGCTGGTGAAACCTGGTACTACACTTACTTGAGGAGACACCCACAAATCGTGTCCCTAAACTTTGAACAAGGCGCGATACGCTGTAACCGAGGGAAACATTCGCTTGTGGTTTTAGGACCTTGAGAAATACTTGAAACAAACGGGACAATCTGATATTCTAAATGATTCTGAGCGAATATTTAATGCTGATGAATCCAGCTTTCAACTGTGTCACAAATCAGGAAAGGCGTTGGGGTCCAAAGCGTGGAAAAATATGTACGAGGTGAAGGGCAACGAGAAAGAAACATTAACACTGCTTTGCACTTTTTCCGCAACAGGAGAAATTGTATCCCCGATGGTCGTACATCTGTATGTAAGACATCTTCCAAAGGACGTCATCAGTGCAGTTTCTTCAGAGATTTTCATAGACAGGTCAGGTCAGATAGCGGCTGGATGCGAAGTGAAACACTATGAATGGATAGCAAACGGCTTCCTAAAATGAGTGAATGGTCCCTCTATTAGGAAACCAGTCCTTCTGCTAATCGACGGCCACAAGACTCACTTGGCAATGGAAGTCAGCGAATTTTGTTCCAGCCATGCTATAGTACTCTACTGCCTTCCATCAAACAGCGCACATATTCTTCAACCCTGCGACGTATCAGTGTTCAAATCGTTTTCGAGAGTTCTACGTGGAAACTGAGTAAAATGTTACACGCAGTGACGTATTTACGATTTTGTTTCGGGAGGGGCTTTGTTAACTTTCGAGAGGGGCTTTGCCTGAAAATGTGAAAATTCTGCAAGATATTTAATATACTTTACTATAGTAAGTAAGATTTCGGGGGGGGGGGGGCTTAAGCCGGAAGCCCCCCAAGCCCCCCAAATACGCCACTGGTTACACGTGTTATTTCTGCACCACTAATTAAAAGAGTGATATCCAAGGTAGCAACACAATTAGTAATTAAAAACGAATTTAGAAAATGGGGTATATACCCCTTCAACCCAGAGAAAACGAAGCATGTTTGGTGCTGCATTCCACAAAACCTTAAATGAATTTGGTGGTCTCTTTCTTGACAAAACTATCACAAAATTACTTAATCTCAGCGAATATTGTGCGAAACTGCGAAGTGATACTGAAAAACTAATTATGTAACATCTACAGATGCTATTAGTTTGGTAAAGTTATGCTTTAGCCTTCATACTGTAATTAAAAGCACATTAACCAAGTAGTGGTCGATGACTAAACAATAGGCGGTCGAACATTAACGAAAATTGGTCGAACACTAAAAGAAATCAGTTACTGGTGTTTCTCCGACTAATATTACATAAATGGTATAAGTTATCTCAGTTTTGGATAAAGTATAGATAAAATATAGTTTTAAGAACACACGTGAGCTACTTGCATCCTCCTAAGTTGTTCCATTGAGTGAAAAACGATTAAGAACGATAAGAAAATGAGTTAGGTGGTCGAGGACTGGCACATTTACCCTATTCCTTTCTTTGTAAACACTAAATTCAGTGACGTATAATTTAAATATTTTTATAAGTCAAATGAAGTAAGTTTATTTATAATAAGCTGTAAATGCCATCTTTACCGGGTCTTAATTCAAACCTGAATGGAGAAAGATGAAGAAGGATGCCCTGAAAGGAATATCCACATTGGCTAGGTATTAATGGTCTTCACTACAGCTAAATTAAACTACCGCTAATTTTAGAGTTTTTCTGTAATACCTTCAAAACAAATAAAAATATTCGAAAGACAGAAACGTAGTGAACTAGACAATACGATTTTGCATGTGATTCATTTACCACAATTCACTTATCTGCTCTTGGTATGGCGCTATTTAAAGAACCCGCAAAAAAAAAAAAAAATGCTAAATCTATCTACAGTTGCAAATCCAAAGCAGATAGATAAGTTGTGATAGCAGTATCACATGCAAAATCGTATTGCCTAGTTCACTACGTCTCTGCTTTTCGAATATTTTTTATTTGTTTTGAAGATATTACAGAAAAAAAAACTCTAAAATTAGCAGTAGTTTGATTTCGCTGTTGTGAAGGCCCTTAATCATGTCCTTTTATGTAAGATGGCTCAGTGGTACAGCGTTTACCTCCGGTGCGTGGGTTCTTTTGTTCAATCCCCGGCCATGTAAGCTTTTTTCGGACAATATTGTTCGTGGATTTTCTCGGGATATTCCCGTTTTCTCCCACGTTCCCATTCCACTAGTTCTTTCATCATCATTCACTTGCCTTAATCATCTCTTTCGCTTAGCCTAAATAACATAATCCTGGGACGTTCGACGGAAAGATTTCATTTGAATTGTAGTTGAAAGTGAAACAGTTGTCTGTAGTCTCCCCTCTACAGAAGAGAACATTTCCCTGTTTTCCTTTTTTAAAAAAATACTTGGATCTATTTTTAGGGACCAAAAAAGAGGACGTAGCACGGGACGGCAAAATCTGCCGTAACCCTATTATTTAAAATAAATATGTGTTTTGGAAACAGACTTCATGGTGATGATAGTTAAATTTACTTCATAAATCATGTTTAGGTCACATTACAGTAAGGTCACATGGATAGTGTTATAGCCAAGTAAATACCAGGATGAATTGCTTGATTGTTGTCAAATATAAGATCTCAATTCTCGAACAGTAGCGAGCACCTGCTTCATTTGGTTAGTTATTTAAGTTTTGATGTAAAAACTACTCCTGTCTTTGTGACAAACAATTTCCTTATCATTGAAGGTGCAAACATTTTTTTAAAAAATGTAACAGATGTAAAAGGAAAATCAAGAAATAAAGGTAAAGGAGCTAGTTGCACTGGAATTGTAAACTGATATAGACCTATTGAGGATGAAGCTCGATATTGAATTCTATAAAAAGAATTGCCATCTTTCCTCTGCAGGTGTGTTCGCTTTATCGTTCACTGACATAATAGATTATTATTTAAAGAAAAAAACAGACACAACGAGATTGTATTTCTAATATTCAGACCCTTCTGAGTGCGAGTGCTGTTTCTCCCTTCGTTGTTCATTATGGGGTAATATACTTAAAATCTATACTTTTAAGGTTTGTTCTTTCTGGAGAAAGGGGCGGCAAATTGCCTAGGGCTGCTGGTAACCTTAAATAAAATTTAATTTTTGCATAAATAAAGTTCCCTAGAAAGAAATTGTTCTCGTTGTTCAAATAGAACCGTTGTGTTAGATGTTCTCTTTCGCTAGCCAAGACGTAATATTAATCGTGTATTCAAGGATTTTGTTTGTTTATGAAGAAGCAATTAGTTACAGTCGTAAGATTCTTAAGTTTTGCTACCTCGATGATTTAGAAATAAAATAATAGCTATTATGGTGTCGAAGAGGCTTTTAAGACAAAAAATACAGGTCGCAGTTGCACACTTCAAGGTCTTTTTTGTTGCGTCTTAGAAAGAAAAACAATGTCAGATTAAAAATATATATGTGTAGTGTTACGCATCCATTGAACGCAGGCGGTGGCAAGGTTACGCATACTTTGCCTATTATTATTGCTCTTGAGTAAGGACAAGGAAAACGTTTGGTTGCTTCCACATGATTGAGTGATGTAGTCATTGTTATGTAACATCAACACATATTTTTTGTGTTTGCTTTATATTTACGTAATCTTTTTAGAGCACATGCATTCCAGTTTTAATTGTATAAAAAAAGACAAAGACAATCGGTTGCGTTTCAGATTTACTGAGCCGATACTTACAGTAGGATGGTGAGAGCTTACTCCTATACAGTGACTAGCAGAATTATTCGGACAGATCCAATGAAATACATATAACGGGCTATGGCTCCGAAATGAAAACATATTTTGTACACAACAATACATAAGAAAAGGGAGCTATATACGCATACCGGAAAAACACAATGAAGCATGTAGTTGCTGTCAACAGTACGGATTTAATTAATCGCAATGAAAACCATACCCAAATTTTCCCCAGCAAAATTATTCGGACAGTACGACATCTGTGAGAGAATGTGAGCACTATGAGAGGTGACGCTAGTGTTGAGGGTTGTGATAAGTACTGCAGTCGTTATCGTGGCAGTAAGATACAAGAATTCGTTGTCAACACGAAGAATGGGTCAAAGAGGAAAGAACACGGCATTTGAAAAGCAGCAATTAGCAACTTTTCATTATGAAAAAGGAAAAAGCTGCAGAAAAATTTCAGAGATGTCACAAATGTATGTGATATTATCAAGCGATACAAGGTTGAAGATAGAGTTGATTTCCTCTCTAACACGGGACGTCCAAAGACATTTTCGGAGAGATGGGAATACGCAATAGTCCGGAAAGTAAAAAAGGATCAACGAAAAGATCAGTGAAAAAGAATCAATCAGCTTCAAAAATCGCTGCCGAGGTTGGAGAATAAATGGGGATCGACGTGAGTCCCGATACAATTAGAAGAGTCCTGAGAAGAACTAGTTTTCATGGCCGCGTAGCATGCAGAAAGCCTCATATCAACAAAACAAAGAGGAAGAAAAGACTAGTTTTGCGAAATAATACCAGTATATGGGTGCCAACTGGTGGAACTACGTGATTTTTTCTGATGAAAGTAAGTTCAATATCTTCTGTTCTGATGGGAAGGTAATGGTGTGGAGAAGAAACAATACCGAGCCGGAGGAACAAAATTTGCAGCCGTCAGTAAAATACGAAAGAGGCAGCGTAATGGTATGGGGCTGCATGTCAGCGTCTGGAGTAGATGAGTTGGTGTTCATTGAACAGTCAATGAACAAACACTTCTACCTGCAAATTCTCAGACATAATTTAAAGAAGAAGGCAGAAAAATGGGGATATTAGATACATTCAAATTCTATCCGAAACGCAGCTCACATTGTAAATCTGTGGTTACTATACAATTGTCCAAAGACATTCCATCCCCCTCTTCAGTCTCCAGATATGAAGCCCAGTGAACATTTGTGTGATAAATTAGAGAAACAAGTTCGAAATGTGTTATAAACTAGACAAACAAGTTCGAAATATGTGATAAACTAGAGAAACAAGTTCGAAATGTGTTATAAACTAGAGAAACAAGATCGAAATGTGTTATAAACTAGACAAGTTCGAAATATGTGATAAACTAGAGAAACAAGTTCCAAAAATATGCATAACCTCGAAGACGCATCTGAAGGAGTGCTTCGTCAAGAATGGGCCAAGATTATTGTTGCATACA
Source organism: Thermobia domestica (assembly GCF_964235325.1). Taxonomy (NCBI): domain Eukaryota; kingdom Metazoa; phylum Arthropoda; class Insecta; order Zygentoma; family Lepismatidae; genus Thermobia; species Thermobia domestica. The sequence goes on along the minus strand of NC_137454.1, from coordinate 18,118,121 downwards.
CCGCAAACTTGTGAATGGTATGTCAAATAGACTGCATGCAGTTCTTAAGCAGAAAGGACTGCCTATAAATAAAAAAGTTTGTAAACAGAACGCTGCAGCCTAGCTATTGCGCACCTAATCCTACATTTCCCCACTCCCTTCTCCGCGACGATGATGTTTTGCAGTGTTGCAATCTGCAGGGAGCGGAATGGTCTGAGGATTTCCTACGACATTTGAGTGTAAAAGCTGTATATTGACTGTGCCAGTTCGTACCAATGAAAAAATAATAACAAAAAGAGAAATTTTCCTTTCAGAAGGCGTGAAGGGATCGCCCCGTCGGAAAGCTCACTGCTTACAGTGTATCCATGAGGTAGTCTGCACGGGCCCGGCCCGTGAATTAATAATATGAGGCCCGACCCGAGTTAGAAATATGTTTTAGCATTTAGGCCAGGCCCCATGTGATAATCAAATGAGCCCCAAATACGCCCGAATTACAAAAACAACAATTAAGGCAAAAGTGTATTTTTTTATTTGCAACAATTAAATGTTTAATTTTGCAGTTTAAAAGCTTTCATGATTCAGAGACTACAAGGAAATAAAGGATATCCTTTACATTTAGTTAACTATGAATTCTCTTTAAAAAAGAAGTCATTATATAAGTTCTCATATAATATAAACTGACATTGTCTTGAAGAAAAAACCAAGACACGTTGTTCCCAATGCTCTTGTTCCTTTAATTCAGTGTAAGAAGCAGTATTTTCACTCAGACAAGCTAAGCATATTTATTTCTGTTACTTTTAGTTTTTTTCTCTCTCTCTCTATTACACAACTTTTCTCTCAATTGCACAGTGATTTTAAGTGTGGGCGTCTCAAGTTACAAATTTAGGTGTGCGTAAAAAGTTCTCCAGAAAATATCGTTGTATTATGCCCGAAAAGGTCCAGAGAAATATTATTGTTTATTTAAAAATTTACGGCCCGGGCCCAGCCCTAGGCCCGAGCTCGTGCAGACCTCTACCATGAGGTTACTTACCTACTAAAAAAAAAAAAAAAAAAAAAAAGTAAGATTCGGACTTTAAACATTTTAGCAGGTGATATTTGTTATAACATAAGTTTGCTGAGTTAGTATCACTGGAACTTACAAAGCCAGACCAATGGAAGGAAGAGTAGTGGGGAGGACGGCGGAATACGAAGTGCTCCGCAGCGATCTGCGCATCTTGGTTTGAAACTTGTCGAGTTATAGTAGATATTGAGTTTTATATTTTTTACTCGATAAGTGTGATTGCTGGTCAGGTGTCCGAATAATTTTGCAACACCTGAATTCGTATTGTGTTTGTTTTGATCTCACTACTTTACATTGATTGTTAAGTTATTTTCGAAGTGTAAAATTGTTTATATTTGTTAGATGTCAGAGAAAATGATAGCATATTATTTACATTTGCTTTTCCTTTGAAATAAATCCCATCTTTTGTTCAAACACTATAGCGTCCGAATAATTCTGCTAGTCACTGTATGTTATTAGGATCACGGTAGTAGGTCTTATTGGCCTAATATTGTAATGTTATTAGAATCACGCTAGTGGGCCTTATAATATTGTAATGTTACTAGGATCATGCTCAGTGGCGTATTTAGGGGGCTTCCGGGCTTAATCCCCCCCCCGAAATCTTACTATAGTAAAGTATATTAAATATGTTGCAGAATTTTCACATTTTCAGGCAAAGCTCTTCCCGAAAGGTAGCAAAGCCCCCCGAAACAAAATCGTAAATACGCCACTGATCACGCTAATGTGCCTTATAAGATTGTAATGTTATTAGAATCACGCTACTGGGACTTAAAAGATTGTAATGTTGTTAGAATCACGCTGGTAGGTCTTAATAATATTGTAATGTTATTAGGATCACAGCAATGAGTCTTACAAGATTGTAATGTTTATACGTCCGTTACTTCACACTAAATTTTAAACGAAAGCGAACTTTTGAACTTCGTTTTTTGCATTGAGCATTTGGAGGTCAAAATTGAGAGTGCACTTATTGTGATTTGAAAATAACATAAATTATATATGCACCATTTTGTTTGATGATCTGCATTTTCCGAGAACACTATAATCCTGTCGCTATGGACATGTGGTTTTTACAGGCCTATTTTGGGAATTCTGCATTAACGCCATTCAGGGAGTTCTGCACAGACCGAAATAAACGATAGTCTGATGGTGCCAGGTCCAGGCTATATTGTAGATGGGTTAAAACTCCCACTCCGCCGAAGCCCATTGTTGTTAAGCCTTACTTTAAACTTCCCTTGAAATCAGAGCATATCTGAGAATTCTCTTGAGAGCAAGCCTGCGAATTATACTCTAAAGAGGAGTCCTTGCACACCAATTGTACATTGAAATACGTTTTACACTGATATTGACTGCGATTCCACGGTTTCTCAGATTCGAAATAGCATATGCTGAAATTGAGCTTTTCCACGATTTTGGACAGCCCTAGCTCTGAAACTGTACTAGCTGAACCTACGCGTTCTACACAGCTCAACATTCACATATGAACATGAATCTCCTTGTCATTCCTCACAACATCTGAACATCTCCCGTTACAGACACAAGTGAAAGACGTCTTGATTTTTTTAAAAAGAAATCGACTAGAGGTACCATAAAAGGGAGATTTTTCGATTATTTTTTCAGTATCTCACACCGTTTGCAAGGTGAGCCTACTTCCGGTTGGAGTTTCTAATTCATGTATGATCAGTGTTTTCTTTCTTCCTGCATGTAGTTTGTAATAAGCAAATACATTACACGCACAATTGATTATAATGTCAGAGATATATGGTATTCGTTGGGCAAAATCCTCCAAATAATAAAGATTCATCTTATACTGGAAAAATGGCTATCCTTCCTTCTTAGTTATCATTTAGCCAATGCCCTAATTAGTTACTCTTTGTCTTGTTAATAATATTTAATATTGTTCTTTCTTCCCCCCCCCTCATCATTTCTAACACCCTCTTATTGGTTTTCCACTCGATCCAGCTAATTCTCTCCATTTTCTTCACACCCACATTTCGAAAGTTTCCAGTCGTTTTTCATCATTTTGTCGTGATGTGATACATCATTTTTAATGTTTCTGACCCATACGGCACAGTACTCCACACGAAGCGTTTTATGAGTCTTTTTCTTAACTCTTTATTCAAGATCTCACAAAATAGTATTTTCTTCCTCCTAAAGGCTTCTTTCGCCATTCCTAACCTTACTTTTAATTTCGTATTTACACTTCATATCAATACTAATAATTAATAATATAATCCAGGTGTCGAAAACTAGTCACCTGTTCTATTTTCTCCCCTTCTACTTCAATATTTGACACTGACTCCTTCCTTCCAATCGTCATGGCTTTTATCTTTATAATATTTATTCTCATCTTGTATTCTTCACAGCCCTTCAGTGGCGTAGCAGCTGCCCCCGCAACTCCCGAAGTGCGGGGGGGGGGCGAGGTATAGCAGGCCCCGAAGTCTTGCGATGAATAAAGATTTAAAGAAGTAGAACTTCAACCTTACTTCTGTTGGCCTTACAACTAGGGCCCCTTCTGTATATTTTGCGGGGGGGGGGGGCGCAAAAGTGTGCTACGCCACTGCAGCCCTTCCTCAAGTTTTCCAACATCTTATTGATTTTCACTTCAGATTCTGCAACCATCGCATATCATCTGCAAACCGTGTACACCGAATCATTCTACCTCCTCCTAAAATGGCGTCTTCATTTTATATGTTCTTTTTCACCGGGGGCCGCGGTGGCTCAATGGTAGAGCGTTCACCTCCGGTACTTGGGGTCCCTGGTTCGATTCCAGCTCGCGCCGTGTGGACTTTGTGGTGGACAAACACCGTGCTCGTGGGTTTTCTCGAGGTTCTCCCGTTTCCTCCCATCTTCTTCATTCCACCATTTCACTCATCTCTCATCATCACCGTCTCCTTTAGCCTAACCGGCATAACCGTGGGACGTAAAACTTAAAAAGGTTCTTTTTCACCATCTCTTTTAGATAGATACTAAATAGTGTAGGCGAGAAAGAGAGCATCCCTGTCAGTACCAGAGGTAAGAGTTCCAAATTGTGTTTTAGGTGTGTAGTATTCAACTTTTCAATTATTGCAGGCAATCTAGTTTTACGGTTGTTCGGATTGCTTTTGGTTACATTTAGCGCAGATAATCTCCTTTTCTTTATGTTAAAATTGAGTGTTGTATCTATTGATGAGCAGAAGAGGAAGGAAAGATGAGATGATTACATTCTGTTATATATTTCAGTGTACGAATGGGCACTTGATGTGTGCAGGATGTTTTACCCATCTATTGGCAGACGCGAGATTGCGAGATGAAATAGCAACCTGTCCAAATTGTAGAATAGAAATAAGCAAAACTCAGGCGTCTCGAAATTTGGCTGTAGAAAAGGCAGTGAGTGAGCTGCCAGCAGAATGTCAGTTTTGTAGCAAAGAGTTCCCGCGTAATTCCCTGGAGAGACATGAGGAACAGCTCTGTGAAGAGAGGTGAGTCATGTTTAAGTATTTGTAAATTAATAACAGTAAGTTAGTAAATCGTATTAGAGGACTATTGTTGTCTAAAGCGTTACCTTCCAGATAAAGTGTCACTTTCCTGCACTTTTATAACTTGTTCTGCTTGTAATTAACAAACACAACCATAACAAGCTTAGTAAAAAAAAAAATAAAAAGTAAAAAAGTAAAAAAAAAAATAAAAAAACGTATCGTTAGAATTATGGGTGGATCAATTTAGATTCAGTTTTCTTTAACATATTAAGTACATTTGTTGTTTCTGGATTACTTTAGGGTTGCCAATTGGCCGGTTTTTCGCCAGCCTGGCTGGAAATACTGTTGCTATTTTGATTAAACTTACAGCCAAACAAACTTCTTACCAGCCCCTTTATGACCGTTCTTTTTTCTTCCAAATTTGTATCTAGTTCGAAGTATAGATTTTAAAAGTAACTTTCAGTCTGTAAATCCAAAACTGTCACCTTTCGCCATCTATCAACGATTAACATATCTTGTTCATCTGTTTAGATAATTTTAAAGAGATGACAGGGACTGTGAAGGAAAACTTGAAATTTACTTGTAAGGAATTTTTTACATTTGTTGAAAGTGAAAAAGGACTTCTTAAAAGCAATTTCCTGTCGTTGAAATATAAGTTTAAAGAATAAATTTCATTTTCCAAATTCAAAATTGTCACGTAAGGATTAATACATTTGTTCATTTGTTTCAATAATTTTAAAGAAGTGGCAGATACTGGTAAGTACAATAAAAATATGAATACCGATTTCAGTTTCTCATTTATAGCACAATGTATCTGTTAAGCTTATTAGTGAATGTAGTACTAAGGATATGCAGAATACAGGTGCTAAATGCACTTTTGTTCACGATAGTACATTTCCTTCTCATGGATAGGTTCGAACAGAGATACTTCACACTTATATTGTAGGGAATTTTGAGAGGGTGCCGTTTTTTTTTTTTTTTTTCAGAGTTGGCAACCCTAGATTACTTATATTGCTAGTAACTAATAGAAAGCTTTCATATTTTGTAAATTAGCTCTCGTGTCATCACAAAGATTTTATTTCTCTTTCTATTAGCGATTTTTACGGAGTTTCAAGATTAGATACCTTACCTTGTAGAAAGTAACTGTGTAAATGTTCAAATAAGTAAAGTGTCAAAATTTTAGCAGTGATAGCGTGCCATTTTTATACTCGTGGAGAAATTACTTCAGTACGCTTACAGTGAATATCTATGTGGAAAAGCAGGGCGATACAAGACTCCAGCCTTTTTCTTTCCTATCTTTCTTTATAAATAAATACTTCAGCAACTGTTCTTTGTTCCATCTTATAATATGAACTTTGTAATTGGCTGGTACACTTCGTTGCTATAGTTGTCAGGACCAATGAATTTCTCATGAAGTGTGTACGAGGTGTGTTCAAAAAATATAGAACCTTGTTTCTTCCTGCGTAAGTAAATAAAGTACTGTTCGACGGTGGAGATGTATGAGGAACATTTATGTGTGTGTGTATGTGAATTTTTGCTTGCTTGCAGAAAGTTTCAGTTGCGAGTAGTCAGTCTTTAAGTACGGACGTGTAGTGATTGTTGATCGGATTTGCAACTTGTGACAAATGATGGAACGACCTCAGAATCGCGGGTGCTTCAAGTTTTCCTAATAGCTTTGCGTGTGAAGATCTTATGGATCAAGGAATGGTACAACAGATTCAGTCTCTCTTGAATAAACACAACATTCTCGTGGTACTCTCCCGTCATGGCGCCATGTGATTTTTGGATTTTCGTAAAGTTGAAGATCCTGCTGAAAGGGACTCGATTTGATTTCAAGATCAATTACGGCGGCCCAGTTCAATACTAGTTCCGAAAGTTACGCCTCTTTCCAACAATGCCAGGGCCGCTGAGATAAGTATGTGAATTCTCAAGGAAACTACAGTAGTACCTCAGGGTCACGAACAAATGGACCACAAACATAATTTCCGAACGAATTTTGACTCGATTCGCGAACAATGCCTTGGCACATGAAACGTACACACGTGTCTTTGGCACCATATAACAGCAATGATTGTACTCCGGTTTGCGTGCTGTAAACTTCATTGTCGTTCCGTTGTTTTTGGTACTTTTTTCTTCTTCTTCTTTAATATTAACGTTTATTATGGCTTCTCCATCTATCTGTGCCAGCAATTATCATCGACAAAGGTAACGGCATATTGTATTCACTTTATATTACTATGTATGTATATTTTTGCCATAAGTAAATTTATAAACAAGTCAAGAAGCGATGGTTCTGTGGTTGGCGAACTGATTAATTGAATTTGCCTTAATTTCAGTGGTAAGAATTGTTTCGGTTCACGAGCACTGTTACTAACAGATTAATTTCGTAACGCGAGGTACCACTGTGCTTTGAAGAAGATTAGAGTTAGTGCATGTTAAATGAGTATATATATATTTTTGCCAAACGAAGGTTCGATATTTTTTGAGCACACTTCGTACTTCGGGCAGGACAAACTGAAACATTTTATTTATTTGCTTCAAGGAAACAAAGAATCGATGAGAACCGCGATAGTTCAACAAATCCATCTGTTAACAACAAAATGTATTTATTGTTGTACATGGTGTTGCCTCTTTGCTTGAAGGTTAAGAATTCTCTACCACAACTTCTAATATATATAGTTGTAGGTAAGTCTGTAGTTATTAAGTAAATTTCTAGTTGATCCATTTCGCCTCGTTTGTATATAATGGTTGTAACGCTGAAGCAACAGATACGATTGTAGCTTCCGTGTGGTGTACAGTCACGATCAAAAGTTTCTTCCGAGTCATATTTAAGTTTTCGTATTTGACTGTGATTGTACAGTGTTTTTTAAGAAAATGTCATCCACCTCTTTTTCTTTTCTTTCTTTCTTTTTTTTTATTTTTTCTTTTTTTTTAATGAGCGTTCTGTTTTCGTATTCATAGTTAATTAACTATGAATCTACTTTCACGAATATAAATTTTTTGTCAAACTAAAATATTAACATTTCCTACGTACAGTTGTAAGAATATGGATCTTTACGAGAGGTGGATGGCCGTTTCTTTTAACAAAGCTGTACATTTGTTTGAAAGACATCAAAGAGAAACGAATGTGGCAGTACATCATGTTTAATGTATCCACATGATGTATTGTTATTAAAAGAAACGGTGTAACTAACAAATGACCATGATTCTTATATTTTTGGAGGCTGACAAATTGTAAATATAGTCGCATCGGATGCCCCTGGCGTGGTCCTTTCCATGAAGTGACCGAACATGAGAACTCGTGTGTTCACCCTCGCAAAACTGGAGCCGAAGTAATGGATGCACTGCAGGCGATTGACCAAAAGATTGAGGAGGAGAAGAAACTCTACGATTGTATCTTTGATTTGTTGTCCTACGAGAAAATAACATTTAATGGTAAGTGTCTTGTTAATTAGTAGTTCTTTTCGAAGTTTGTCAGCTAGCCAAAAGAGTTCGTGTACTTTTTAGTATGTCAACGTATACCCCCAATGACTTGGTGTAATAGGCAACATAGGTCTTGCGTGTGCTGAACTACAGTGTATTTTTGTATATTTACGGGTAGTTTATTCTCATACTTCTATTCTTTTTTCATGAACAGTCAATTCTTACTTATTAACCATGGTGATATTACACTGAGTATTCACTGAATTGCGACCACCCCTTCACACAAAGAAGTGTGGCCAGCAGCCAAGCTGATTACATGACCATCCCGACTGGGAGTATTGCAGAGAAAGAACACATTCGAGATTACATGTTGACAGACAGCACACTGTTATAATGGGAGGTGGGCAGGATTTATCTGCATTCCAATAGGGCATGATTGTGGGTCCCCTTGCAATAGGTGTGTCAGTAACCCAGACAATAATTTTTGTCGGATGCTCCCGTTCCTGTGTATTGAAGATGTGCAAGGAGTGGGAAGAAATTGAAGTAACGGTCTTCAAGAGCCAGAGCTGCAAGGGGGATGGAAGTTCAAAACGTGGAGTGAGCGTAATGTTAAACAGCTCGTGACAGCCAAACGAACCGTCAGCGTACGGGAATTACGTTAACCTATACAATGGTGGATGCACAACACCAATATCCCGTGCAGCTATATAGATAGCTGATTACATGCAGCTATAAAGATAGCTGATTCACTGGCATGCATGAAGTTCAACAGAAATGACCCACTCCTTAGGACTCGTAACCACCGACTTCTTTGCGCTTAGACACAGAAACTCGCAAATTGGACCGTAGATGATTGGAAAAGGGTGTGTTGGTCCAATAAATCGCGATTTGTTTCACTCCTCTCGCACGGGTGTGTGTATGTGTGGCGCCATCATGCAGCTGTGAAGCTATGGTGCGTACTGTACAGGAAGATGGGCCCGCTGTATGGTTTGGGAATGCTTCTGTTGGTATGGACTGGGACCTTTGGTATGCATGGACCACAGCGAGACATCCGTTATGTACCTGCAGATGTTACAGAATCACGTACACCCTACAATGCAATACTTCTACACACGAAGACGACATTTTCCAGGACGACAATGCACGGTGCCACCAAGCCAGCACTGTACTTACTTGGCTTAAGGAACGTTCCATGGAGCTGTAGCCTATGAATTTGCCCCCTAACTCATGGGATCTTAATACTATAGAACAGTTATGGGATGTTGTGGAACGAGCTCTTCACACCTTGACTCCTGCACGAACATACATGACTCATTGTGGGATGCATCAGGAGTATATGGTGTCAGGTCCCCGTGGAAACATAGCAACTACCAGAATCCATGCCAGGTCGTCCCCTGAGCAAAAGAGGAGCAAGAAAGTATTAGATAGGTGGTTGGAATTCAGTGAGCACTCAGTGAAGCATTAGTGTAAATTTGAGTCGTTTTGTTGAAATTTTTATCAGTAGACATAGTAGAATAGGAGTTTTGTTGTGTCTTCATGTCCTGGTAGATCTTTTCTAGTAGTAATAATTATAACACTTTTTCCAAGAAATCTTAACCGACTTCTCGCATATGACCCACTCGTTTTAAATGTAACAAACAACAGAGACAGTATAGTGTGCTAGGTAAGTGTTCCAAAACTTTGCAGTATAACTCCTGTAGTGTTATGCAATCACAATCACGCTAACGAATGTATTGTTGCCTATAAGCATGTTACTTTGCCGTTATTAACCCAGCATTTATTGAGGTGTTTTATATTGTAGCTTCAAAGATTACCATCAGATCATAAAGAAATTTATATGAAAGTACCAGGAGGGCATACTCTTTCAAACCATAAAAAAAAAAAAAAAAAAAAAAAAATCAAAATACGTGCACCCATGTTGACGTCGTATGTGGATATACCCAGAACATGGATTAAATGGGTTGAATTGAGAAACTCCGTCCTTGTTTTTAAAGTCGGTTATAATAATGTTAAGAAAAAACTTTACTCTCAGTTAGCATTATTAGAAGAAAACCAAATATAAATCATGAAAAATGCAATTGTTAATATTTTTGTATTGTCGTTTTTATATGGGAGTGCTGAAGCAATTAAAAATAGAATAGAATGTGAAAACTTAAGAGCTATAAGTAAGTAAGAACATTGCTACTTGATCTAATAGAATGCATAGATCAATCTATCTATATATAAATGAAAGTGACTATATTTTTTGATTTAATAACTCTTGAACCACCCTACCGATCTCGATCAAATTTTCAACATAGATGAGGTTCGCGACTGGAAAGTTTTCTATAATTTCATGTTGACAGTAGAACTTAGGGTAGGGGAGGAATATATAAAAATAAAACTTAATAACACTTGAACCACGCAACCGATCGCGATCAAATTTTCAACATAAATGAGGTTCTGGCCTGGGATTATTTTTATCATTTCACTTTCACGGTAGCTCGTAAGGGAGGGAAGATAGGAAGATATATAAAAATGATCGAAAGTGACCGATATTAGTGTTGAATCCATAGTTTTTGGGGTCGCTGAGACGAACAGTGACACTTCCAATACCGCTTAAATCCAAATTCAGCCTCCATTAGTACTCCCAAGGGGAAGGGGGGTGATATGTAAAAACGATTGAAAATGACATATATTAGTGTCGAATTCGTATTCATATTCATATTCATATTTATTTGCCTGTTCATAGCTTACAAATGAGGACAATCCTCAATTAAGCATTACAGTTGTCAGATATGATTTACATTCTCTATATATTATCAGTAAGATAAGTTTCCACAGAGTAATAGCTTTTTTCTAACAATAATTCTAACAGAGTATTTCTGAATATCCGTTTTTCGTTTCTCGTAGTTTTTGGGGTCCCTAAACTGATTTATAACAGTTTCGGTGCCCTTTATGTCCAAAATGAAACATATTCTCCCTGTGCAAAAAACGGACATTCTGCTTATTAAACTTATTAAAATTGTATTTATCCCAAAGTACCCAAATTATAATTCAACTGTGAACATAGTTCTGTAGCTGCAGTGTAAGCTTTTTTGCAAATAAAGACCAACAACGTTTACTAGTGAAGTAAAAGGAAATCCAGGTGAAATCAGTGAAGTTTCAAAACAATGTTTCATTAGCTACAAATCGCTAGTTAGTACCATGTTAATTTTATATACGACTGGTTAGTGCACATAAAGAAAAGTATGGAATTGTAAGAGAAATTTCGTTGAGAGACTACGCAATTACGTACAGAAGAAAATATTCATATTTATTTGCCTGTTCATAGCTTCAATATGAGAATATTCCCCAGTTAAGCTTTACAGTTGACAGATATGGTTCCATTTTCTATATGTTATCAATAAGATAATTTTCAATAGAGTAATGACTTTTTTCTAACAATAATTGTAAGAGAGTATTTTTGAATACCCGTCTTTTGTTAATGTCCTTATACTTTGTCGGTAGTTTGTTGTACAGTTTTATACAATTCATATAGACAGTTTTGCTAAAATTTGCATAGTTCTACTGGAAGATATACATATTACAATTCTGCTTAGTATTGTATGAGTGAATTATATTTGCTAATGGAAACAGATTCTTGTGTTCGATTACATACGTAATTGTGCGATATATATAAACTAGGTAATGTCAATAATTTATATTATTTAAAAAACATTTTTACATGAGAATCGTTTAGGCATATTAAACATTATTCTATTTTTTTCTGTATTCTAAATGTACTAGTACTTATTTTTGAATTTCCCCAAAATATAACACCATTCAAAGTTTATTATTGAAAAAACTTAACTATAGTATAAGGACATGACGGCTTCCTTGCACAAACTACCTTGCAGTCTACGAAATGCAAAGCACAAACACATTTTTAATTTCAATTCGACGGCAAAAATATTTTCTACTTAATTTGAAAATAAATGCGGCTCTTGAGTTAGCGAATTTAGCGTGCCTGGGTCTGCGCAAACAAAATCAATCGATATTTTTTTTTTAAAAAAGAACTAGCTGAACCTGCGCTCTCTACATAGCGCATCATTCGCATATCAGCATAAATCTCCTCCTCATTCCTCATAACATCTATACATATCCCTTTACAGACACAAGTGAAAGACGTCTTGATTAAAAAAAAAAAAAAAAAAAATGGCAAGGGGTATCATAAAGAGAAGATTTCGGTTATTTTTTCTCGATATCTCTCACCGTTTGCAAGATTTGGGCCTACTTCCGGTTGGAGTTTCTAATTCATGTTTGATCAGTGTTTTCTTTCAGGACTTTCCCTGTCATTCTTTCCCATGTTTGCCTGGGTCTTCCTTTTGATCTCGCTACATCTTCTACGTGTAGAAATTATTTCTTCAATATTTCGACTGAATTCGACAGTCTTATTCACGAAGGAAGTTTCGGGACTATCAAATTCAGCCGAAGTTTTGAAGAAATGTGAAATTCAAAGAAAGTAAAATAACTAGAACAAATTACTACCAGCCCCTCGTTATCTAGCCATATACACTCACTGACTCATTCTACTCCACCTTCAAAGTTTATGTTGATGTATGGATTTGAGCATGCTGAGCACGTAGCACAAGTATGAAGAATATGCGGCTGAATAGGGAGTGAACAGGTGCCGCTTTAGTGTCGGAGGCTATTTAGGATAGTATGGTGTAAGGGTATGGAGGGTATGTTGGAAGATGTGGTGTAAGGGTTAGTAGCGTATGGTCTAACAGTTTGGAGAAATGATGCAAAGAAAAATCTGTTATTTCCACTATTCCTCATATCTACATATATATATAAAAATGAAAGTCACTATATTTGTGACTTTGTACCTCTTGAGCTGTAACGTTATTTCTTCCGTTACAATCCCTGATTTCAAATATATATTGAATATTTATATACTACGTAAGATTATGATAAAATCACACCTCGCGTATACACTTCAGAATATATATTTCGTACTATATATCGAATTTGTCACATTAAAAAAGAATGAAAAATCACATTCCTACAAGATGGTTCTTCATTCTATCCTTTTTTAGTTATCATATCAACTAAATAAACAGGTTGTCATAGCAACAAAAAACAAGAAATATATCGATATAATACAAAATATTTAAAATATTTTTTTTATCTTTTCTTCTTCTTCTTCTTCTTAACAATTTGTGCCTTTTAAATAGCACTTTTGCCCACAAACAGAAACAATATTTAGAAGTACATACACAATATACATTATTGTTGTAAAACCACCTGACAGATCTCAATCAAATTTTCAACTTAGATGAAGTTCGGGCCTGGGATGTTTCTTATTATTTCACTTTGACAATGGAACTTAGGAGAGGGGGGGGGGAGATTTAAAAATGATCAAAGATGGCCAATATTAGTGTAGAATTCGTAGTTTTCGGGGTCGCTGGGATGAACAGTGACACTTCCGATGCCGTTTAAATCCAAATTCACCCCTTTTTATTTCCAAAATGAAACGCATTCTCCCTATGCGAAAAATGAATATTCTGCTAATAATATATATTGAAGAAATAATTTTATTGAACAGAAGACGTAAAATAAATTTAGCAAGAAAGTAGAATAGATATTCTTATTTTACATCAGTATGCTTAGCAACTGAATATTCTTTTCCTATTTTCTTCGTAGATCTCCAGATGAAACCGTACAGAACGGACGAGTTTGTGCACAAGCTGTTTTACGAAACCAGCCGATTTAGTGCTTTTAATAACCAGTGGGTGGTGAAAGCCCGGATCAACAATAATCAGCGGGATCCAACTCAGAGTTGTGAAAGGCACATGACATACCAGGTAAAGTTGAGGTTTATATGAGACATGATGTCTGTCTGTCTGTCTGTCTGGATTGAAGGTAAGGAGGGAAAAGTAGAAAAAAACGAGAAAACTCAAAATGGTTATGGTAATTTTATATTTCTTGATATGAACTAACCAGTCTCACAGACAGTTACTGATGTTCACCAATAGGAACGACCTGTGCAATGCGTTGGTGGGGAACTATGGTGGTCGCTGGGAGAGGTGTGTCGACTTCCTTGGCCCAACTTCAACATCTGCACCACCGCTGAACCAATTAGAGCTTTACGTCGTGTGGAGCTCAACCACATCCAACCAATCCACAGCAACGTCTTCCTTGGTTGGGCCAGAAGAACTAGCGTCAACCGTCCTAATATTTTTTTTTTCTGTTATTCTCTCCCTGCACCTCTTCAGAACCACCTCCTTTATACCTATCCTTTCGTCCTGAAACCTTACAACAAACAAAATATTACTTGTTTTATGACAGCACTCTCACAGGCTGGTTGGTCACCTGGTCACTCTGGTACCCAAAGGTCAAAGTTGATGATGATGAAGTGTGAAGACGAAGATTAATAAGCAGCATCATAAGAAGAAAATCCATTAGCCAATTGGATCATCCACAACCAATACGTGTGTTTGGTAAAGGAGATCAGGTACTTAATAGATACTACATGTGTGTGTGTGAGTGCGATTCTACAGCAACATATGTAGCCACACTCTAGCTAATTGTCGGCTTCTTAAGCAGTCTTTTTTTAGAGTCTTCTTTTGTCTGAAACTAAAAGTCATAAATGGATCAGTAATTGCAACACACTATACTTGCAAACAACAAAAAATATCTTTTCCTGAATTTGTTTCAGCAAAATCCTTTGTTTTATTATTTTTATATATATATATAACAAAAAAAGTAAGTTTACATATAAAGTTTTCGTGGTCAAATAACAAAGCTTTCCCTACAGTTAAATAACTGGTTACTTTCACTGTTTAAAACATCAACAAATATTTAAGAAATTGTCTTTCTTGCAGCCACTTTGTTACTCATTGAGTACAGATAATTTTCATTGGTTCTCTTGTTGTTCCAGCTGATACTGAAAACGAAGACGACGTATCCGCTGAACATTTACTACATGATCTTGAAAGGTCCGTTTGGCGACATGAAAGTACAATCGAAAATCCACAAGTTTGAGTTCACGGATCAAGAAAACGAAAGTCCGTATCTTCATCTTCCGTTGGTTGATTCTGATGAATGTAACAGGCTGCTAGCTGCGAAAGCGATCAATTTCAGGTGAGTTGGTTTTTAGGTGTCGACAAAATATTAGTAGCTTAAAGACATTAAATTGACGCATAATTACCTGTAAACGTTAACGTTCGACTTACTTCAGACCAGAAATGTCCTAATTCGCGAGCCTGCCTCTCAAGGTTAATAATTGAGCGCGAGCACGTGTAAACACAACCGCGAACCAGGGTTTGAGTCCGAAAGAGCGTGAGAACTAGCAGGTGCGAGTTCCATTGAGGATAATGACCTTGAGCCCCTTTGAGGCTAGTGAGCTTGAGTCCGGTTGAGGGTAGTGAGCTTGAGTCCCTTAGAGGTTAAAGTTCGAACCTCATTGAGGGTAGTGCGCCCCTTTAATGGTAGTGAGCTTGAGTCCTATTGAGGGTAGTGAGCTTAAGCCCTTTTGAGTGAGCTTGAGTCCCATTGAGGGTAGTGAGCTTGAGCCCCTTTGAGAGTAGTGAGCCTGAACCCCTGTGAGGGTAGTGAGCTTGATCCCTTTTGAGGGTTGTAAGCTTGATCCCTTTTAAGAGTAGTAAGCTTGAGTCCGGTTGAGGGTAGTGAGCTTGAGCTCTTTTGAGGGTAGTAAGCTTGAGTCCGGTTGAGGGTAGTGAGCTTGAGCCCGTTTGAGGGTAGTAAGCTTGAGTCCGGTTGAAGGTAGTGAGCTTGAGTTCGGTTGAGGGTAGTGAGCTTGATCTCTTTTGAGGGTAGTAAGCTTGAGTCCGGTTGAGGGTAGTAAGCTTGAGTCCGGTTGAGGGTAGTGAGCTTGAGCCCGTTTGAGGGTAGTAAGCTTGAGTCTGGTTGAGGGTAGTGAGCTTGACTCCCTGTAAGGTATGAACTTAAAATCTTTAAGGATAGTGAGCTTGAGCCAGAGTAATTCCCAATTACAAATGGCTCGCTGTGCTCTAAACTGTGTCGCAGTCTTAAATTATCCAAGAATTTCGATAGGTTCTGTCATCATCAGCGATTAGATCAAAATCTTAACTGCTAATCCTTACATCTGGTTGTGCTGATCTCAGGTTCTTGACTAGTTTTCACCAGTATCGTTCAAATGCATAAAATGATTTTAACCTTGTTTAAAGGATGAAATCAAACAGTCCAAGATGAGATATTATAAAAATGCACTTTCTGAATTAACTGAAGGCTAAGTAATGGCTTCTTTTGCTCATAAATGAAATTTCTTTAACTAGGAATCAAGATGTGCCCCTGAATTCGTTATTGAACTACAGTTTAAAGTTTAGATGTGTACATCTTAAGAAATTATTACAAAAATACATACTTGAAATTAAAAGAAGGTTCACATGACATAATATACACACAAATAATGTTTTTTTGAAAAAGAAATTCAGATAATGGGTCTCCGACTAATAGTGTACGTTCTGATAATTTTATTTGATATCCTTTAACTGGTGTTTTATGTGATATTAATTGATCGCCAGGAGGTAAATCTTCGAAATGCCAGATGGAAAGGCTGGATCCGGTGTCTCTAGAACTGTTTGTTTTCCTAATTTAGTGGGTATTGACAAAAATGAACTATTATGTTCGGCAATCAAACTGGCGTTTTCACAACGGTCCGTAGATGTCATCGGTTGATCGTCAACATAAGTAATTTCATGTATTATGCGATCGAAGCTGTTATTTATAGGCTTTGTTCTACCGTTATTAGAATTGTCTGATTTTTGACTCCTGGTCCTCTGGACAAGGGACGGCCCTACAATTTTTTTTTTTTTTTTTTCGCTTAAAACAAATTAAAGCAGCGCCCCCACGTTTTCGGCAAATTGCGCGGACCAATATTTGATCTGTTGATGTATTGGATCTTGTTGGCGGTTTTGTGGTGCCTCCTTGCTTTTTCTACTTGACCCCTTCTCACAGTTTGTTTCCTCACTTATTCCCTTGTTTCCTCTTTCTATTTTGGTTACGTAAGCTGAATTGAGCACCAATTAAGAGAGCTCTGCCATTTTGTTGACCAGGGAAGAAAAATCGTTTGGGACAGGGTTTTTTTTTCCTATTGGTGGGTAGATTCTACGGGGTTGAGGTTAGATTTCTGATCGTCTTGCTGTGTTTGTGATTGTGATGTTGAAAGATATAATGGTGGAGCCGAAGAATTATAATGATAACTAGGATTGTGACTAGGTACTGCTGCGCATTGTAAGGGGTTAAATATTGCTGTTTTTGTTGATAGTTATGAACAGGAGTAAGAGTATAGACTTGTTGCTGTTGATGTGATACAGATTGCATTTGGAAAGGAATGGAATACTGCTGGCGTTGATGTAGGTAGGATCGCTAGTTAATAAATGAGATATATAATTATGATTATGATTTTGGCCATATACCACATGTAAAATTTGAGAGAGCTCTACATTGTCTCTTTTCCTCATTAAATCTTACGCCGATTCTAGAATGTCGAGTTTCGTTTGAAGAGCCTCCGCTGTGTCAAACCTTTGTGATGGTATTTTTTGAAGAATGTCACGCTGAAGTCCCAATGAAAGAAAATGGATTTTCTGCTCCTTCGTCGCGTTAGGTGTTAACTGTCGTATAGCGCTTAGTTTTCGAAAAAAGTATGGATCTAAGTTTCTTATTGGTTCATCTGAACGTTGTTGAGCGTGAAATAGCTCTTGTTTCGCCTTGTAAGATGGTATTTTGGGCCTGCTTAACGAAATAAAATTTTCGTATGTTATTGTACTATACTGATTTTGATTTTTAAAGTGAAGTACCAAATCTAAAGCCGTATCCTGCAAGTGTATTGGAAGGACTTCCTTTTGTTTGGCCGTTGACCATGACTGAAGATTGACTATGTGGTCATACAACATCTGTGATGCGCCCTCCGTCATACTGTCGTTAAGTCTATTGTTATTTTCCTCTGGTTTAAATGTCTCTTTCTCAGATCTCGCACTATCAAGAAAGAAAGAAAGAAAAAAGTTAGTAAGAAGAGAAAAAGACGGTATTTTACTGACCGATAATGTGCCTGTAAAATCAAACCCCGAATTTAGTTAATAATAAGAGTGTCCCGTAGAAGATGCTCAGTGTAATGTACCGAAAGTTTGCGCCTAACTGCCATGCAATATTTTGCTTGGTAGAGTCTGGGAACCCTTCACTGTTTTATTATAAAAATAGTATCATAAAATTTACAAAGTTCTTGTAATTAATACAAAGTTTAAGAGATGTTTCCCAGTGTGGAGACAAAACTTCAGCACATGAAAAGTGGCTTCAGATTCAAAAGGTAAAATGTCCTAGACCACCAGCAGTGTCAGACGGTGATTCAAAAGATAGCTCCCTTACTCATCGCAGTTTCAGGAGGTAGTCTTGTTAAGGATTACCCCTTTGCTAATTGCAGCCTTCGGAGTAGGTAGTTGTAGGAATACTCGTTTGTCCATGGCGGCTTGAGGAGTTGGGAATTTCAGGAAATCTCCATAACCCTAGACGGTCTCGGAAGATAGTTTAGGAAGGTTAGCGATCCACACTGGAACGAATGCCTCTGTCCGCTTGAGATCTTTTATGGATATCCTCTGAAGGAGAAGTCCGTGAGGAAAGGGTCGGCCATCTTTGGTTTCCTTCCGAAGTTCATGATTGAAGCATGTGTTTATAGTAGTTGCTTACACGTAAGGGTATAGTAGCTTAATGGCTCAATTCTTCTAAAATGAACTTCATTGCCAATGGAAGCTCATGTTGCACGGTTCATCTTAAGTTGAAGATCGCGTCACTTATTAACTTTTTCAACCCAAATAGACATCATCGTCAGACATTTTTGTGTGTTAGTAACTGGAGGTTATAAAATTGTGTATGTGTTTTTGTTATTGATATTACAGCGGGTAACATGTCTTGTCCTTCTTAGACCTTTTAATTTAATTCAGCGCTATATATCCGCTGATGAGTACACTGCCCTGCTAAGCGAAAAGGCCTTATCTCCATTTTACATACTTTCGAGAAAATAAGCAAAACGCGTTTTGGCTTAGGCTGTACGTTCAAATTTGTTGTATTTCAGTAAAACTTTATTAAATATATTTTCACGATCTAAAATTTGTGTGATAATACAGTTAAATATTTTACTTATGAATTGCCACTTATGGTCTTTTTGCTTACTTTCAGTTACAGTTTTGAACATAAGGTAAACACTCATGACGTCATTATCCCCTATCTATTGGTCAAACCACGCCAATTTCAGTTTAGATAGATGCTGAATTGTACTACGAACATTCCCATACCAATATCTCGATTTTCGAAATATGTGGAGTTAAGGTCTTTTTGCTTAGGACGGCAGTACAGTCATGTTTAAAAATTTTTCCACTCACGTCTTTTCGTAAACCTATATTCTTACAATCCATGTAGGACATTTCAAGACTTGGCTTGAAATAAAGCCCTTAAACAGCCTAAAAAGATATATAAATATTTTATGTAGTTTACTGATAAAAGAAGTAATTGGCCATGTTAACTGTGCCTGTTTTGGAGTTCTTTGTTATATTGACCTTCATTCATCCCTTAATACTTGTACTTTTCTCTAATAAAAATATCTTAGTTTTTAGAAATAACACTTACGATAGTTGCATAAATTTATATCGAACCTCACACAGAAGTTTAAAGTTTTATTGGGCTGATTCGCGCAAGCAAGTGCAGCAAAGAACTGGAAATCGTGAAAAAAAAAAAAAAAAAAAAAAAAAAAAAAAAAAAAAAACTAATTTTGAGGTAATTTTACAGTACGTCTAATGTTTTTGTTGAAATACGTGCATTAACTTTTGCACAGCCTAACTCAAGCAATCCTGTAATAAAAAGTTTTTCAACTCAACATAATGTGTACAAGTGAGTATTAAGTAATATTTGTAAATACTAAAATAGGAGCTTCCTAACTTTTGTGTGAAAGATGACAGAGATGTATCATCTGTTTATTACCAATAACATATAAACGCAACATTTTAGAATTTCCAGCAAGTTTAAGACTCTTTATCATTCTTTGTTCAGAATTCATAGAAGATTATCGTTACATTTTTTACCATTTTGAATTAAAACATTCTGATGTGTATATACAAGGTGAACCACGGGAAATGGGACCTTTAAAATGGAAATACTGCCAAACTGAAGCGTATGGTGGTGCTAGTTACCATGCGGTATACATTACAGAGGTCTGCTATTTAATTTACCATGAGTCGTTAGCCAGGGCACGTGCGTGTTGAAACGGTGGAAGCCTTGTTCGCGAGGAGAGTATATAATTGCTGTTCAGCGGGAGGTGCGACTCGGCAGGACCGGCATTTTAGTGCCAAATAGGAAAGCAGTTACCAGGTGGGTGAAACAATGTCACAACATTAATGTCATACCAAACGGCAATCTTAGAACTACACTGAGGAGTCTCGTGGAGAATTTGAGAGGATTTGAGCTCGACCAAGAAAGAAAATTCTGTGCATTGACCCATCCTTTCAGGTGGAAATTCGCCTCATCAGACATTATGAGGTTGTCCAGCAAGTTTTCATCGCGATTCAGTTTATCTAAAAACAGTTCACAGTATCTTGTATGGATGAGAATGTACGTCTTCTTTCAAAATGCGACACACTAATGTTTGCGGCATGTGCAGTGTTCTTGCACGGAGACGAGCTGATCTTTACAGACTTTGCTGCAAAGCCTGGCGTACATAATGGATGTTTTCTGATGTACGGACTGTCCTTGAAGGTTCTTCATATTTCTTGTCGATGACAAAACCAGTTTTTCTCCATTGTTTCACCCCCTGTTCGACACTAAAATGCTGGTCCTGTCCACGTCGCAGCTCCTACTGAACAGCAACTATACTATTCTCGTAAACAACGGCTTCCACTGCTTAAACACGCACGTGTACTAGCCAATGACTCATGATAAACTAAATGGCAGACCTCTCTTTATGTAGACGGCGTGGCAACTAGCGTCACCATGCATTTCAGCTTGGCAGTGTTGCCACTTTAAAGTGTCCCATTTCCCGTTGCTCACCCTGTACAAGGACTATCCAGACAATAAGTCTGGTTTTACGGCAATCATTCAAAGGCAAGGTTTGGCCACCATTGCCAGAAATTTAGGCAGAGTTTACTCATGTTTCTGTATATTTTTCTGTTTAAATACCGATAATTCCATCACACGTAAAGTGTAGTCTGTAATCACGTTCAGTAATTTACCTGTAAAGAGCGTGGAATAAAGGGAAATTTCTAGAGTTATGAGATGGGTGAGATTCTTTTTAAGATCCATGATGCTCTGAGAACTGGACAATTATCGATGGGCGAACTAAGACTGAAGAGAGTGCGTGCAATTAAGGGGAACAGATAATTCACCATTATTATCCAAAAAATATTTGATGAACAATTCTTCAGAAAATTTGTTACTACGTGGTTTAAATCGCAGACAGTGTGTAGGATTCAAAAACTGGTGCCTCGCTGTGATTAGCACCTCAGCAATAGTGAAAGTTACTTCAAGAAATTACGCGCTAAGTTACATTTCTCTTTCTTATGAACACGTCTGAGGTGATACCCGGAATTTAGTCATGACATAAGTTCTGTTCTTCAAATAGGCGAAACAAAACCAAATTTTGTAGTACACTAAATCCTTTATTGCCACGTGTACTTTAGTACCAAAGGAACGAGAAAAAAAAAAAAACACTAGACTATTCAAAATGGCCTTCGTTGGTCTTCACACACATCGTTGAGGCCATTTATCAATGGCTGCACGCACCACATCTTGGGGTATGAAAGCGGCTGCTTTTACTAAATCGGCCTTTAGCGACTCAATATTGCGGTGAGATTTCATGCAAGTCTTCTTCTCTAAGTAGTCCCAAAGCCGGTCGTCCAGCGGGTTGAGATTCGGGCTTCCAGAAGGCCAATCCTTAGCGACTATAACTGGGAAACTACCTAAGCGACTATTGTTGGCTAACCACTGTTGGTTCATCTTCGCCTTATGTGCCGGCGCGGAGTCTTGCTGGAATGTCTGTTCTGCGCCAGGAAACAGTGTATGATTCAGTGGTTTCACTGCCTTCTCCCAAACATCGTTCTGATAATTTGCTGCCTTGGTCTTCACTCCCGGTTAGCTTAAGTGCAGTTGGGTGACATCGTCGTAAGACACGTCCTACCAAACCACCACGGAAGCTGAGTGGTGGCCTCTTTGGACCCTAGAAATTTGTTCGGCAGCTTCCCGAGAATTGTGAGCATATATTCTGTCATTTTCCCGGTTGAATTTTTCTTGTACGGTGAATATTTTTTTTTTATCGGTGAACAGGATTCGTCTGTGTTTCTCGTTCTCGTATTGCTGGAGTAACATGTTGGCTCTTGTGACTCGTGTCTTGTTTAAAGCTGGTGTCAACGGTCGACAGGTGGAAGCTCCAATTTTTAAGGTCCTGTTTGATGATGTGAAACATCGTTCTCTTTGGTTTTTCCATCTTCCGTGTCATGATTTTCTGTTTTCGAAGAGGGTTTTGACGAATTCATGCAGCTATCGCTTTCACAGCTGCTGGCGTCCTTGAAGTGCGCGGGCGGACCTTCTCTGTCATCGATCGAGGAAGTGTCGCTGAACCGTTTGATGCACCGATATACAAATTTTTGCGTAATTTGTAAAAGTTTTAGAAGATTGAAAATCTCTACCGGAGACTTGTTGCACTTATGCAACGTGATCACAGCGATACGATTCTCTTTGATACTCCACTCTATGTTAACTGGATGTTAACTGGACGAGTGAACGACAGAAACTGGAGTCTGGTTTGCACTACAGGTTTGGAACGATGTTGTGTAAACAAAGCTGGTCGCGAACGTCACTCGAATTGGCCGTGTGGAGCTAGTGAACTTAGGGACAGAAGGTCTGGGCACGACTAGGTATAGTCACTACGTTGATTACCTAAAGCAGGGATTTTCAAACTGTGAGACGCGTCTCCCTGCAGAGTCGCCAAAGTTTTTCAGGAGAAGCGCGAGAACTTTGAAGAAAAGATCCTATGAATGAAACGTATTTATAATGCAACATAAACGTAACTTTGCACAAATAAACTTTAATTGAAAGAACTAGGTATGTTTCCTAATTTTTACGAATGGAATAAAAATTATGATAAATAAATAGTATGAAGCGTATGTAAAAAAATGTATGTATATTTTTTGTATAAAATGATAGAAGAAATTTATTGTAATTGATATACAAGTATATACCTTGGCTGTTTTTTAACGTAGTCACCATGAATCTCTAGACATTTCTGATAGCGGGCACAAACTTCCGTATATCCTCTGTGTAAAAATCTGCCGCTTGAGAGTGCAGCCAGACCAGAACTGATGACTGTAGACTTTGATGCAAGCCACTTCTTCAGGTGAAGAGAAAGAAGGAAATCTGTGGGAACAAGATCGTGGCTGTAATGATGATAACTGGATATTTCCTGTCGAAATCTTTGAATTGTGTCAACAGTACAAGCGGCTGTGTGTGGGCGGGCGTTGTCATGGATCAGAATAATTACAGACCAAAGCATTCCTCCGCCAATTTTAGATGGCATGTCGCAGATAATTCAGTATTTTTTCCAGTTTATATTTGCTTGAATTGTTCGTCTTGGTTCCAAGAATTCCTTTTGATCCCAAAGCACGATTGCCATGATTTTGTGAACTGATGATGATTGCTTGAATTTCTTCGCTTTAGGAGAACCAGAGTGCCGGCTTTACATTGACTACTGCTTCGAATCCCGGTGCCGTATAATATCCAGGTTTCATCCCCCATCAGTACCTAAGAAAAGAAGTCATTTCCATCCTCCCTCCAGCGAGTCAAAAATTACGTGTAGCTGTCATTCTTTGCTCTTTGTGAATGTCTGTTAATATTTTTAGCACCTACCTGCCACACAGTTTGTGATAATTCACCTTGTCAGTCACAATTCAATGTGCTGTTCGTAAACACTTCTGGAAATTCTTTGGCGAGCTCAGTTGTTGTGAACTGGTGATTGGATCGCACTTTCTCGTTAACGTTCCACCAGATCGTCCGTCTGAACACTAGGCCTTCAGCTACTCGCATCGTCACGAATATTTGAATGTCCTTCCCAAAACTCTTTGTACCATTGCCTGATCTTCCCTTCACTCATTACTATCGGTCCGTGAATGACACACAATTCCCGATGGCTGGATATCTGGCCTTTGGTGTTCAGAAATCGTATGACAGATCTCACTTCACATTTGGTAGGATCTTGTACGACAGCCATTTCGCCTTACTGCTGCTCTCACGTACGCAGCTGCAATCAAACGATACTATATTTATTGCAAGCACAGAATGCTAGGTCATGCTCTTGCGCATGCTCAGCTATTTTCAGTGTTGCCTACCGCGCATAAAAATTATAGGCTGTTTTTTCACAGCCTCCTATTGCACTTATAATTAATAGTAAATTCTGCAAAAATGATCCTGACAACCAAAATAAACTAATTTTAAAGGTGGCATACATTAAATACGTCCACTACAAATATACAAACATATTTATTACAAACCAGATGATTGAGGACTCCTTTAGCACTAAGCATTTTTGTAAAATATTAATTTAACTACGAATCCAAAACAGAAAAGAATAATTATGATATTAATTTCGATCTCGTCACAGACATGCGGCGACAAGCTTTTTATGTGCATGTGTTGGTATCAAGTGGATATTCTATATAACATTCTCAACAATCAAATCAGATATTTGACCTGCGGCATTGTTTTCTAATGCGCTTGGGTACAATACTAAAGACATGTGTTGTGTTAAATACATTACAATTATCGTCAAAAGCAGTGAAAGTAATCAGTATCTTGCGCTTCATTCGGGATGGAATTGCAATCGATGAATTTGTAGGTAAGGCGAACAAGAAACGTGAAGTGGATAATACAGAATCCAATGGATCAAGGAAACCAAAACAGAAGTATAGAGAAAAAAAAATATAATGAACGGTATTAGAACTTGAATTTCATCTATACTACTGTTCGTAATGAAGAAATATGTCAATACGTAGTTTGTTTAAAAGTGTTTTAATAATTAAATCTTTAAGTTTTACGTCCCACGATTATGCCAGCTAGGCTAAAGGAAATGGTGATGATGAGAAATAAATGAAATGCTGGAATGAAGAAAGTGTGAGAAAACGGGAGAACCCTGAGAAAACCCATGCACCAGAGCTGAACGTTTTACCACTGAGCCACCGCGGCCCCTATTTGAAAGTGTTGGCTGTAGTAAACATGTTACCCAATAAGCTGAAGCGACATTTAGAAACTGTATACACCAATTCTCAAGCCTAGAATCGATACTGAAGTTGAACGAAATAAAAGTGTATTTTCTTTATTTAAAAAAAAAAAAAAAAAAAAAAAGTCCGAAAATTTCCTTCTGGCATCGTAAAAGTAGCATATTGTGTAGCACAATATAAGAAATCCCACACTATAGTTGAGGAATTGATTGTGCTGGCATCAATTGATATAGTATTGATTATGATTGGTGACTTTGCTGTTAAACAGTTGAAAAGTGTACCTTTATATGGTAGCACTGTCATTCATAGAATAAGTGGCATGGCCGAGCATGTAATAGCAATTAATCCAGCAATTTAAGGTTAGTGTAAAGGGACAGGTTTTGCCGATAGATGTCACTGCAGTCTTCGTATCTCTCCCATGTATTTTTTTACCTTTCGCGAAAATTTACAATTTCTTTTACAAATTTCAGCGTAGAGACTTCAAATTTTTAGAGAAGGAACTTCATAACCTATTAAAGGGAACAATCCGTGCCGATTTTTTGTTTAGAATTTTCTTCATTGTTGAAACAGTTCCATTGTTAAAGATTTGGATATCCATTTCAACAATGAAGAAAATTTTAAATAAAAAATCGGCACGGATCATTGCCTTCGATAGATTATGAAGTTGCTTTTCTAAAAATTCGAAGTCTGTAGGTTGAAATTTGTAACAGAAATCATGAATTTTCGTGAAAGGTAACAAATACATGGAAGAGATACCGAAGATTGTACTGCCATCTATCGACAAAACTTGTCCCTTTAAACTAACCTTAAGCATAAAGAATTTGCGATTCAAATGGATGAGGCAACTGATACAGTAATACGAACTTTTATCTGCTACATAAGGTTCATAGCCGAAAATATGTTCTTTGAAGTTCTGATGTTTTGTTGTGAGAATATCCCACCTGAGACAACAGCAGATGAATTGTTCAAAATTGTAGACAAATTCGTGTAAGAAAAGAAACTGGACTGGAGAAAATGTATGGGAATATGCACAGATGGTGCTCACTCCATCTCAGGATGTTACCAAGGATTAGAAGTTCCCACACGCATGAAAGCCTTGACGCACTGCCGGACCCACTGCATTACACACAGGGAATCCGTTGCTTCCAAGAATCTCACTAGTGACCTAAACGACATACTGCCGATAGTAATGTAACCGCCAGGTGTTCGTGGTCTCTGTTTGGGCGGACATTTATTTGTAACCATTCTGAGTTCGTGTCGCTGTCCGTGGCTTGTGGTACCACCAATAGGTATCTTCCTGATGCTTTAACTTACCTGGACAGGACGATGAAGGACCTCTCCAAGAAAAGGTTACAAACTGTTTCCAAATCGCTCGTCGGTCTCAATAATGAGATGAGCATTAGGCGCCGAGAGGTTCGGGTGTCTCGTCTCGAACACCTCACGGACGATTAGACGGTCATCCAGACCATAACGCACACAAACATCACTCATACAAACAACGAAAACACACTGGATTAAATAACACTATACTTATTTATTAGAACACTATTTAAAAAAAATAGCGAAGAGAAATGGACACAACACTGAACACTAGATAAATATAATAATTTTCGTCGCTGAAATCACGCTTTAACTTTTCAGTGCGCGATAGCCCTTCAAATATATAAAATTATGATTCGGATTTCACTGTAAATGCTTCTCTCACACCATTGACACACTTGGGGGATTAGCACTGGGGAAGAGTTGTCTGGATCGTCCCACGATGAATCCAGTTGTTACGCTGAACAGTCCTGCAGCGTAAAGGTGAATCTTCAGCAAAGTAACGAAAAGAAGATCTCCACAGTGGAATACTGATATTGGAGGGCGCGTATATAACTTTTTAAACGCACAAGGTCTGCGGACCTGGGATTTCACTAGTTGGGGCTAGCCGTAAGAAATCGTCCTTCACCGGCTAAATAGCTTGTGCCCCTTCACAATAAGTCGTATCTGTAGCTCGACGCGATGCGCGTAGTTACGGCTTCCAGACCTGGAGTCAAACTCCCCGAGCATCCAAGCTCAAGCTACGGGTTGCAATGGTCAACTGAAAAGTGTTGGCAGTTCATTTCAAAAATCACTCCGTTAACTCACCTGTATGCACATACAAACAGAATACGGAAAACAATTTATGTTAATTTTAGTCAACTGCCTATAATGCACTAGACACGGCGATAACACTGGCGTGAGAAAGTACAGATAACGGGCTACGAAAATTGTGAGGCTGGTGCCACTTTGGCTACTGGGACATCTGGTCAGCCCGTATTTCTCTAATCTATTGTAATGTTTCCATAAGCGATTAACGAAAGCACTTAATTCAGTTCCAAATAACTGCAGAATATATACTGTGCATATAATAAGTCAGGTAGAAACACTGAAATGGTTAGTCACTAACTGAAATGTTCTCAGCAAAAGCAATGTTTTAAATATATATATGAGAAAACGATGAAAGACTTCTTTGTCCAACTGTGTGGGAAAGAAGCAATTCCCACCAAAGAAAGAACTTATGTGCGTTGCAGAATAAAGTACGAATTGAAAATAATAATCACTGTCTTCACGAAATATACAGAGTATCCACAAAAAATCCTTCTATAACCTGGTAGCGGTTATAGTAATAGCAGTTCTGAACTTCATCAAATGTCGGTACAAATAAAAAAAAAATATGTGCTCATATGGAGCTGAATATGCTTCTCTGCTGTATTATTGTAACTCACGTTGGTTGTCCAGCGACAATGTCATTTTCCATGTTTTTGAACTGAGACAGGAACTGTACACTCATGTCTAAAATGATTGTCGCATATCTATAACTGTCTTCTTGTAAGAATATAATTTGTTAATGATTTTGCTGAGTACTTTTAATACTGGCACTATATGTATAATCGGGAAATGTATACTAAGTATTTGTGATAAATTTTATACGAAAATTAGAATGAGTAAAACAAAATGTTGTTACTTGGACACGAGAGTTTTGTTTTCGTTTTATTGTTTTTATTTACTGATCTTTTGACATGAAATTTGCCACATATATGTTTTTGCCGATTATATACATACTAACATTGTAAGAAATACCGGGAGAATTCATTTTCAAATTATGTTCCTACAACAACATATTTATAGACATGCGACATTAATTTTGGACATGAGTGTACTTTTATCTTGTAAACGAAAATCGTCCCAGTGCTGAAGGTCCATTAGTTGTGCCTTTCTTCAGAAGTTGGTATACTTTTGTGATGTCTCTGAAAATCTAAATATTTTGAATGTATCTTTAGAAGGGAATTAAATACACAATCTGCAGCTACCTGATAAGATGTCAGGTTTCAGCAGGAAGTTGCAGCCTTGGGAGTACATTATTAAAGCCTGGAAGATTATTAAAGTGTTTCTACGTTAAGCAGGTTGTAAGAAAAAAACAGAAGAAAGAAAGAAAGAAAGAAAAAAAAAGAAGCTAAATCAAGAAATCAGATCTGCGTGTGGAGCACTTGACACAAGTTCAGCTAATTTCGAGAATGGAAGTCCTGTGACACAACTGAATCAGGAATCCATTCAACACATCCCATCCAGCAAATTTCACCATGCTAGAAGAGGAATAGTTTATTGATCTTTCTTCAGACAACACAATGAAGACCAAGTTTGATTCTACAGCATTGTCTGAAATTTGGAACAATGAAAAACTGATAATATTTAAATAACTTTTTACTGTTACTAAAGCACTCTCTGTTATCGGTCATTTTCTATCATTTTTATATATATATATATATCTCCCTTCCTCACCCTCCCCTACCTTGTAATGTCAAAGTGAAATGAGTAAAACTATCCCAGGCCCGAACCTCATCTGTGTTGAAAATTTAATCGAGATCGGTCGGGTGTTATTAAACATAATCACTTTCATTTTTATTTATACATTATAGATATATAAAAGTAAATTTGATATATGCGTATACATTTGTTTTCATATCCTATTACGTAGGACTAATTGCTGTTTTTTCTTGCTTTTCAGGCTCATTATGTTTCTAATGTCGAAGTAATAGAGAAAATTGCAAGGATTCCGTGCGGTAATCCAGGAACTTTTTTTTTTTTTTTTTAATTGTTGTTGTTGGAGTGCGTAATTCCCTTGTAGTCTGTGGCTTTAAATGTATAGTCAAAACCTTGTACATATTATAAAAAAAGGAGTTCCGAAGAAAAGGAAAACAAAGAAAGAAGAAAATAGAATGAAAGATTTGTTACTGGTGCTGGATCCTCTTTTTTTTGTTTTTGAAAGAAAATATTTAAAATTATGTTCACGAACAGATTGAAATTGAAAAGTGCTTCATACCAAGTGAACTGCATATACCGTATATACATATATATATAAAAAACTCAGAATGTATATGTAAGTTTTCTAAATATATACATATACAGAATATCTATTAATGATATTTTATTGGTCTTTCTCTGTTTAAATAAAAAAAAAAATTATGATTCTTAGAGATTGATAAGCTTTCGTATCGCATGTACTTGACGATGTTTTCCAATCTCAGGATTTTGTACTGTAAATTCTGTTGGAATATTTTTCATCAGTTCTTTTTCGAGATCGAAAAATTTATTTTTCATTTGTTGAACCAGCAACAAATATTATTGTTGACACGAACTGCTTCTGTTGCTTCAGAATATGACCGAGTTACAGTAAAAGAATACTATAACATTTTAAAGCAAAAAATATATATATTTGAGTTTTTCTATATAATAATAAAAATGTTTTATTATTTTTCTTCAATATTATTGGTGAAAAAATAGTATCAATCAAGATTTTTTTATTATCTAGACTCGTTAATTAGAAAATAGATTAAATATAGTATTATTTATTATTATTATTATTATTATTATTATTATTAGTTATTACAATATTTGATAAAAATAAAGAATCTCAAATATTTATAATTAATTGCTGAAGTTATCTAGATAGATATTGATCTAAAAATGTAGCTTTAGTGTTAAATAAGATTTGTATCCACAGAAGGATATATTATATTGATAGATAGAGATAGGTAAGTATACATAGCATATGTATAAGTTTGTTTTCAACTGGTGCGCAGATTATTAAAAAAAATATATATATATATGCTGATACTGTAAACATGCTTTCATAATTCAGAGTATCGTAATAGGTTACGCAAATCAAAAAATTCTGTCAAAAAAAAAAAAAAAAAACTCATCACAACACTTTATTTGGTTTTCTTCTAAATCTTCAGAATATTTTTGTAGTGATTTCTCACTGATAAAGTACTTAACATGAAAACTTGTATAATTTCGAGTTGCGTTTCTAAATATAAGTAAAACATTGCATAGGTTCGTTTTTCTTTTTACTGGAAAATCGTTAGTATTATTTTTGTATATGTATTTTTTTTTACATATTTTTTTAAATGTAGAGTTACAAGGAACTTCTTTTTTTTTTTTTCTAAAATACACTCATTTGAAATGTACAGTATCAAATCAAACTGATATATACATATATCTTTTGATTCCATATAAAAAGTTACATATTTTATGCAATATTGTGATATCAGGTGCTAAAAGAATGTTAGTTTTTAAAAAAAAAAACATATGGGATTATCAAATTGGATTATTTCAAATATAGTATACAAAGCTAGCAATATATGTGTAATGTTGCTAAATATGTAATAAAACTTAATTAAGAATAAGTTTATTTGTTTTGATATTATTATACCACCACCATCACTGCTTGGCGTAACAGCTCAATTGTGGGCCTGAGCCGCTCCAACGCCACCTGTTAGCGACTGGCTAAACTACGTCCACGTGGTAAGCGCGCTGCGTCGCCCTGTTACCAACCGGCATATCAGGAATTTTCTAGACCTATATTATTATACCAGGTAGCAAAACTAAAATTTTAGGCTTTTCTGCAATGTAACTGCATGTTTCTTGCTGTGTAAAAAGTGGTAGTATGGATCTATCATGTTTAATATACTAACTAACTAACTCTATGGCCTATGGAACCCGGAGGTTCAATGCCGCGTTCACAAAAACTCTCCACTGACTTCTATCCTTAGCCAACTGAATCCACTTTCCACTTTGTATTCGTATCTCTGCGAGATCCATCTTAATATTGTCCTCCCATCTGCGCCTAGGTCTTCCTAATGGTCGTTTTCCGATTGGTCTTCCAGTCAAGACTTTGAAAGCGTTTCTACTTTCTTCCATCCTAGCTACATGACCTGCCCACCTAAGCCTCCTAGATTTGATGACCCTAACAATGTTTGGTAAACCGTATAAATTATGTAGTTCCTCTTTATGAAGTTTCCGCCATTCCCCATTCCCGTTCCTCTTGGGTCCGAATATTCGTCTCAGGATCTTGTTCTCAAATACTTTCAGTCTATGTTCTTCCCTCAGAGTAAGCAAATATGTTTCGCAACCATACAGAACAACAGACATGATTATCGTTTTATATATTTTAAGCTTCAAATTCCTCGACAGAATTCGCGACAACAAGAGATTTTGAACCGAATAGTAACACGAATTTCCTGCTTTTAGTCGACATTTAATTTCTTCGTGAATATGGTTTTCTTCTTTTAATACTGATCCTAGATATTTGAAAGAATCCACTTTATCAAAAGTATTATTTAAAGGGTTTTTAAAAATGTCAAATCCTAGTAATTCCCTAGTTTTAGTATTCAAGTTGACCCATCAACAAAATAGTAAAGTGGCTAATACATCAGAAGTTTGTTAGGTCGTCCAAAATTAGTTAGTGCAAACGTATTTACTTTAATTAGGCTTTACAAATGAATGACTATATCACTTTCTTTCCCGATCTATCTTTACTTCACTTATACCACTACATCCACTAAACAGGAACCTTCCTGTATTCTGAGAACCATTTCAGTAATGTAAGCCACACCTGGCTATACAATATACTTAAAATATATCAATAGCCACACTAGGCTATAATACCTCCTGAACATACAAACAACTTCAGCTACATCTGTCTCATTTCAGTCATCAACTAAATACACATACAAACAATCACCTAGTTACCCTTTGTATTTTCTAAACCTAATTACGTTCTTCTTTTGTTTACGCTATCTGTATACTAACCTTTAGCACTTTTCACCCCCAACATCTTCCTTGGTATCACCTAAAAACGAACTGCACCACCAGACTCCCAACAAAGTTGAAAATAGCACACATACAGTTGTAAACACAGTTTGTAATATTGTCGATTGCGCAGAATTATTGAGTTGGCCTATAAGTGTTTGCGTTTTTTCTGTTTTCTTTTTCTTTTTTAAATGAAAATTTTACGTGAATAATAAAATGTAGCATTACGTGTTATGTCATTCGATAGGGCATTATGTGCTCTACAAAACGGTGTGTTTAGATTTTTTTTAAATACTGATGTACTTTCTGTGCTTTTCAAGTCATTAAAATGGAGTGTCAAGTCAATAGAAAAAGATCATTTTCGACACCTGTTGCTGTTTGTGTTTAATCGAAGTGCTAATGCCACAAAGCTTGTTCGAGAGATTTGCGAAGTTTATGGCGAAGAAGTGATGCGTATTAGGACGGTTCAATATTGGTTCAAACGATTCAAAGACATGCATCGCACCAGACGCCCCGTTCAATTCGATGAGAAACAACTACGAGTAAATCAGCGTAATCATGAAGATGCACGTCAAACAACAAGGGAGTGCTTCTACAGTACTCTAGAGCGTCACATTCACTCAATGGGAAAGGTTCAAAAGTTGGGCGCATGGATTCCGCTTGCTTTGACCGACAATAACAAAAATCAACGCGGCACGATCGCCGCCAGTTGGCTTGCCCGTCATTGGTCAACACGTGGACACAAGCAGCGATTCCTCTACTGAATCGTTACCGGGGACGAACAGTTTTGCCTATACACCAACATGAAGCCCCGCAAAGAATAGCTTAGTCCCCGACAAACAGGCGACACCGCAAGCAAAACAAGGTCTTCATTCGCGCAAAATGATGATGTGCATCTAGTGGGACTGCGTAGGTATGATCCACTGCGAATTGCTTGATTCCAATTCCTTTGTTGTTTGGCGTGGATCTTCGTGAGTAAGCTGATTCAGTCGTTCCTCATCGAATTGAACGGGGCGTCCGGTGCGATGCATGTCTTTTGAGGTCGAAATTGCCGTCTTTGAATCGCTTAAACCAATATTGAGCAGTCCTAATAGGCATCACTTCTTCGTTATAAACTTCACAAGTCTCTCGAACAACGTCTGTGGCATTGGCACCTCGATTAAATCCAAACAGCAACAGGTGTCGAAAATTATCTTTTCTGTTGACTTCACACTCCAGTTTAATAACCTGAAAAGAACAGAAAGTATATCAACATAAAAAAAAAAAATCTGAACACACCATTTTGTAGAGCACATAATGCTCTGTCGAATAACATAACGCGCATTGCCACATTTTATTTTTCATGCCAAATTTTCACTGAAAAAAAATCAAACACTTATGGACCAACGAATACTAATTTTTTCTTTCTTAATTTTGTGTAGATGTTATCGTATTTTCTCGAATACAAGAACTCCCTGAATATAAACGCCCCCCTCCCACCTCCTAAAAATTTAATGTCTTATTTTGAGGATTTGTTTTAATATGCAGATATAAGCACACCTGTAAGTTAGCTAATACCTCTATCCATTCTGAAAGTACAAGCTTGGATTTATACAAGCTGCAAGATTTATGAAGTGCAATGTTATGAATAGAAAAATCAGAACAACTTTAAATTGTCAACATTTTCAACTTGTTTTTATTCTCCATTTTTATGGTATTTCGACTTCGATTAATTTCTGTAATAGTGTAGCATGCAGCTCAGTGCACCTGAGATACTCAGTCCACGGTCAGTCCAGATACTCAATGCTCAGTCCACGAATAATACAAAAGTGTCAGTAAGTTTTGGTTCTTACTAAACGGTTTATTTTATTTTTATTTATTTATTTATTTTATTTTATTTATTTTTTTGTATACTATTTCTCATATTTATTATTTTAACCGGGTACATTTATCTAATGTAATCTAATATAAATAAAATAGAGAACTTGTTTGTGTGTCTGTCTGTCTGTCTGTGTGCGGCCTAGGGACCAGACGAGTGGACCGAGAGTTACCAAATTTTCGTCAGGGGTACCTCGGTCCAACCCCCAAATCAAGACGAAGCGGTTTTTTTTTTCTTTTTTTTTTCAAATTTCGAACCAGGGTCTCATTGGGACGTTTACTGGGGCCGGCCTGGGGTCTGGGCTGAGAGTTTCCAAATTTTTGTCATGGGTACCTTGGTCCAGGCCAAGACGAATGTTTTTTTTTTTTTTTTTTTCAAAATTCGAACCAGGGGGGCGTTTACCGGGACTGTAAAAATAGTAGAAAATGATTGATATTAGTGTTGAATTCATAGTTTTCGCGGTCGCTGAGATCAATGGTGAAACCGATCGCATTCATACCATTCGGCTGCGGGCCTGAGGTCACCGGGGGGAGGAAACCCAGACATATAAAAATATCCAAAATTACCGATATTAGTGTCTAAACCATAGCTTTCGCGGTCGCTGAAATGAACGGTGGTACTTCCACAGGCATTGGCTTCCAAATACAATCCCCATGCAAAGAATGGGTATATTCAACTAGTCGTAAAAATGAAGCTGAAAGCTAGAATTATAAAACAACTTTAACAAAATAATAATAATAATAAGTAAATAGCGACTATGCGATTATGAGTCCACCCTCTTCCTCCAAAGAATTTTAGGCTAAACATTTTGAAAAAAGGGACCGCTTATATTCTCGTAAATGCAGTGTGTTATGTGTAAAATTATCAAAAAAAGAAGTTTTACCTAGCGAGACTCACACGTTGTTCGTGTTCCTAGAAATTCACAATATTTCACGAAGGAGCCTCTACAAAAACAAGTTTACCCAGAGGTCTGTTTTCAGTTTTAGAACCTTTGAATCTAAAGAAAAAGATGACTTCATAAAGTGATTCGTTCGTGACTTCACCTGTTGAGAAAGGTCACAATAGAAGTGACTGAAACCGTTTCGAGTAACACTTAAAGACATAACAAAGAAGATTGATCCATACTACCATTTTTTAAATAGTAGTAAAAATGTATCAATTACTTTCTTCAAATAAATCAACCTGGAAGGCGTCCTTGCCCATAGGTGGGCGTGCTACTGACTAAAATAAACTGTGAAATTGTGAATAAAGCACCATATACAGGGTGGTCCAAAAGTAGGTGTACACCCATGCATTGATCAAGTATAACGTTCTAGCTTATAGGTTTATTTGCTTCGGCTGTTCTGAGCTTGAGATATAAGTAAAAAGACATTAAGAACAAATAATAAAGAAACTAAGTCTACCGGATTGATAACAATAAGAAATGATATAAAAAGCAATGAGTTGATCAGTACGGGACTGTATACCTACTTTTGGGCCACCCTGTATATAATGACCATTTACAATGACAATAACAAACTTCACAGACACTTTTTTTTTTTTTTTTTGTCTTCTTTACTCATATTCAAGATTTCTACGTTGTTGAAAACTAAATAAATATGCAAATTAAAATTATTAACAGAATTATCAAAATGAAAAGGTTCTTTAACAAACTATCCATTGCTTCCCATTCTATACATGATTACTTACCCATAAACACAGTTTGCAGGTGATATGGCGCTTGTTGCGCAATCTGAAGAGAAAATCAAGATATTAGAAAACATAAGGAAGGACTGTGGGTGATTGGAACGAAGCAGTCGGTGTCAGATATAGAAGAAGGAAGAGAGAAAATGGAACAAGTCTAGATTTCGATATGTGAGTAGGATTATTAGTGATGATATGAAGTGTTAATGGGATATAAAAGCAAGGATAGGAATGGCGAAAGAAAGTTTTCGGAGGGAGAAAATACTATTTTGTGGGAGCTTGAATAAAGAGTTGAGAAAAAACACTCATAACATGCTTCGAGTGGAGTATTGTTCTGTATGGATCAGAAACATGGAAATTACTCAAAAATGATGTAAAGCGACTGGAAGCTTTCGAAATGTGGGTGTAGGGAAGAATGGAGAGAATTAACTGGATCGAGCGGAAAACAAATGAGAGGGTGTTAGAAATGATGGGGTAAAAAAGCAACAGCTTTAGATATTATTAAGAAGAGGAAGATAAACTGGTTGGGACACTGGTTGAAAACTAACTGTATTATGAGGGACGTACTAGAGTATGGTGGTAGGAAAGAGAGGGAGGGGGCGAAGGAGACTAGAATTAATGGACGATATCAAAACAGAAAAATCGTACGTGAAGACGAAAAGGTTAGCAGAAGAGAGTGGAGCATGAAAGCTTTTCAGCTGTAGCAGGTGACTTGCCAATAATGGAAGAATGCCTATATGATTGTAATGATGAGACCCATAATTAAAACAAGGATAACGTAATAAGGAGGTACCTGCTGAAGGTAAAATCCTACCCTGAAATGATCATTGAATACACCAGCGGTCCAATAGAATCTTTGTTTCTTTCTTAAAAATAAATCTTCCACCCTATCGAAAAGTACTCCTATTGCATTTGTTTGTGATAAGAATGTTACAAAATAGAGGATCTGCCCATGTGTATCTTCATCCTATTATAGCAATGAAGTCACAAAAACAACA
The DNA here is from genome assembly GCF_964235325.1 of Thermobia domestica. Classification (NCBI taxonomy): domain Eukaryota; kingdom Metazoa; phylum Arthropoda; class Insecta; order Zygentoma; family Lepismatidae; genus Thermobia; species Thermobia domestica. The sequence continues at coordinate 18,081,297 of NC_137454.1, read as the reverse complement.
AACAATCGGCCCGTCTGATTGGTTGTTGTCGTTTCTGCCATCGTCTGATTGCTACTTTCGTTTCCGCCATGATTGTTGGCTCAAAACATTGGGATCCTATTGGGCGAAGTGGGTAGAGTAGGGGTGGCAAAACTGTGACGTATGGCTTCAAGATTTTGTTGTAAGGGCAGATATTCTTTTATAAGATCCTTGGTTTGTGAGACATATCCCCAAAGTGTACTTCTAGACGGGGGGCGGGGAGGACATATCACACCGTACAAGCAGATCTAAGAGAAAGACTTGAACAACAGTAACGCTCACTTATTCCTCATTTTACGAAATATTTTTAGAGAAAACTTCATACAAATTAACACCACTGGATACCAACACCTAACAATGTTTCCGTTCTTAACGTTTCAAGAAGGTTGAGAAGATGCGACAAGTAACTGGTGAATTCAATCCTTTAGATTTCAACAGACAATTCCAAAAACGAAATATTTTGCGTGATAATGCCACATTTTCTATTTCGATATTTGTTCCTATAAAATGAAGTTCAGAAAACGTTATCTTTTTCTTTCTCTCCCCTCCTTTTTTACCTTCACACTCTAAATCCATCGAGTGAGCTGAAGACCCTTTTGAAACCTAAATATTTACATTGCAGGGTTTTGCTTTATAGTAGTCATTGGAATGTCTCATTGCCAAGATTAAAACAACACTGAAATTCTTGGTTCAAAATCAGCGACTATTTGGTACTTATCATTTTTATTGTACTTTGGCAGCAAAAATTTCTTTAATATAAAGAAGGTTAGGCAAATTTTTACTTTGACTCCAACTGTGACTTCAACCGATTCATGTGATCCGGTTCCCGGAGCAGTTTAGGAATCATTCCTAAACTGCTCCCGGAACCGGATCACATGAATCGATTACAATTACTAACACAGTGAAAGTAATGTACGATGTTAAGAATTATACTATAAGTACAAGGGCCACAATGTTACTATACGATGTTAAGAATTATACTATAAGTACAAGGGCCACAATGTTACTATACGAAGTTAAGAATTATACTATAAGTACAAGGGCCACAATGTTACTAAACATCAATTCAGGTGAAGCGGTGACTATGAATTTTGAGATCTAATTGGGGGGCTACCGCCCCCCAACCCCCCCGCTCAAGTACCATAAAAACATCCAAAATAATAATAAATAATCACACCACTACTATAAAGCTAAGATAAGAAGGGAAAAATTTAAAAAAAAAAACACTCGTCTCTAATCATAAATCAGTGCATGACAAAGAAAAAAAAATTACATCTCAACAAGACAATAGGACAAGCAGCAGCAAACCAAATACTTTGCCTAATACTCAAATGCAAAACAAATCAAGAATAAAAATAATATGAATTAAAAAAGAAAACACTCACCATTTCGCCATAGGAGAAATCTCATGAATAATGAACTCATAACTGCTGATTCCACACACGAAAAAATAAGATACCAAGAACTCATGCACAATACTCAACATTACTGAAAAATGTTTCTTTCCGCACACACGTCGTTTTATTAAACCGAGCACACTTGCTATTATTACAAACAAGAAACCAATAAACGTCCACTTTTAGAATACGTCGAAAATATCTTCAGTTTAGACCACAACTATGATAGGTTTTCTCTAACTCAATTCAACCAATTCAATTACGCGCTCCCGCATGCCACAAACAGCTGCACACACATACATGCACACAGAACATGTGACTACTAACCAACTACCATATGACTACACAAACACCTAGTGGGAAAAATATGAACTAAGACGTCACACCAAAAGCACGAACAGTTCTAACAAGTGACTCACGCACAAACAGTTCCAGGAAGTAACTGAACCTATAAGAACCGATTAAAGTCACAGTTGGAGTCAAAGTAAAGACTTACCGAAGGTTATTCTCTCTATTCAAGATTTCCCTTAGTTCCAAAGTTAGTGAAGAAAGAAAAAACTGACAGTTACATGCAAGGGTTGTTTAGGATTTAGATTTCTGGGCTTTCGGCATTTATGGCCATGTTAGCCCGTCACGTATAAGGGATGACGTCCCTTGGCGAGCACACTATCCGGGGAAAGGATTGGGGAAGGAAGGAAGTGGTCTGGGACCTATAAGTTAGCTACAACCCCGACAATTTGCCTGGTGTGAAAGAGGAAAACCTCATTTAGGATGCCTGGCCTGATAAAGCTTTTTACACTTTTTCGACCGAGTGCCTCGAACCCGGAACCGCTCGCTCAGACGTGTTTTTGGCACGTCACAAACTCAGAAGTGTTTTTGGCACGTCTAACATGCAATGCAAAAACATTACAACAATAGTAAAATTCAGTTGTAATTGTTAGTGCTGCCATTTACAATTGTAATTTATGATATATATTTTGCACTAGTATTCTGACTAGTACGTGGGGTCTCTGGTTCAACCCCCAGCCAAGTTTGTGGTTGACAACATCGTGTTCGTTGGTTTTCTGTGGGTAGCCCCTTTTCTGCCACGTTCTCATTCCACCAATTTTTATATAATTTTTGTTATCCTACAAATGCTTTTCAATATTTGTGGGTGATTATAATTAACCTGAAACCAAAATTTCTTCCACCAAATCAAACATCTTAAAGAAGGAAGAAAAAAAAGTTTAGTTGTTATTGTTAACAAATATGTGCCAGACTATCTGTGTTAAAGTATGATGAATCTTAACAAAAAAAATTAGCTACTTACCAATAACTCCTCCCTTGAAAAATTTAAAGATTTTGACGTTTCGAACTCTCAGCTGGTTCCTTCCTCAGTGCCAAGGTAAAAAGGATTAAAACGGAAAGGAGATAAAAGGAGTAAAACCAGGAATACATACCACTATATAAAAGTAACGTACAAAAAAGATCCTGAGATGAACAGAGCAGAGTGAAAAAAAAGAATGAACTGAATAAAAAGAACGCAGTGTAGATGTTAGGCCAGTATTGCCAGATCCAAAGTATGCATCAAAGGTAGGTACCCAAGTCCGATCAATGTTGCCAGTATCAAGGTTCAATGCAGGTTTGTATTTATGAATAAAGAACGATTCTTCAATTCCCCCCTTTTTTTCTGAACTTATTACCTTTACCTGTTTTATATTATGTGAATGTTGTTTTAGATGAAGCGCTAAACCCAACATGCCTTCTTCTTGTGACTTTTTTTTGATTGTCTAACATGTTCCTTTACACGCGTGTTAATATTACGTTTAGTTTGGACAATGTATGAGGAATCACATTCGCAATGGACGCGGTATATACCTGCCTTATTTAATGGATCGACCAAATAGCTTTTAAATCCAGTGAGATGTTTTTGTAAACTTTTGGGGGGAATACTTGAAGCAGAATACGTTGCAAGAATACGTTGAATTTTTGTTGAAAGTTGTGGAAAATAAGGAATTCCAATCCAAGTTTTTGCTTCTTTGGAAGTTACCGTTTTGGGACTTGCAGCGATCTACGTGTTTGATTAACCATTTTTGTAAAATACACAGCTTATAACTGTTTTCTTGTCCTATTTTATATAAAAACTGTATTTCTTCATTGAGATCTTTTTGACGGTCACAAATTAATAATGCTCTACGAAAGAAGTTCTTCCAAATATTGGCCTTGTACAGTGGCGGATGAGCTGACTGTTGATGTATGTAAGTAGTGCCTGCATTGGGTTTTCGGTATACTTTTGTAATAAATTATTATGTGATCGGGTAATCAATAGGTCTAGAAATGGAAGGCCGTTATCAGATTCACGTTCAAGGGTGAACTTCAGCCTAGGATGCTGATTGTTGAATTGTTCAAAAATTTATGTAAGTGTATTTTCGTCACGAACAAGTAGTAAAATATCATCATCATAACGGTAATATCTAACGTATTTAAATGTGTCCTGCCGTAAAATAGAAGTTTCAATCTGATTTAAAACGATATTTGACAATATTGGGGATAATGTGTTACCCATGGCTAAGCCATCATTCTGAGAAAAGTAATGATCTTCAAACTGGAATATATTAGTTGTTAAAAAAAACCTCAAGTAATTGTAATAAAAAATTAGTTTCATAGGTAGAAGCGCCATTTTGTAATAACCAGGATCGAGTACTATTGATAGTAAGTTCCAGTGGTATGGACGGATACATAACAACGTCTATGGAGGCAAGTAAAATGGTATTGGCATTTACAAATGATGATAATTGTTGTTTTACGTCTAGACTGTTTTTTACAACATATTTAAAACCACTATTGTAACTGCTGAGTTTTTTTATATAACCATTTTGATAGTAAATAAGCTGGATGATTGAAACCTGATATGATCGGGCGAAGGGGATGTCAGGCTTGTGCACCTTCGGAAGACCATAAATAATGGGAAGACTAATTAAATTTGCACGCTTAGAAAAGAAAATCAATCATCTAGGTAGTACCCTTGTTTTCAATAAACGCAAATCAACAAAAATAGAGTCCGATTCACCTGTAAAATTATTTGTTAACCTTACCGATATTGACATATCTAAGAAATTCTATCAGATTTTTAGGTTAGGTTTAAAATTTAGTTACCTTCCGCTTTCCATTCCATTGAAGGAGATAATTTGTTCAGTAGAAAAAGCCGTTGACCTTGCACCTGATATTCATTCCGCGCAATCTATTAGAAATGAATGCTTGGCCAATATCAATACTTTTTTATACTCATACAAAAAGGTAGGACCATATCCAAAATCCAGATATGTACAAGGATTATTACACAATTTAGAAAATTTCTTAATAAACACGATATCTGGTGTTTAAAGGCTGATAAAGGAAACCAATATGTTGTTATGCCAAAACAAAGATATGCTTCCGGTATTTTAAAAATAGCAGAAAAATGTAATTTTGTTTCATATCCCTGTAATCCGTTACCACAGGTTATTAAGAAGGTACAGTCGACAATTGATTCTTCACCACTTTTAACTGACATTGAAAAAGATATGATAAAAATACATGCACCTAGTATTCCCATTATTTATGGTCTTCCGAAGGTGCACAAGCCTGACATGCCCCTTCGCCCGATCATATCAGGTTTCAATCATCCAGCTTATTTACTATCAAAATGGTTATATAAAAAACTCAGCAGTTACAGTAGTGGTTTTAAATATATATACACCCACTCACCTCTCTCTCTATAGCCTATGGATCCCGGAGGTTCAATGCCACGTTCGCAAAAGCTCTCCATTGACTTCTGTCCTTAGCCAGCTGGATCCAGTTTCTACTTTGTATTCTTATTTCTGCGAGATCCATCTTAATATTGTCCTCCCAAATGCGCCTAGATCTTCCTAATAGTCGTTTTTCGATTGGTCTTCCAGTTAAAACTTTGAAAGTGTTCCTACTTTCTTCCATTCTGACTACATAATCTGCCCACGTGAGCCTTCTAGACTTAATGACCCTAACAATGTTTGGTAAACCGTATAAATTATATAGTTCCTCGTTATGATGTTTCCACCATTCCCTATTCCCGTTCCTTTTGGGTCCGAATATTCATCTCAGGATTTTATTCTTAAATACCTTCAGTCTGCGTTCTTCCCACAAGAGTAAGCGAGTATGTTTAGCAACCATACAGAGCAACATGCATGATTATCGTTTTATTTATTTTAAGCTTCAAATTCCTCGACAGAATTCGCGACGACAAAAGATTTTAAACTGAATAATACGAATTCCCTGCTTTCAGTCGACATTTAATTTCTTCTTGGATATGATTTTGGTCTGTTAACATTGATTCTGGATATTTGAAAGTATCTACTTTGTCGAAAGTATTATTTGATATTTTGACACATCCATAATTTGCAGTGTTACGATCCCGGCGATCTTCCTTGTATTTAGTTTTCTCTGTATTTACGTCCAAATTTATGTTCCTGTGAGTGTTTAAGACCTCTGTATTTCTTTCTATTGTTCTCCTGTCATCCCCTATTATATTTACATCATCAGAGTACGCAATGACCTCGTGAATACCATTCAGCTCTAGGGCCTGGTTACTGTCTGATGAAATACACTGCATGGAAACAACGTATAGTACGTTACACAGTATTCAAGCTACGTTAATATCTCATTAATCTTAGCAATGTTCAACTCAATGTATAAGATGGAAGTTGTACACTCAAAGATTAGTTTAAGTGAAATAGAAGATCATATGTATATCGACTACCTACTGAAGCTATTTTGATATGGACTCACTTACAAATTTGCTATTTTACTTCGAAAATCTCCTTTACAGTGTGGAAAAATTATATTTAACTCGTTGAAAAAAAATATTACAACCATTATCTAATTTGTGGATAGGATGATATAATAGGACTTAAAAGGAACATCTCTTTTATGAATCTTTGGATGACCATAGATGATGGGTAACAAAGTGAACTAGTAACCTTTTAGTGATCTAGCAACAAACTTCTAACATTTGTAACGAAACAATAATTTCGTTGGTGATTTCTACTACTTTTTGTATCGGGTTTTGCTAACTTTATATACAGGGTGTTTCAAAACAACACCGTTTGGGAGGTGATTCCTGACACCAAGATAAGACAAAAAGTATAGACCAACCTGGGTGCACAAATGCTTCCTTTCGGAGTTATAGGCTGCCGAAAACATTGAAAAATGAAATTTAAAGGTCCATAGCTCTAATACTATGGGACCTACCGTAGTCGGGTCAAGACTTTGTTTAGAAACTAGTATGTGACCTATCCAAATATCCATATTTCAGAAACCTGCGGTACTTCCTCAACAATCTTCATAGAGGTAGTTTGTGAGTACTTCAAATTATATGCCCGTTTTCTCCGAATCAGCTCTGAGAAAAATTGCACAATGTAACACAACGCAAAAATCAATTATAACTTCTATGTCTATTATCACAAACTAAATCTCAGGTTTTGCGTTGCTTTTATGCAACTGTTACGGAATTAGGGCCTAGTTATTGTGTTGTGTCTGTCACTTCCTAAAATCCGACACGAGTTACCGTAGAATAAATATTTCTTGATTTACGCTAAATATAAATCCATCCATGTAGTTTCAAGAGTATGTGAAAGCCTTACATTTTAAGTAATTGTAAAGTGTTATGTTCTCGTGAGGTAACGAAACCGGAACATGTTACATTTTGTGGTGAAGTAATAAAACGACAACTAGTTATATTTTAAAAGTAGCAGCCACATCCAAGATTAACAAGCACTAACCCGTTTTATGTCTCCTCGCATTCCTATTCTGATGGTTATTTTTCTGATACGAGGGTTGATCGGAAAGTAAGGTTACCAAGCCTGCAGTGAAACGTGTATATACTATTTCATACAACCAATAGAGCAACAGATAGTACATACATTAGGTTATTTTTCGACATAGTCTCCATATCGGTTAAGGCACTTGTCGCATCGTGGGATAAGTTTGAAGATTCCCTCCTAGTACAAATCTTGTCCTTGCTTGTTCAGCCACTTTTTGTACTGCAGAATAACGTGCACAATGTGACGAACTTCCGAATGACATTCCCAATTCTGTCACCAGATGCCGTAACGGATCCTCCTGTTGTCCTGAATCAGCTTATCCACGCGAACTGTGTTCAAAGCTGTTGATGCCGTGCTGGGTCGGCCATTGCACTCCTCGTCGGTGACGTTGTCTCTACCAGCCGCGAACTTTCGACACCATTCTGCGACATGGTGACGAGATTATTACAGTCTCTCCGTAAACCTCTATCAGCTGTCGGTGAATTTCAGCCGCGGTTACATGTTTTGCCCACCAAAAATTGAATAACTGAGCGAACTTCTTAGCGAGACCAGTTTTCCAAACGAGTCGCCATTTGTGTTTACCTACAACTAGCGCCATGGGTGGTGGATCGGTGAAACTCTGCATACTTGCCAACTCCATGTATTAAAATTACCGCACTCTCTTCATTCCTCTATAACTGAAGAAACTCCAGAAATATCGGCCTTGTAACCTTAGTTTCTGATCCTTTCTCGTATTATTTCAGTGATCAATTCTGTTGCCATCATCTACCAGTGAACGCCATGCAACGTTGCCAGGTCAGGAAACCAAAATATCTGTACATCTATCGTAAAATATCTGTAAGAAAAAAAAATATTTTTTATTAAAATATCTGGATAAATATATGTAATGATTATTTGTATTTATCTCAGCTTTCTGTTACTTTCTCAACACAATAGGTCTATCTAATAGATAATGCCGAAACAGACTAAGTGAAATAATATTTTTTGTAGCATTCAGAAGCGTCACAAATCTCATTATACGCAATAATCGATGTTTTTACTAATCTCATAGTTTAGCACTTTCCAGTCCTTTGTCGACTCATGTTCGACATGCTTTTTGCAGTTTATTTCCTCCAATGTCAAGTGTAGTTGGTTGATTTCTTCGCTACTACATCTACGACTCATATTCGACATGCTTGTTGCAGTTTATTTCCTCCAATGTCAAGTGTAGTTGGTTGATTTCTTCGCTACTACATCTACGACTCATATTCGACATGCTTTTTGCAGTTTATTTCCTCGAATGTCAAGTGTAGTTGGTTGATTTCTTCGCTACTACATCTACGACTCATATTCGACATGCTTTTTGCAGTTTATTTCCTCGAATGTCAAGTGTAGTTGGTTGATTTCTTCGCTACTACATCTACGACTCATATTCGACATGCTTTTTGCAGTTTATTTCCTCGAATGTCAAGTGTAGTTGGTTGATTTCTTCGCTACTACATCTACGACTCATATTCGACATGCTTTTTGCAGTTTATTTCCTCCAATGTCAAGTGTAGTTGGTTGATTTCTTCGCTACTACATCTACGACTCATATTCGACATGCTTTTTGCAGTTTATTTCCTCGAATGTCAAGTGTAGTTGGTTGATTTCTTCGCTACTACATCTACGACTCATATTCGACATGCTTGTTGCAGTTTATTTCCTCGAATGTCAAGTGTAGTTGGTTGATTTCTTCGCTACTACATCTACGACTCATATTCGACATGCTTGTTGCAGTTTATTTCCTCCAATGTCAAGTGTAGTTGGTTGATTTCTTTGCTACTACATCCAGGGCCGGATTTAGGGGTGGTGGTGCAAAGGTGCATGTGCACCCCCTTCGTTGTAAATTTACACTACCCAAAGTGAGAAGCTAGCAGTGAGTTTTGTAAAATCAAGTTTCAGTCAATTTTCTGAAGGTTGAAGGAAAAGGATTCATGGAGAGCAGATACTTAGCATTTCCAGGACAACTCCTCATTCACACCACAGATGCCTGAAGGCATTTAAAAAACTCAAATTTAATTCAAATGTACTGGCTGTTATTTGGTGCACCTCCCTCAGAAAATCCTGGATCCGACCCTGCCTACATCTAGTAAACGATCGTTTTCACTCCTGTTTTAATATATGGCGTTAATGTAGTAGATTTTAACTTTAAAAAATAAATAGTTATATGTCAAACAATGTAATTTGGCAAATTAATTGAGACCTGTTCTGACAACCTCGGGAAGTACAAAATCCCTACAAAAGGTTAAGTTTATATGAGTGTGTTATGTATAACAATACAAAACTAGAAAATATTTCAAAAACAGTATATTACACAAAAAAAAAAAAAAAAAATCATATTTTTAGTGTTGCTTTTTGAAATCTGTTGGTCTGCAAAGAAATTTTTACATCTGGCAATGCTAGCACTATGTAAAAAAGAATTAGGAACATACGTACTTCAATTACTGTCTAACAGATACTGGAAATAGGATTGGTTTCTAAAATAATATCACGGAAGTAATAATCAGAATAGGAATCCTAGCCCACATTAAAAAAGTGGTTGTCAATTTTAACAAAATGAAAAATAAATTATTATAACGAAGGAAAAATGTGATTATGTAATTACGATGATACGATGTGATCTAAATGTGATTATCATGACATAATGTGATCAAAATATGATTATCAAAGATTTGCTACTATCACTGTTCGAATTATATAATTCCCACAAATTACTTCAACCCATGCTGAAGTGTCCAATGATAGAATAAACCCGGCTATACTAATTTTCCTGTATTAAAGATCTATTCGTTGTAGGTATGTGTAAAAGTACTACAAATAAAATCAGAAACAATTGTTAATAATTTTGTGCACTTTTCTTTATTTATAAATAGTAAAAAGTAATAACACTACAATTTCATCATTACCCCACATTTATTTTTTTCCCAATTAAAATCAAAAGTTTAGAATTTTTTTGGAATGTCCATTGTGCTAAAAAAAAAAAAAAAAAAAAAAATCAACAAATAATGCAAAAGCGTTGTTTACCCCTTAATATGCTCATCCCTCACTATATACATATATTGTACTATATTAAAAATTCTACACACATATTTCTTTAAAAGTAATACCATGCATCCATAGGATGATCATAACTTTTTTTTTTCAGCTTAATTATTTTGTATTCCAATATTCTTGTGTTTTCACTAACGCACAACCTAAAAATAATACCACTGCTTTTTAAGTTTTCAGGTACAGTTCCTTCACTAGAATCTTCATGTATATATATATACTGTATATATTGCGAAGTACAAAAGGAAATAAGCTTTATTTATTTATCATATATTAAAATACTTTTCTTAGCTAATACAGGCAAGAACAATTTGGATTCACTGGAAATATTTATGAAACTAAGAATAAGTATGTATAGTCAACTCCAAAGCACATGGCATTTCTGACCATAATGATTATAATTAATTAAGGCACGTTTTTTTTTTATTCTTTCGGAGTCCATTGTATATTACTATAAATATAAGGTGACAATAAACGAACATTTTTTTTTAATTTTATCTTATACAGCAGTCACAGATGAAATAAAATAATGTTAATTTTTGTAAATTTTTGTAAATAGTCATAATGAAATAAAAACAGTCACTGTAATTAAAATAAAATCGGTATGACTGATAGCTAATATATTATGCCATGAAGTACAACTAACTCTTTTTCTTAAAAAAAAAAAGTTTAATATCTTATAAAACGAAATAGAATTTATATTCTGTTGTAAAAGTTTCTGTAATACGTTGAAATTTCTGGATCTAATTGCAGATTATCTAGATCTCGTAGACAAACCCTTCTATGATCGGAGTGCAACGACCTCCTTGATCGGGAAGATTGATATGACTGAGCAGATTGGCTTGTTGAAGATTCTTGAGACGATTTTGTTGAAGCCTGTAAAAACAAACAAACAGATCATATTTTAATTTCTATCATCTTGTTTAAGTTTAGTTCATTCTATAATATGATTTAAAAATTAAAATTTTGCAACTATATTATAAATATTTTATATCTTACGCAACTATACAGGGTTTAGCATAAACGATTCATTGGGTTTCAAAGCTCTGTTGCCATGGCCTCCCAGGTCGCCAGATCTTGAGCCACGTGATTTCTTCCTGTGGGGTTATGTTAAGGACAAAGTTTATGTACGCCCAATGACAACAAAGCTGCAAGAACTGCAGGAACGCATCAGTGCTGCTGTGACGGACATTGATTGAAACATGCTAGTGAACGTATGGACGGATCTGAATTACCGTTTTAAAGTGTGCCGGCTGACCAAGGGCGCACACATTGAACATTTGTAAAATGTACCAGAAACTTGGTAACTGTATGTATCTTTTCATGTCCTTGCATGAGAACCAGAGAAACGTAACTCCAAAAATGCGATTTCCGTTTTCTTCGTGTTTGGACATAATTTTGAAAGCCCCACGTGGTATAAATGGAACGTAACGCCATCTGTTCTCCTTGTCGATCATCTTTTGAAATGCAGCTCAATTACCATACTATTAAAAACATCTTTTTTTTTTTTTTTTTTGTCAGAAAATAATATATTTGTTCTGTCGCCTGTAAACCTACGAAAATGGAGTTAAGTTTCTCTGGTTCTCATGCGACGATGTATCACCCGTCTTTGTACGTGGTATACTTGTAAATAAACAGTACTTTGAAACCCGACGAATCATTTAGGCTAACCCTGTATTGGTGGGTGAGAAAAGAACACTTTTAGATATTATTAGGAAGAGGAAGAGAAACTGGTTGGGACATTGCCTAAGAAGAGATTGTATCATGAGGGACGCCCTGGAGGATATGGTGGCGGGAAAGAGAGGGAGGGGGCGAAGGAGACTACAATTAATAGATGATATTAAAACAGAAAGATCATACGCGAAGACGAAAAGGTTAGTGGAGAACCGTGGAGCATGGAAGCTTCTCAGCTGCGGCAAGTGACCTGCCAACAAAGGAAGGCCTGCTACCTATGATGATGAACCTTGTATTATAAATAAATATACTTTTATCTGTTAGTTGGCTAGTAGTGAATATTTTAGTTCTAGCTGTATTTCATGCACGTTTCATGTATGTTTCTGTAAGCTTTTCTTTTTCGAGAGAATGCAATTTCCTGAGGTCAAACCCTGAACCACTTCCTTCGCTGCATCTTTATTTTGTTATTCTACTTCTGTATATGCTAGTAAATACGAAAATTCATTTTTAGTCCAGATTTGTATAGAACAAGGTTTGATTTGATTTGATTTATTTGCGTTCATTTGACCATACAGAGTACACAAATTTGTACATATGGTATAGAACATGTCATTTCACAATAATACATTGGTTAAATACAGAGTTAATAAACACATACAAATAAACTATAAGCATACGATATAAAACTAAATTTTTTTACAATAAAAGAAGGAAAAAATAAATATTTGTTATTTAATCTAATGGTTAAAATATATCTACGTACTAAGTTTTATTGCCTTCAGAAATAATAAAGAATTATTCACCTATATACTCATCTACAGAATAATAAGATTTACAAATTAGCATATTTTTAACCTCTCTCAAAAACTTTATATCATCTTTTAAGTATTTCAATTCTCTTGGTAATTTATTATATAGCACCGCACCTCTATAAAATGTAGTTTTTTCAAACATACTTGTTCTGTGTGACGGTATTACAAATTTATCACAGTTTCTAGTTTTATATTCATGTACGTCGGCATGCGTTAAGTAGTTATCTATGTTTTTTCTCACTAATTTTAATACCTCATATATATACAAACTCGGTATCGTAAGCAATCTGAGTTCACGAAATTTACTTCTACAACTACTACGAAAATGGGAATGTGTAATGATACGGATTATTTTCTTTTGTAATCTAAATATTGTAAACAAATCATTAGTGACACCCCAGAAGGCAATACCATACTGTACTCGGGAATAAAATGACGCATAATATAATGAAATTAAAGTGTCTAGGTTAAGAACAGAGGAAAGTGTATAAGCCATATAAACAATAGAAGATAAATTTTGGCATAAATTGTTTATATGATGTTTCCATTTAAGTTTGTCGTCTAGGTTTAATCCTAAGAATTTAGTATTTGAAGCACATTCCACATTATTATTATTAATTGTAAACGAAGGTTTAATTGGTGATGAATTAGTTGGGAAAAAATATAAACATTTGGTTTTTTCGGTGTTAATAATTAAGTTGTTGTGGTGTAACCAAGTTTCGAGCTCTCTTGCTGTTATATTTACATTATTTTGCAGCTCAGTTAAATTACTTCCTTTTACAAGTATATTTGTGTCATCTGCATACAGAAATAACTTACCATGAGTGATATAAAGTGGTAGATCATTAACATATAAAAGAAATAATATTGGTCCTAAGACTGATCCTTGAGGAACTCCTATGTTAACCATAGAAGGTGTTGATCTGTGAGTTTCGATATACAAGTTGTCTTCATTAATGAAATTTATCTCTACAAATTGTTGTCTATTTGTAAGGTAAGTTTGAAACCATTGGTTAGCAACACCCCTTATTCCATATGCATTTAATTTACTTAAGAGTAACGAATGGTTGACACAGTCGAAAGCTTTACTTAAGTCACAAAATATAGATAGTGGGTATGATTTACTTTCTATTGAGTCTACTACTTCTTGCAAGAAATGAAGGGCAGCTGTAGATGTGGATCTATTTTTAAGAAAACCATGTTGCGAGTCAGATAAAACATTGTTACGTTCCAAATGCGTAATTAATCTATTTTTCATTATGGATTCTATAATTTTCGAAAATTTAGAGGAGAGAGCTATTGGTCTGTAATTTTCGCATTTCTTTTTGTCACCCTTTTTGTGTAATGGTTTTATAAGGGCCCATTTCAGGCTGTCTGGGAATATACCTTGTGAGAATGAGTCATTAATTATGTGAGACAGAGGCTGTGCAATTGCGTGGATACATCTTTTGATTATAAATTCCGGGATGTCATCTGGACCCCTTGATGATCCGTATTTAAAATTCCTTACTACTGATATTATTTCCGAAGGATTTGTTGGAATTATAAATAAAGAACTACTTATTTGATTAATTCGATTAGGGTTATTCTTAATATCATTCGATGGTGTTTGCGATTTAAGTAGGTTAGTAACTATGTTGCTGAAGTAAGAGTTGAAAAGCTCAACAATAACATGAGGGTCTTTACAGTTTTTGCCGTTCGCGAGTTTTATTTCAGTATTTTGAACATGTTGTGGTTTTTGATTTGTTTCTTCTTTAATTATTTTCCAGGCCATTTTGGTCTTGTTTTCTGCATTAGAAATTATATTATTATAATAGGACTTTTTGGCTTGTTTTATTACCTTTTTATATATGTTTTTATAATTTTTACAGTAAATCTTAATACTATTATCCTTAGTAGTTTTGCTAAGATGATTTAGTGACTTCATCTTTTTACTACTCACTATTATACCTTGCGTCACCCATTTCTTTTGTTTATTGTTCTTGATTGTAAACGTTGCGTATGGGAAACACTGATCAAATATCAGCTTAAATTTACTGAAAAATATACTAAACTTATCGTTCACCGAATAAGATGATTTTGACATTACACTTGACCAGTCCTCGGATTCAAGATACTTATTAAATTGTAAAATATTGTCTTCACTGAAATTTCTTTTTCTCATTTTTATTATTTTTGAACAGCCAGTTTTTTTGTTTTGTGGATTAACTAACACATTTGCATTGTAAGAGTTCACAGTGGCTATTTGTGCCCGATGATCAGAAAACCCGCTATTGAAAACATTAACGAAGCAATAGAATTTCCTTTTGTTTATAATCACCTGATCGATGGCAGTTTGTGAATTTTCCGTTATTCGCGTTGGTTCATTAACTATTGCTTCTAGATTATGGCTAAGTAGTAATATTTTCAATTGACCATCAATAGAATTTTGGTCTAAAAAATCAATATTTATATCACCCACTACAACTACATCCTTCGTCTTTGTTTCATAATATGAAAGAATATTTTCTAAATTTCTGATAAAAATATTTACATCACTCTCTGGGGTTCTATATATACATATAACTACTACCTTATAAGATAATAATTCAACAATGGATGCCTCAAAATGTTTATCTATGTTTAGGTTTTCAAATTTCGTTACCTTTTTAATTAATACATCTGATCGTGAAAATATACAGGATCCTCCCTGTTTCATATTTGTTCTACAGTAACTTGCAGATAGGTTATAATTAGGAATATTAATAATACCAAGTTCATTTTGTTTTCTCCAATGTTCTGTTAAGCAAATTAGACTAGGTTCCTGCATATTTTTAAATAAAATTTCCAGCATAATTTTCTTTGTTGAGCTAAGCCCTTGTACATTTTGATGAAAAATCTCTAGTTGACTATGTTGAGTAGAGGTTAAGACACTATTGGACTTTTGTTTCGCCATAAAAGAATGATCGGAATCATTATAATGTGCTATAGAGGAAACATGAGTCTCATATGAGGGAGTGACAGTATTATTATTCTTTTGTTTAGGAAATTGGAATTCAGGATTAGCAACGCGAATAATAGTTCTTGGATTTTTTGACCTTTCTTGAGTGCCGGTGAGGTTATTAATACCCTTGTCCGCAATCATAGTATCATTTGTAGAGGCCAATTTCGTATTGAAATAATGACTTTTATTTTTGCCGTCAGCTAGAGTAAAAATATTGCATTCCTGAATTTCAATTTCGATACCATTCAGTTTTTTTGAAGCCTCTTTGATTGTACAGTATGTAGTATCATGCGACAAAGTACATTTTTACCTGCGTTATTTAAATGTAATCCATGGTGTGTAAAATGATACCTTGGAAAACGACTGGTGTTTATAAATTCCACATTTTTGAAATTTTTACCTATGCATTCAGCATTTTTATTGAATTCAAAAATTTGCCTATTCAAGGTTCCATTTGGACGATGCGGAAAATCGTATCTATAGGGAACGGTGACCACAACCGAGTTTATTTTTTTCTTATTCAGACATGCTAAAGTAGATTCGAGGGCACATAGTGTTTCTGTTTGTGGGAGATTATTTGTGGGGGATTGTGGAAAATTATTTGTACCAGCAAGGAGAACGACGAAATCATCATCGGTTAAATTTGCAGATAGTTTGTTTATATCTTCACACACTTGTTCAAGTTTGGCATTTGGCTTTACAATGGAACTTACCGATATATTGTTACTGAGGTTTTGGAGTGTAGATGCACAGTTTTTTCCCTGACTGTCGCTTAAGATTAATATGGTCGGTTTTCTGTCAGCTGTTTTAGACCTATCATTGAATTTTAGAGAATGTGTACTAGGAATTAATAAATCAGCCCTTGTAGTCACCGGTACTTTATCCACTTTTGATGATTCACACATTTGTTTCGACATTCTTTTAGGCGTTTCTTCATAATCATTCACTAAACATGCTTTAGACGCATATGTGTTTGAAATAGCACTGTAATTTTTGTGTGGATCATGTACAGGGGGACATATTTGTTCATTGTTTGTTTCGGTAAGTCTGCTTCTGTGGATGTATGTGTTTGGTAACGTACAAGGATACACTAAGTCATTGTTTACAGCAATATTAGTTGTGTTGCCGAGGGTAGTATGGAGTTTCGATGCATCTTTGCCATTCACATTTGACCCTTGTACTGGAGAGGGAGTTTGACACTTTGTTGTCTCTTCCAGTCTGCTACTACTGATCAGATAATTACTCTAAAAACACCAAAAGAACATTCGCCACTGGAGTTCATGAGTATTATCTTTACAGTAATTCTATTACTAAAATTTTACTTCATACAAATTGAGGACTAAAAAGAAGTATTTGAACTTACCAGCACACAGAATAGTAAAACAAAGAGGTTTAGGTCTTGATCTCGGGAAATTTCATATCATTGAAAAAGCACATTGCAGCATACATGAGTGAAATATAGGACAAACCTAAGATGTCAACACAACTAACAGGTAAAAATATCTCCATTTATTTATTTTCCTTATACACTCTTCCCAAAATACATAGTATGTCCTAATTCTTTGTATCTTTGGCAATCAAATAAACGGAAAGGATTCTTACTCTCTTGAAAGAAAATGACATGTTTTGTTACAAATATGCGGAACAAAACAGCACATACTTTGGAGAAATATTTCAGGTAAATAATAATAATAATAATAATAATAATAATAATAATAATAATAATAATAATAATAATAATAATAATAATAATAATAATACAAATTAAAATGTTCGAAAAATTCGTCGCCATAATCTGAGTCTCTCTAAATTAAAGTTGGCAAATGTGCAGCGAAATTTAGCAAGACGAGAGCGAATTTGTCGGCTACGAAACTAAGATTCTTTGACAGAAATAAGTCTGTTTTAATTTTAGTAACCGTATAATCTGCACAATCCTGATACATGTATTTCAATTCTACAGCTAAACAATTGACAAGACAGAAAGAAAGAAAAAGAGAGACAAATATGCATTATTTATATACGCTTACCAAGTATATATTAAACAACCTACGTTTATAGAAAGAAGCAGCTGTGTGCTGTCTGTAGTTACTTAGAACCGAAAATCTTTAGTTCAAATTCACCGGTAATATTAATCATTATTATTATTCTTGTAATTAATTTTGTATTCACGTGGAAAAGAAATATTTGGCAACTAAAGAACACAATATTTCAAAAATATAAATTCTAGTGTTGGATTAACTCTATAATTGCCTCAAAAATCTGTGTGAAATTCAAATTTATGTCTTACTCCAAATAATCAAGGTTAGTTTTAAAAAAAAGACAAAGAAAAGTCACGAAAACAAAAGGGCGGCCGTACATTGGCCAGAGGACAGAACAGTCAAGTCAAGATACAGCAATGCAACAAAGTCCCATCCACATATTGAGTCAACCACGCACTAGACAAAGACCTCTCCATGTGTGATTGTGACATACACTCAATGCACTCAGGTTTCTTTCTCTTTGGCTTGGTTGTCCTGCCTCTATTCAATGTATGACCGGTCTAATGATTCCGAATGGCATGAAATTGAATCTTTATTCTGAACAAACTTTTAAATAGATAAAAAAAATAATAGCTTTACCTCAAGCACCCAAGAAAGTGCATTTCCACAAATGGTTTCGATGTTGGAGATAAAGTTATTGATCTTTATATCTAACTGATATGCATTCCATTATTTCTTTAAGAACCTACAACCTTTTAAATACATTATTTTCTATTTACATTAAACATTATTCATGGGTAAGTACTTCTTTTTTTATCCTTGAAATCTAAAATGGACATTTGCAATTATTTTTTTTCCTACTATATTAGCTTCACTATACTTTTCAATTCTACGCATAAATGTTCATCAATAAATTATTTTGTTTCTTCAGGAATCTAATGTTTCTTTATATATGATAAATGAGGGGAAATAACAATTTTCATATGACACCAATTCTTCTATACGTTGATTTTATTTATTTATTTATTTATTGTCATTCGTTGTGTATTAAAGTTTCTGTAATTGAAGGAAAGTAGTAAAATACTAATAAAGTATGAACAAACATAAAGTACTATAACTTTGTTGCTGTTTATACATCCATGTCTGAAAATATGGAATAGACCGTACATAAAATTGCTTTCTCCTTCCCCGTTTTAAGTACGATAGGAAAAAAATCAGAAATCTTACATTTGTAAGAATTATCATGCACAACATAATTGAATGAAAATTCTAAAAGTAAAATACAATACCATGGATTAAAGAATGTAGTCCTCGTTATATTTAGACTGATTATTACGAGAAGTAGATATGTTAGATATGTGTTCAAAAGGTAATTATGATACCCATAACATCTAAAATAAAATTCAGCAGTTTTTTCATAAGCAAAGTCATTATTTGGACATAATTCTATTTTAGTGTAGTTTGATTGTCTTACACTGAAGATATCTAACCAAAAATCAAATTTTTACAGTACATAGTGATACATCTTGGACACATTAAGGAAACGCTACTCACACGAACAAATAGCATACTACAAATCCAAAGAAGTCAATGATTCCACTCAAACTAAATCTGTGAAGGAAAAACAAAAAAGTAAATTGATAATTTCTTTTATTCTGTTCTTACCGAAAATTCGGAATTTTCCTTAAATACAAATTTACCCCAATTCCGGTACCGTCCAAGAATACTGAGATTCTATAAAAGGTTATTAATATAAAGATCAAGAACGTATTTTCTTCTTAAGTGCACAAAACTGTATGTGCTTGCAGTCAAAATTTTATGTACTAGGTACATGACAAAACAATACTTTTCTTTATAAAATAAAAGTGGAATCAAAGAACCTATTCTAAATGCTAAGAACACACCTCTTTTTCACGTCCGTCTAAACATCTGGAAGAAACCACTGTATTAGAAATATAAAATTATTCTTCGAACAATATTAAACCTAGGGAAGGCAACTATGTGAAGGATATCGTATTTCAATAAATGAGCAGGGTGTGAACGATAGGAATCTCGGCAGAAATTAGCTTTGGGCGGGTGTGTGAGAGTGTTACTTTTCCAAGTTTTAGGTACTGTAATTAGTGACTCGCATTATTATTATTATTATTATTATTATTATTATTATTATTATTATTATTATTATTATTATTACTCGTGTTTAAAACCAGTACAATTTTACTGTTTATAATTGCGAAAACTGGACAATATTTTTATATTTGACTTGCTGGAAAATAGATCCATGTTACCGTACATAATTAGACACTACTATAAATCATTGAAAATAATATAATGCTATATAGTTCACTTCTATAGTTTTAAACTTTATATTGAATTTTCCTAATGTTGGAACAAGACAAGAATATGTTAATAGATATAATAGAATATATATATATATTTCGTATCTTCACGATGAACTGAAACCAAAATACATAAAACATGTATTGAGTGTCCAAAAATGGCGCGCACCCACTACAAAGCACTATTCTACAAATGAAAGTAAAGCAATATATTATATAAAAAATTGTATACCTTTCGGGTTCTGGTGTGGAGTCACCAATTGTACTATGTAGCAACATCGCAGACAAAGAACTATAGAGATGTACCAATCCATCAAATAGTTACATCTATTTTTTCCAGGTGGCAGTTAAAGTTGATATACGTTGATATTAGCACTGCTAACTAGCAGGTGGATGTACCTGCTTGATGGATTCATAGAACAATCCTAATGGTTCCAAGTTAATCTGCGACGTTGCTGTATAGTAAAATTTTGATTCCCCATAGGGGCTGAAGGAAACCCTGTAGAGTATGTCATTTACCTAGGTATATAGCACTTTCACTTTATTTTGACTTGAAGAGTAGCACTCTGCTGTCCGTGGGTGTTAGGTTTAGAAACCTCCATATATATCCTCCTCGCCTGCCTAGTGGCTAGTGGGCCGCGGTGGCTCAGTGGTAGAGTGTTCACCTCTGTTGCATGGGGTCCTCGGTTCGATCCCAGCTCGCACCAAGTAAACTTTATGGTGGACAAACACTGCGTGCGTGGGTTTTCTCGGTGTTCTCCCGTTTCCTCCCACTTTCTTCATTCTACCATTCCATTCATTTCTCATCATCACCGTCTCCTTTAGCCTAGCCGACATAATTGTGGACGTAAAACTTACAGGTTTCATTTTATTACCTCGTGCATGTAGCGTCTCTAATGCATGTGGTCCCTATTCGATTCTCGGTGGAAGAGCACAAAATAATTAATTTAAGAATTATTCATTTTCATTAATTATCCGTCTCCTTTAGTCTAAAGTACGTAGCATTAAACTAAAAGATTTAATTTAATTTCAATGAGAAAAAATCAAGGGAATTAACAAATTACTTTACAATAATGGCCCTTGCTTATATTTATACGTATAAATTATGATGGATTTAAAGTCAAAATAAGTAAGTAAACAATTTTCTTTATCAAAATTTATACGTTCCAATGTGCTACTTTCTGATTTCACGAAGTGCTGTATTTGGCTGATAGTTGTTCCCAATACTACAAATTATTATTATTATTGTAGCAGTTTTAAAAATAAGGGGTCACAGTGGCTTAGTGGTAGAGTACTCATCTTTTAGGCGCGAGTTCCTGGTTCGATTCAAGGAACGAGCTCCTTCGTGGCTAAGCAGTTAGCCTGCGCCTTTGGCGTGAGAGACCCGGGTTCGATTCCCGGCGGGAGCTCATGTGGTTCGGATTCCAGGTTAATCAGTACGATATAGCTTCGCTGATGAAAGAGACGTTAAAATCAACTCAACACGATTCCAGCACCCGCTAAATGAGGTTTGTGATGGACAAATACCATGTTCGTGACAAATACCGTGTTCATGACAAATACCAGTTTTATTAGGGTTCTTTCCTTTCCTCCCATTCGTCATTCTATAATTATCATTCACATCATCATCACCGTCTCCCTTAGCTTCGGTACGTAATCATGGGGCGCTAAACAAAAAATAAATAAATTTCCTCTTGATCAGGTGATAAAAATAATAAATCCAATTCTTACATTATCTTGTTAATTCTAAAAACAAAACGTTGAGAGAGAGATATCAAAATCAAATTATTCAATGAATCAGAGCTTCCTAAATAGATTAAATTCAGTCAAAGATCTTGGAGTTACATTTGATACGAAACTAACATTTAATAACCATATAGAGAACATACTTAATGAATCTCTCAAGATGTTAGGGTTCATAATTAGAACTGGAAAGGAATTTAACAATAGTCCTACACTAACAAAATTAATGTATTATGCCTATGTCCGATCAAAACTGGAATATGCTGCTGTGATCTGGAACCCATCGCAACAGCAATACAGACATGAATTGGAAAAGGTCCAATCTAAATTTATCAAATACTTGATGTACAAGACAACTGGAATCTATCCATATTATGAAAATTATCTAACATTAATAGACAACTTCTGTATCCCTACACTTGAACAAAGGCGAAACGTAATAGATTTCATTTTTCTCCATAAAATAGTACAAAACAAGTGTAATTGTACGGATCTGATATCGAAACCAAATTTTCATGTACCGACATTTAAAACTCGTGCTGATAACTCTGGCCTATTCTATTGCGAAACAGCAAGGACCAACGTAGTATTGAAATCACCAATCTGCAGAATATGCTCTTCTTATAACAAAATATGTATAGAACACAAAGAAATTGACATTTGTGATATGAACTATATGTTTAAAAATAACTATTGTAAATTTATTTTGTAATCCACCAACACTATAATTGGGCTTATGCCTTTGTGTTGATGACAAATAAATAAATGAATAAATAAATAAATAAATAAATAAAGTGCCAACACATAACTTTCACTGTCAATTTAGAAATTTTCTTCTATTGATCAGAATATTTTAACATTTTTAAACAATAGTTGTATTTAGTTTGTAATAAACAAAAGAGTTTTAACATATAGTTATTAAAATCAAATAATAATGTTATTTAAAAAGTAGTTCAAAGGGCACCAAAACAACATGATACGTAACCAAATGCAGTTTAGTTCTTTTCTCTAGTCGCTGCCTTAACTTATATTTTTGGGGGAAAGTTATTCTGGCAACACTGTAATTTCTATGGATGACAACACTGAAAATTCTTCAGGTTTATATTTTCTGTTGTAGAATAACTTTATCTATGATTGTGATAAGATGCATTTCATTATCTCCTTTCATTTATGAAAAACAAGCAAAAGAAATATGGTAAATTTTGTATTATTTTTAGTATGTCAGGCTCTTAATGAGAAATCATTCCTGCTACTCTCGTGTACAAGGCAAATGTGAACATAAAACATGGCGTTTCTAAGGCAACAGATCATGACAGATGTCCTGGATGTTACTTAACCTATAGTCTTTATTCATTTTTGGACTCAGACAGTAATTTATGACGTAGAATATACTTCATACCTTCAAGATGCTTTGGCTGATGGACCTTCCAAGCCGTCTGGAATTAGTTGTTGGTCCTAGCATCCATGGATGTCTCAAGGCTTCGGCTGCCGTCAGGCGAACTTCAGGGTCAACCACCAGCAGTTTAGCAATGAAGTCTTTCGCTAACGGAGACACGTCCGCCCAATTCTGAAAAACAAAGAGCTTCTTAATGTTGCGTATATCGGACATGGCCGAGACAACTCCCTAAGCGCTATTCTGTTAAAATGGAAGTTCCTCAGCATAGGTCATGAAACGTGTTCTTCCATTCTATATAAACCGTATACAAAAAAAAGTCAATCGTTTCATAAGGAGTAAAAAGACAGGAACATGAGATTTGTTATTTAATGTCCACTAATATAACTTCCAACTATGTTAAGGGGATTTCACATGGACTCGGTGCAAAAGTGTCCAGTACCTTTTAACCTGTTCCCTAAATACACAGCCACACAGAAAAAATAGAAGTTCTGTGCACCGGACCCCAAAGGTATGAATTCGATGTATTTTGTTACAGAAGATCTAAATTTCAAAACCCCAGGACAATCAACCATGTCAATTTTTTATGGGCGAAAAACTTGAGCGATTTTGGATAGGAAGTATACACGTAACACAGCTATACAAAATAAATAAATACATAAATAAATAAATAAAAATAAGAAAAAAATAAATAAAAGTTTTGTTCAACGAACCTCAGGGTATGGATTCGATGCATTTTATACACATTATCCAAATTTCGAAACCCCAGGACGGATGTATTTTGTTACACACAATCCAAATTTCGAAATCCCAGGACGGATATTTCATTACACATTATCCAAATTTCGAAACCCCAGGACGGATGTATTTTGTTACACACAATCCAAATTTCGAAATCCCAGGACGGATATTTCATTACACATTATCCAAATTTCGAAACCCCAGGACGGATGTATTTTATTACACATTATCTAAATTTCGAAACCCCACGATGGATGTGTTTTGTTACACATAATCCAAATTCCGAAACCCCAGGACGGATGTATTTTGTTACACATAATCCAAATTCCGAAACCCCAGGACGGATGTATTTTGTTACACATAATTCAAATTCCGAAACCCCAAGACGGATGTACTTTGTTACACATAATCCAAATTCCGAAACCCCAGGACGGATGTATTTTCTTACACATAATCCAAATTCCGAAACCCCAGGACGGATGTATTTTGTTACACATAATCCAAATTCCGAAACCCCAGGACGGATGTATTTTGTTACACATAATCCAAATTCCGAAACCCCAGGATGGATGTATTTTGTTACATATAATCCAAATTCCGAAACCCCAGGACGGATGTATTTTGTTACACACAATCCAAATTTCGAAACCCCAAGACGGATGTATTTTGTTACACACAATCCAAATTTCGAAACTCTTTTACGATTGACTGTGTCAGTTTTGTTTTATAGGCGAAAAAACATCTATCATCCCTATCCAAAATCGCTCAAATTCTTCGCCCATAAAAAATGGATACGGTCAATCATCCTGGAGTTTCGAAAGTTGGATTCTGTGTAACAAAATACATCGAATCAATACCCCTGGGGTCCAGTGCACAGTTTTTTTTTTTTTTTTTTTTGTATGTGTGGTTGTGTTATGATACATAACATTTGAAAAAAATAAGAAACACAGCGTAATTCTAGCAACGTATGTAGTAGCCCCTACGTACACTAATGATCAGCATGTTTCGGAATTGCGAAAATAAAATTGAAAAATTCATTAGCTCAATGTATTTTATAGTGCATGTTCGCTTATCAACAAATAGTCGTAATTTACCCAACAATTTCTACCTTGTATTCCTGATTGTAGTTTAACTTCTTATGTATAAACCTTGTTGGCAATTCAGTTGGTTGGCATATACAACTAGTCAGTGTGTCCAATTCCAAAGTACAGTCAACGTGCTTTTGTTGAATGTGGTAACATTGCGTCATTGTTTTGTGGTGTAAAGTAATCGGTGCGTGCTGAAGAAGAAACATGTAAGTGTCCAGTCATGAATCCGGTTAATACATTACAAAATACATAGTTTAATTAGCACTACTTTGTAATTTTACGTTATTCACATATCCACGTAACACTAATTCATGACAATTTGGTAAAACAGTGATCTGTGATTCATAGTGTCTATTGAAGCCAAAGTGGATTGTTGTCGAAACTGTTGCACTTTTTTTTCTTTCTTTCTTTCTTTTTTTCTCTTTTTTTTTTCAATTAACGTATTGTTTTGAAATAGAGTTTAAATAAAATTTAAGGAAGGAAGGAGAATTATGTCCGTATCAGTGGTCAGAATGGAGCAAAGTGAACGAGAAAGTACTACGTTATTAATAAAGTGTGGCTAAGAAGATCGCAAACGATTGTATATCGAGATGCGACAGTAACTTAAAGCTACTTTCCCCAAACGTAACCTAATTTCGAATTCAATTGTCGAAATAACCAGTCGACATTTTGCAAAAAGTGGAAGTGATAAAGACCATGTGATCAGGAAGACAAACTCTATAGCAATGATGCAGCTCCTTTGGCTTTGTTACAATATTTTATGGAAACTCCGCAAACATCGACAACCAGTGTTGTCAGCATGATGATTTCTCAAAATACAGTCCACCTAAATTTTTGAACCTTACAAAATGCGTTTTAGTACAGGAGCTAACGGAAGATTATTTTTCTCATTGCAATGAATTTTGCGAAGTAATGATGTAAAATATCAAATACACCAGTACTAACGTAAATGACATTGTATTCTCTGACGAAACGACATTCACGTTAAGCAGTGAAATGAACTGACAAACCACATTTACCTCTATTGGAGTAATGAAAACCAGAATTAGATGATGGAACGCCATACCCAGTATCCACAGAAGCTGAGTGTTTGGGTAGGATGATAGGAAACATCTTTTGATCCTTTTTTCACTGACAGCAATCTGACAGATGAGAAATACTTGAAAGTGCTTCGTAAACAGGTTCTGCCTGCCATCAAGTCTCCACATATAATTTTGATCACGATTGGCTCCAACAGGATGGAGCATCGCCACACTATCCACTGAATTTTTGACAATACTTACATAAGAGATAAAACCTTTCCACAATGTATGGGAAGACGAGGTGTGATCGAAAGGCCTGCAAGATTTTCCTTTCTATCACGCTGAATTACCCTCTATAGGAGTACATTAAGGACAAGATGTATCCCACCAAATCTCACACTGAATGAATTATGGCATCGCATTGTGAAAGAAATAGAGACTTCCCCGTGATATGCTACAGCATTGATTTTCCGATTTTTACGACGGGTGGCCTATTGTCAGACAATCGACAAAGTGCAAGTAAATGTAAATATATATCATTTTCTTGTTCATGCTTTCTGTAATATGCAGTGTACAGCTACTCACAGGAATAATAATAAACCTTCTTTCAGATAAATCTCAATTTTTAATGCCAAAAACATAACACATTCTATTTCATAAAGAATAAACGAAGGTGAAAATTGAGTTAAATTTTCGTTTCGGGAAAGATTCATGTGTCACGCATATCCAATGTGGCGGAATCCAAGATAGCTATGATGATGTCCCACCCGTACTCAATGCAGTTTTCGCACCAATACACACTTGCAACCTTTTCCCTTCCTCCGTCCACGTGTACCTCGTTATTATTAATTGCCTGTCCAGATGCTTTTGCCTACTAGATACAAATGTGAAACGCAGCACACCCTATCTCGTAAACGAATAAAGATAAATAAAATCATATCATTTCTGGAAGATTCTAGCCTAAATTGATGTGTCAAACATACTCCTTTCCATTTAAAAAGTATCGTGAGAATATGGCGGAATTAAGGTATTTGCCATGAGGTTCAGACTCCATTCAATGCCCACCTGTAATATTTACTTTTCCTCTATCCACGCGTATCGTTATTACTGGTTTATCGTAATACTTTTGATTAACCCTATATAAAGAGATTTACAAGTATGTTCTTTCAACACAAATAAGATACTGTCCACAGAATATTTTTCATCTACTAAGCATTTTTATACTTTTCAGACTATATCTCAGGCTTTTTTGATGTGGGGTCCTTTTGACGAAGGGCCCTTTTGACTAAGGCTTTACCTACTCGCACTTCTGATATGACAGCATAAAAATAATATGTAATTATATACTACCTCAGAGCAATGATGCAAAAGGAGATTTGTTGGATATGGCAACACTGTGTCACTGCTTTGTGGCGTAGAGTAATCTATGCATGCTAAAGAAGAAACGTGTACGCATCCAGTCATGTATCCTGTTAATATATTAGAAAATACGTATATAGTTTAATTAGCATTACTTTGTAGTTTTATGTTATTTACTTCTCTACGTAACATTCACCGATAACAACTTTATATTAAAGAAAATTATTCATATGATAGTGGAAGGATACATGACAACTGTGAGAAAATCCATGACGATGCAATGTTGTCCGGTACAAACTCACGTAGTCTGTGATGGAACCAGAAATCTTCCGTATGGATTATATGGAACAAAAAAAAAAAAAAAAAAAGTAAAGTGCGTTTTATTTTGGAGTCTTCTACATACTTAATAAAGTTTTACAAAAGACACCACTATACTAACAGTTATTGCTCCAAACTAGTAGAAACAAATTAATTTCTCCGAAATATAGTCAAAACTTCGCTTAAACCAGCAGATAAACTTAGTTTGCTAACATTATTAAAATATGAAGGAATGCATTATGAAATGAAATTTAAAAGAACATTTCGATTGTCTATTAGCCATCGTCATAACCCATGCCATAGGATTAATCAAGTAAAAATATAATTTAACAAATTAAAGTTTGTTTATTGCGGTTTTATTTCTTTAATTAGAAAAGAAACACACCGGAGTTGTTTACAGAGTTAAAAGTTTCCCTAATTACTTCACATTCCGCAAGAGAATTACAAAATATAAGAAATATTTGCTATTATTTTTCATAAAAGTATTATACCGTATATTAAGTATTTTAAAAATATAAATCAGCAACAGTAATTTCTTAAATAAAGCTAAAATTTAATCAAATCAAACACTTTTTATTAATAATTTGTGTTTTAGTTTCAATAATATATCATTGTCTTTATTTTAGACCCATTAGTTTTGCTCAGCTTTTATTTTGAAGTACGTAGTTCTAAAACTAAATGAACAGTAATTTTTATATCATCCAACTTATGAGTTTTGAATTTTGATCTGGCGGTATTCACGCATGCAATTCCCAAAGGAACAATCTTACATTAAAGGTTTTTTTTTCTTTTTTTTAAATGTGAAGTGTAAATTATTCCTATATTTTTCTTTCTTGTATAACCCTACTCTATAGATAAACGCAACGAGTGTTTGAAATTTGATAATACATAGGGTACAAATAAAATTATACAGCAAAAAGAAAAACTGTTGTATACTTGCTCACATTTGCTTAATTATCCCTTGTTGTTCTCACAATAAAAGTACAATTACAAGAGAACCTGATAACTTGGCTACTAACTTGCTTAGTTTGGCGCATACATGCGAAACCATGTAGATTGCTTTTGTTCTCCGTAAGTCGGCCATTTTCTGTAGTATCATAATAATGGCAACTTGGACATATGTTTCACTTTATCAAGAACGTAAATGCCGAAGAGCTGTGCAGACTGAAATAAAGACTTTGATATTCCCTCTCCCTGCTCGTGATTTGTATCGTTTTCTATTCTATGCTGTTTACATTAAACTTTGTCGTGTTAAACATCCTAGTTTTTACTGATAATTTTTTAACAGCTTTTTCCCTACTTCATTTGCCTTTAGTACAATAATAATAATTATTATTATAATTATAACAACAGACTGTACGCAATCTACAGAACTAGTCCGATCCTGTCCAAATTTGTCATTGAGATTGACCTTGACAGACTTACTAAGCATGTGAAATATTTCCCTGATAGTGTAGCTGTGACGAGACGAGAAATAAATTGAATTGATTTTATAGTTTAGCGTCCCTTTCAGCAGCGAGGCTATATGAGACGTGGACCTACTGATTTAACGTGGAATCCGAACCACATGAGCTCCCACTGGGAATCGAACCCGGGTCTTCCACGCCGAGACGAGAAATAAAGCTTTGCCATCTCGTCTCAATTCTCGGAAAGCTTTCCTCGTTTCGTTTTGTAAATTTGTGTACAATACGTATACCCTGACTTTCTTCTTCATTTCATCTAGATAGAAGTTATCAGAATATTTCTGCGACACGAGAAGTCCACGAAAGACGTGATATAACAGAAACATTTAAACCATATTTATTTACTCGAGTTGTATAATGAATTGGGTATCTTTCAACGTTGATAAATGCTCTCTTCATTGTGTTCGTATGCTCACTTTATTAATTTATTGTTTTTATACTATGAATCATTTAACACTAAAGACAGTGTCTGAGATCTAGGACTTGGGTGAACTAGTGTTAATATGAAATTTCTCATCTGATGGGCGACACCATTTTCAGTGCAGATTTTCAGTTCCTTACTTCTAGACCTTCAAAACTTTGTTTTATTAGATTCTCGATTTGATCTAAATCCAATGATGAGCAGTGCTTAGTTCAATTTTGTAAAGGAATTTATTCTGTATATTTAAGGACTGTGACAGCTCCTTCGTAACTAAGTAGTTAGCGTACCCGCCTTTGTCGTGAGAGACCCGGGTTCGATTCCCGGCAGGAGCTCATGTGGTTCGGATTCCACATTAATCAGTAAGTCCACGTCTCGTATAGCCTCGTTGCTGAAAGAGACGTTAAAACTCAAAATCAACTAAACTCAAGAAATTATGGCAGATAAAAGTAGCAACCTCGGTAGAAAACACAAAAGTTGAGCGAACGTACAGATAACCATCGGATGATTGGCTAACCGATAGGACAGAAACCCAAACATTTGCTTATGTAGACTCGTATTATTATTGGTTGGAAAACTTGTGTAACAACAACAATAACAACAAAATAAGCTAACTAACTACACTATAGTCCAGTGTTTCTCAAAGTGTGGGTCGCAGACCGCTTTTTAGTGGGTCGAGATAAGTTTTCCTGTTTTTATGAAAATTTTATTTTGATGAAGAAAAATATATTGTGAAGACAATATTATTCAAAAAACGAAAATTGGAAGCGTTTCTTAATGAGGTAAAAAGTATATGGTTACTCAGATCTCTGCTCTGTTATACAGTCAGTAGAGAGTGAGTCAAAATTTGTCACGGGGTACGGCATTCCATCGGGCGGGAGTAGTTTTAGCTCTGTGTTATCTTTTTATGAAAACACTTTAGCGCTTTCGGCGCATGCATACAATTTCGTATGATACAGTTATTCAGAGAGAAATTTGCATTACACTTGCTCGTTCGTCACTGATTCATATCGAAGTGTACACAACATCTTGAACTAAATTTCGTGTTACTCACTCATATGGACTGTTATTGAACGAACTGGAATTAGAGACATAATTTACAAAATGTAATTGCTTTCAAATACACCATCATTACGTAGAATGTTAATGTGTATTTGGATAAAAGTAGGTGGGCCACAAAATACTTTTCATTATTTAATGTGGGTCGCGGTAACAATAAGTTTGAGAAGCACTGCTATAGTCTATTGGACCTGGGAGTTTAATGCTGCATTCACAAAAAATCTCCAGTGACTCCTGTCCTTAGAAAACTGGATCAGCTTCTACTTTGTATTCTCATTGAGACTCATCTTAATATTGTATTCCCATCTGTGCCTAGGTCTTCAATGGTCTTTTTCTTATGGGTTTTCAGGTTTTTTTTTTTTTTTTTTTTTTTTTTTTTTTTTTTTTTTTACACGTCGCTACTTTCTTCTATTCTGGGTACACGACCTGCCAACCTGAACCTCTTGGACTTAATGGCCTTAACAACGTTAGGTAAATAATATAAATTATGCAGTCCCTCGTTACGAAATTTCCGCCATTCTACACTCCCGCCTTTCT
This sequence comes from Thermobia domestica, assembly GCF_964235325.1. Classification (NCBI taxonomy): domain Eukaryota; kingdom Metazoa; phylum Arthropoda; class Insecta; order Zygentoma; family Lepismatidae; genus Thermobia; species Thermobia domestica. The sequence continues at coordinate 18,050,072 of NC_137454.1, read as the reverse complement.
TGTTTCCGAATATGTGTGTCCACGATTTTATTTTCAATACTTTTAGCCTGCGTTCTTCCCTCAAAAGTAAACCATAATGATTGTAACAATTTCTATTGTGCCAGGCCTTGTTTTCATATTGTCAAACTACAACACAATAACACACTGAGCACAATCACGTAACAGTTTCGACACAATAACCGTGTGTCTTCATCAGACTTCCACTCCTTCTGGCCAACTCTTATATACTTCCGGGAGATCACCTTTTAATTAGGCTCCGTCCCTTCGTTAAAAAGTAACACTTGTGTTTCACTTTCACTTGTTAGCCGCACACGTGTTCAATTAAAAGTTTGCGTTTTTTCTTGCTGGATACATTCTAATTATCCTTGTTATGTTCCCTTATTAATTTGTTCTCTTTCTTTCTTCTTCCTTTTCCTTTCTTCTTCTTTAAGTAGAATTTTCTCCCACTCTTTATTTATCGCGAATCCTGCATTCCAATTCATCACTTTGTTTCCTGCCTTCATAATTTTCCTGACTTCTTTTCATTTTCTCACCAATGTTCTGTTTTCAGCTTTTATGACCTCTCCTCCTTCCCACTCTATCCTGTGGTTTGTCTCTTTCCGATGCTTATATATTGCGTTGTTGTTCCTTTTCAATCTTACGTCATCCTTTGCTGCTCCATCATTCTTGTGTGTTGTTACGTCCTTTAGCGTCTCTTTCAGCAACGAGGCTATATAATACGTAGACCTACAGTTTAACGTGGGATCTAAACCACATTTACTCCAGCCAGTCTTCCGCACCAAATGCGTTACTGCTGAACGAAGAATAAGAAATGGCTTATAGTCACAGCGGTCACCAGACTTGTTGACATGTGACTTATTTACGGGGAATGCTGAAAGGACAAGTGTATCAAAACAGTCCTCACAAAATCGATGAACTGAAGGAGAATATCAGAGCACACATTGGCAATATTACCCCCGGCGAAACATGCAAATATGCTTAACATTTCAAACCGTGTACGCTGTTAGCAGAGATCATTTTCAACATTTACTCTAAAGAACAGTACAAATTTGTCTTAATATCAATTTTACAAAGGCTACTGTAGACGTTGGTGGGGTTACTGTTTCGAGATCTACCCTGTATATATTCTTAATATATAGCTATTCATTCCATGATTTTCCAATATCATAAACACAAGTTACTTCTTAAAATAATAAACCTGCTTTAGCTGAGTTGTCAGAAGATAATACAGAACTGCTTAGGATAGAGTATCTTGCAAATGCGTTTCTGAATTACAAGTATTTTCTTTTTTCTTCCTTTGAATATTACGACAGACACTGCTTCTTTCAATGGAAATAATTAAAGTGAGCTTGTACGAGAAGCAGAGAACAGCAATGTATGGTTTACGTTGTTCAACGGAAAGAAAAAGCAACATTCACAATGAGCCCTACTGTTCCTAGATAATGGTTGAAACGAAACCGCTGGACAAAGCGGGTAATGTATCCCAGCCACAGCACAGTTAACCTCCCCACCTAAAACAGAATGATTGTTCGTCTAGATATAATCTTCTGGAGAGATGGAGAAAAAATAAAAATTGAATAACATCACGCAAAAGCTTCAAGTTATAAAGCAGTGTTACATTAAAGCAACTCTACGGCTAAGTTGATGCATTGAGAAAACTAAAGAAAGAAGTTAGTTAATTGATTCCAGCAGTCGTCCTACAAGATTATTATGGGATAGATTTCACTCTTGCATTCGAAGAAATAACGAACGTCTGATGTATTAGTTACTCTATAAAAGCTTATGGCTTATTAGGAATCGATCAGATGAATTTATTTCTGAGAAATATAGTTAGTTCTATCTTCAAAGTAAAATAATAATAATAATAATAATAATAATAATAATAATAATAATAATAATAATAAACCTTCACTTTACCTTAAAGTTAAAAGTTTTCAGAAAGTAAAGACCAAACTAATATCGAGTATTATAAAGAAAATGGTGCGCTTATAAAGCTGCTACTAAATTAATGTACTATTACACATTATGGGCCTTATGCAGAATCATTCTGAGGCGTGATTAGTGCCACACTAAAGAGTTCGACTAACATATGTTTCCTGCAGTAGTCAGGGCTTTAATATGATGCTACGTCGAAACGATTATGCATAAGGCTCAAAATGTTTAGACAGTACAATTTATTTCCTGTTCCTTTAAATATTTTATTGTTACGATGTCTTGAGAGAAATACTTAGCGCAAGGAAGATATAGGATACTAGTCGAAAAGTCTAAAGAAAAAAGACCTTTGGGTAGCACAAAAAGAAAGTGGAAGCATTATATATATAAAGCATCGTAGAGGGGTGGGTAAGGTACTATTCAAGGATGGATTATCTCGGCACAAAATAGCTATGGCAAGGATTTACTTCTGCTGCGATGAATCTTCGAATTTCTTACCTAATTCAGAATATAACCCTTTAAAGTAAGCTTGTTTCTGCTACTTTGAACGAGTTACAAAAATAAATAAATAAATAAATAAAATTTTAAAAAATCAGATTCATACCGACCATATATTCAAAAGATTGAGTCTCTAGGCACTCTCCCTGATACAGTAGCAACTTTCCCAAGGAATAAATATCATTCACTAAATCATAAAATGAGGATAGTAAAAAGGGTGGATTAAAAATACTGTATACGAGGTGCACATCAAAAGTGTGCGTAATTTCGTTCTAATTTCCAAGAACAAGGAAATACAGGGAACGAACCTGTATTTATTTCTCAACAAACTTCCCTCTTTATTGATGCACAGTTATCATTGCTTCGTTCATTTTGTGTAGCATTTGGCATGTCATCTTTGGAAGTATGTTTGGAAGTATAGCACTTCTCAGGGATGACCTTCTGGCAAAATGGCGTCCACGAAGAGAATCTTTTAGTTTTGGGAGCCAGAAGACCCTGGGGATAAAGCTGGTGAGTAGGGTGGGTGTAGCAGAATTTCAATATCGTGGTTAGCTAAGAATGAGGTCGCAACATTAGCCCGGTATGGAGATGCATTGTCCATGCGGAGCAGGAAATTGGTATTTGCCATTTGTGGTCGTTTCTCAGTCAATTGTAATGAAAATTCTGTATCCAAAAGTGTACGAAAATACCTGTAATTGTATGCCCTTCCGGAGCAAAGTAGGATAATATCACTTCCTGGGACTCCCAGAAGATAGCGTACAGCACTTTCTCATTGGATGCCACCTGACGAACTTTTTGGGAGGTGGTAAATCTGTGTAATATCCACTGCATCTACTGCCTTTTTGCTTCTGTGCTAAAAAATGGAACCTGCTATTCATTCATTGTCACAACATTTTCCAAGAAAGTATGTCCCTCTCTTCTGAAGCGTTTCAAATTTGCAACATTTGATTAAAGTCTTGCTTTGTTTAATTGTCATTAAACATTCGTGGAACCCAACGTGAAGGAATTTTTCTTAGGCCCAGGCCCGTATCCAAAGGGGGTCTTGGGGGGCCGGGCACTTTCTAAATTTTTGTGCGCCCCCTTCCAATATTCTTGTTATGGGGGCTCAGCATCTTCAATTTGCACATTTTGTAATATATTTCCTATTAAGTTCCATGGAAACAGAAGGAAACACATTTTACGTAAATAGATATTCTATTTAACTATTTTAATTAAAGAATGACTCATAGATTGATTGCTTGTCTGTGGATCTACTTTAAGTATTTATGCAGTACCATAATTACGAAGGTTGGGACTTGTGAAGTTCGAATCTCTACTTGAGTTTGCATTAAAGTTCTCGTGCTTCAAATAGGGTTAAACTTGGTATCTGAGAAATGGGGTACTCAGGGAAGGATACAGGGTTTTAACCCACCTTCTTGAGTAAGACATGGAAAAATCATTCGTGACTTGAAAAGATACCAAATAGAGTACTTGCATGCGCCTTGATAAAATTCTGCATACGCCACGTGAGAGAATATAACATGATATAAACAAAATCCTAGACAACTATACCTAAAACTTTTTTTTAAAGAGTACGTAACCTTTGTGAAACAAACTACGTTTTACTGAAAGAGTTTAACCCACTTAATTTATTTTTAACGATAGACATCTTAACAAAAAAAAATACAACTTTCATTTTGAAAATAAGAATCCAGTCTTTCTTTCAGAAAATTTTGTCCAGGGGAAGGAAGAAATCAGAATAAGAGTAGGCTGCATAGGGTCAGTATTTTCTAAAGGGTCAGCCTTGTAGAACAAGACTGACGTGTAATAGCTATTTAACTTAGCTCTGCGGAGATGGTTGGATTACACTCTGGAAGTACTTTGTATACCTAGAAGAAACATTGCTGCAGTCATAGGCTTATATAAGAATCACAATAAACCAAAAGTTTCAATTTTAAATTGTCGCAAGAATTTATTAAAAGTTGTGCGAGGACGGTTTACTTGTGTGTGTTTCGTTATCATATATCCAAGTAGAAAAGGTCAGATCCAGAGGGATCTACGTAGTATTTGGGGGCAAATACTGGTTCCCTGTTTCCTCACCCAATTTGGGGGTCCCTAAAAGTAGCTAAGAAGTTTACCTGAATATTCTATTTTTCGCACTCTCTTCTCCCCTTCTGAAACAGCTTGACTTTGTCTACAACAGTGGTTCCCAACCTGTGGAGCGTGAAGAGCGAGTAAAAGGGAAGATGAGACACAATCTATTGACAGAAATAAACTGTGAAATTATGAATAACGCATCAAACTTCACAGACACTACATGTTTGACATTTTGTCTGTCTTATTCTTATTCAAGATTTTATGTTAATGGAGACTAAGTGATTACGGAAAGTATTATTATTATTATTATTATTATTATTATTATTATTATTATTATTATTATTATTTTACAAAATTGTCAAAAGGGAGTAACAAAATCCTATTTCGCTATACAACACGGATATCAAAATCTTATCAAGTGAAAGCAAATTATTATTATTATTATTATTATTATTATTATTATTATTATTATTATTATTATTATTATTATTATTATTATTAAGATTTGAGAATTTAATGCTGTATCATAAGTCGCGAAAGGGATCAGACAAAAAAAAAAAAAAAACGTATGACCAATTAGCAGGAAGCAAGGATGCGCACGAGACAGAATTTGAGGCTGCCTCGTCTCGAAAATGTATATTTCGAGACTCGAGGTCTCGACTCGAAAAATGTATATTTCTCTCTTGGAAGAGCTGTATCCCGACTCAAATTTTGTCAGGAAAATTCTGTTTCGCCTCGTCTTGTGCGCATCCCCAGTTGGGAGTATTTGTGTCGTTGGAAGTATTTGTGACATTGTTAGGAGTATTTGTGACATTGTTAAGAGTATTTGTATCATTGTTGAAAGAATTTGTTACTGTTGGGAGTATTTGTGTCATTATTGAGAGTATCTGTGTCATTGTTAGGAGTATTTGTATCACTGTTGGAACTAGGAATATGCACGAGACAAGATTTGGATTATATCTGTCGAAAATCTCTACTCTCGACACAAATTTTGTCAGAAAACTCTGTCTCGTGTCATCTCATGCGCATCTCTAGCAGTAAGAACGGGGCGTAGAGATGACAATTTTACGAAAGGGTACGGTAGGAACGTTTGGAACCTCTGGTCAACAACCTTGTGGAGAAGGAAGAGTGACAGTTTCGAATTAAACAAACCAAATATTGTACCTGATAAAACTGCCAAACCTGATAAAACTGGCCTTTGAACTCTGGCCAGGGTATTATGTTGTTTCTGTTTTAAGATAAAGAATTTTCAATGGCAGTTTATGAAAATAATAATCAAACTTAAGTTATTTTCATCTTTAAAAACCTTACGCAAGATCAAATTTGTTGGGCTTCGATGTTTTCTTTCGTAACATAGTCTTGAAGGCTGTTCTTCCTGAACAAAACATTCAGTAAATAAACGCCGTTGTTTCGTTTTATTGCTGTTTGTATGCTGTAAGAAAAAGAGTTGTAAATTGACAAAATAGTCATGCACGTTCGAGAAAAAAATAAAATTGGATAATAGAAGGCAGTAATTTCCATGACCGAAGATAATCTTGAGTTGCAGTAGTTGCTGAATGACTCATCAGATATGCTTTACGTCACAAAAGCAGATTGAACATAACTCCGCATCGCGTAGGACCTGACTATTCACAAACAGCAATTCATGTAAAAATAATTGTACATCTGTCTGTGTCGGATGAATCACATTTCTTTCTTTTTCTTTTCTTATTTTGTCATCTCGTGTCACAGGAATTAATATAAATAGCTCTGAAAGATAAAAATAGACTTTTATTTTTATATTTTTAATCAACGACTAACAGTTTCATTATTACCACTCGCAAACAAATGATAAAAATACATAACCTTTCGTGGTGTTTGTCCTTGATATGATCCATAAAATTATTTTTAACACTAGTACATTAAATATAGTGTAGGCAGTATGATTATAAATGTTAATACTGTCTTTTGTGATCGATATTCTATTGTTTTGAATTAGTGTTATCAATGGGGTAATGGAACAAATAACGATTCTGTCATGGCGGATACTACCTATACAGATTATCTTCCAGGTAACTTCGAACGTGGGGAAGGTTGGTCAAAATCCGAGGAGGTCGCACTGGGTCACTTTTTGCTAAAGGACTTACTATGCTCAATACTAACATGTAACCATAATTTACTCTATCTTACTTCCCTAGGTCCAGTTTTGGACAGCTCCGGGGAAAGAACCCTCCCCAAAAGTACGCCCGAAAAAAAAAAAACATTCCACCCATACTTAGAATCCACAAACATAAAGTACAGTGGCGTGTGGTGCTGTTTCCGATGCTAAAGGACTTTTATTTTTATATTTTGTATATTAATCAAATAGCACATAATATTATTTTTAATATAGTTGGAATAAAATTACATTACAAATCATTTTGATATGTTTAATATTATGGATTCCTCTTGGATATTTTGTTTTTCTAACTGAAACAAAACATAACGGCGTATACGTACAAAGAAAGAAAGAAGCATAAAGAATGCTTGTTGTCCTTTCAACAGCTTGAAAAGAAGGATCGTTTGCTCGAATGAAGAAGATTCAGTCAGTGGTTTCTTCAGAACACAAAGTGTGCATTGTCTATGGCTGAGCTATGATCAACTTCCTCCAAATCTCTCCAGCGCACACACACATACAACTCAAGAGAAGAACTGGAGAATGACGTGTTGTAGGACTATAGATAAGTTTCGTTGATATCTTCCATCTATACGAGCGAGTGCTGTTCCTTTTACAAACTAGTAGTGCTTTGCATGGATGCATGGGTGGTGAAGAATAGGCCCATTCAGTAATTAAATGTTCCGAATATGAGAAGAATGCGTACGCATTGCTCCGGCATCGTTAGAGCACAAAAGCAGTTTGTTTCAGAGCAGACTTTGTTTATGAGGTCATGTGGTGTCGCTTTTGAATTACGGAACATTTTAAAAGATCTGTTTCTGTAGGGGAATTTTGGGAATTATGATGGCTCAGTGGTAGAGCGTCACCTATGATACAAGAGGACTCTGGTTCGATCCCACATTATATAAGTTTGTGTTGGATAATGTGTCCATGGATCTCCTCAGAGTTGTTTTCTCCCACATTATCATTCCACCAACATCACAATGGTTCACTTTTATTAGTCACCTCCGAACGGTCCTGGGTTCGATTTCCAGTGGGAACACACGGTCGATAATATGTAAAAGCCCATTCTAAGTGAGGTTTACCTCATTCACACCAGACAAATGCCGCGATGGTACATAACATATAGGCCCCAGGCCGCTTCGTTCCTTCTCCAATCCTATCTTTCTTTCCTTTCCTCGAATAGTGTGACTGCCTGGGGACATCATCCTTCATACAGTACGTGACGGGCTAACCTGGCCATAGGTGCCGAATCCCCATACTTCTTTACCTTAACCTTTAGACGCCCGCCAGGGAATTTAAGAAAATCGTAGACTCGTAAGTTGTGGGCTCTGGTGACCCCCCTAATTACCAAAAAGTCATGATTCATACACCGTTAGAAGGTTTCCAGACCACAGACTATAAGGAGGTAACATTCGTGCAATTCCCGCCATATTCGTAGAAGACGACGAACCAAAATATCATTAAAAATATGAAAAAAAACTGACTTTGCGGGGCTCTGGCAATTTCAAAAATTGCCAACTTAGCTCCTTTTCTACTCCCTCTCCCATATAAGAAAGAAGTACAAATACGAATATTACCATGTAGTGGTCTACTTCATTGCTTCACGTATCAATTTTTATGAGAGCATCCCCAACAGAAGAGTGCCCCCAAAAAAACTTGTTGAAAAAAAAAACGATCTTTACCCTCTTCCCTCCCGCCGTGGCACCCCTCACATATATAAAATGCATATTGACGGAAAGCTTCATCCTTCAGGAATACATTGGTACCAAAATAATCTTCCTATCTTACTAGGAGCTCAGCTAAAATGGTTCAAGCACATAACCATAAATGTAATTTGATTCTTTTGTGGAATTTTATTGTCAGCGACACAAGAACACAACTACGTTTTAGACACTTGTACTGTGTAACATTATTGCAATAGTATATTATTATTATTATTATTATTATTATTATTATTATTATTATTATTATTATTATTATTATTATTATTATTATTATTATTATTAATAATAATAATAAGAAGAAGAAGAAGAAGAAGAAAGTTGAAGGGGATACCTTTGATATCCGTGGTCCCAGAATCAATTTGTGAGGCATAGAATTTTAGGACTGGACCCAGCATTGTGAGACAGTTTTGTTTGTTTGTTTGCTTGCTTGTTAGAGTTTAGCGTCTCTTTTTCAGCATCAAGGTCATATGAGACGTGGATCTACGGTTCAAAAAATGAGTAATGCGCTCAAATTTTCAAAGCTTTGTCATCAAGAATTGAACTCAATAACACGTATACCAAAGGCGGACGCGCTAGCCTCTTAACAGCGGAGGGATAGGTGAGACAATTTGGGAATTTACCTGATGTATGGATAATTTGGAGTTCAGTGTCTTTTTTCAATACGAAGACTACAAGGAGTCTACGTTCAGAGATGGCATGGGTCAATGAAAACTTGACCCATGACCCAATCTGACCCACCACCAAACATGAGCACTCCGACCCACCAAAATCCATCGTCATCTGACACATGATCCACGTTCTCCTATCCACTAACTAAAGTGTTTACACTTGCAATAAAACAAGGCTGTGAAATTATCACTAATCGGAGTTTGAGTTTCTACGGTCAATCGCTCAAGCGCCTCTCTGTTACAATACCGGTAGATGTGACCTTTATGATATAAAATGGTAGTGTTTGTAATACGATGAATTTCAATTTATTTATCATATACAGGGTGTTTCAAAACAACACTGACAACGCTTGGGAAGTGATTCCTGACACCAAAATAAGACAAAAAGTTTAGACAAACCTGGGTGCACATATGCTTCCTTTTGGAGTCAAATTCTGCCGAAAACATGAAAAAAAAAGGAACTTTCAAGGTCCATAGCTCGAAAACTATGGGGCCTTCAGTAGTCGGGTCAAGATTTCACTTAGGAACTAATATGTACCCTACCCAAAAATGTATGTTTCAGAATCCTGTGGTATATCTGCAACAACATTTATAGAGGTAGTTGGTGACTACTTCATATTATCTGCCCGTAACCAAACTCCCTCCATAAAAACTGTTGTGGAAGTACCTCAGGATTCTGAAACATGAATTTTTGGATAGGCCACATACTAGTTCCAAAGTGAAGTCTTGACCCCACTACGGTAGGTCTCATAACTTTGGAGCTATGGACCTTGAAAGTTTATTTTTTTTTTTCATGTTTTTGGCAGCCTATAACTCCGAAAAGAAGCATTTGTGCACCCAGGTTTGTCTATACTTTTTGTCTTATCTTGGTGTCACGAATCACCTCCCAAATGTTGTCGGTGTTGTTTTGAAACACCCTGTATAATTTCCTTGTTGAATTACAGATACTTTTCAGTGGAAAATAAGATGAAATTCGAAAGTCTGAAATCAAAGTAAAGTAGACCAACGTGAAGGAAAAAAAGTGTAAAATTTAACTTAAACCCTATTACTATTTTAGGATTACAAATACCAATATCCAAAAGGGGCTAAAGTTTTATTTTCACTTAGATATACTCATCTCAGGTAATTAAATAGAATCAAATGAAAAAGAAAGTAAAATGGAGGTCTTGGAAGAAAAACGTAGCCAAATTCACCAATGCTCAGAAGATACTGTTTACTAGGTAGTCAGCAGAGTGGGTCTGTGGGTACGTTCTGTTGACCCACGACCCACTGATCTACTCACAAATCTCGACCCATGGCCCACAGATCCACTCCATCTCTGGAATACAGTGCTTTTTTCTTTTTAATAAAAATGCTTTTTTCCCAGTTTACCAATTCTTCCCCCCGCCAAAGCTTAAATAATTGAAACTGCGATTTCATATGAAATTTTGTGCAGGCCACAGTTCTCAGCAAACATGCATCTCAAGGTTATCATCTGGGAAGGGGAGAAGGTGAGGAACCTTGCTCTATTCCAAGGAAAATTTGACGACATTGCTGGTATACCTCTTCACATTTCGCTTTTACTTTCCCGACGACAAAATAAATAAATAAATAAATAAAATAAAAATAAAAAATAAAGTCTGACTGCAAAATTTACTAAAATAATTAAAGAAGAACTTTTTCAGAACGTCAAGAAATTCGTTGCTAACTCATTGAATAGCCTACAGGGACGCGAACAGGCGGATTTTAGGGCACTGGGAACGCCATTCAGAATATTTTTTGTGCATAATTTTTTCACTGAAAATGATAAAATCAAATCGGAAAATAGTAATTTTGGGGGGTAAAAAGTAAATTTTGGGGGAGAGTAGTCAATTTTGGGGGTTGCCTCCAAGTCCATGAGAGGATGTACACTCCTAATTGAGCACAATACTTGTTTGTCCACTTTCAAGTAGGAAACCATACATTTAAAGTGTGGTCCGGTATCGAAGAAAGACTAATATCGTAAATAATATTTTTACGAAGTTAGGGAATATTACAGCAGATTGGCAACACTGACAAAAACATTATAGTTTACAAATACAGTACAAAGCAATTTGAACAACATTATCAACAGAACATGGTACTTTTTGTCCTTATCCTGTTTTCTGTTAGAAGGTAATGTCCTCTACTTTTCCTGATAAAGTAGTTATTTTGTGTCGACAATGTAAACGTGGACACTGGTAGCTTATTTTCTTTACATCAAAGTCGAATACTTCCACTCCAACTTCCCGTCAAACTCTTTTACGATTCTTATTTCCGACTTCCAATTATCGCTTTGGCAGTGTCATAAACATTAGCACATGAATATCAGGTGAAACTGAAGGTCAGTAGAACTTAATGAAAGTGTAAAGCTATGCCTTGTGCTGTACGTCCTTTCTGCGTAGCATGCTTCTACCAGGTTAACCGCAGTTGTTTCGCAGAAAGAAAACAGGCCTACAGGAAATTCTTTAAGTTGATATGGAAGTGGCAAGATAATGGCGAATTATCATTCATTTTGATTTTCATGTACCTAGTGACAACAGTTTTTCCTGTCACGTGCAAAAGGGACAATGTTTTCTCCTGGTCGATTCCTTTTCTAGAAACAAATTAGTATTTTGAATAAGGACCAAGTATTATTATTAATGAACATAATTTCAGATAGAGCTGAGCGCCAGTTTACATTGTAATATCTAACAAATCTAAGAGATTATATAGAGCAATAACTAACTCTATGGAATATGGAGCCCGAAGGTTCAATGCCGCGTTCACAAAAGCTCTCCACTGACCTCTATTCTTAGTCAACTAGATCCAGTTTCTACTTTGTATTCCCATTTCTGCGAGATCCATCTTGATATTGTCCTCCCATCTGCGCCTAGGTCATCCTAATGGTCGTTTTCCGGTTGGTCTTCCAGTTAAGACTTTGAAAGTGTTTCTACTTTCTTCCATTCTAGCTACATGACCTGCCCACCTAAGCCTCCTAGACTTGATGACCCTAACAATGTTGGGTAAACCGTATAAATTATGTAGTTCCTCGTTATGAAGCTTCCGCCATTCTCCATTCCCGTTCCTCTTGGGTCCTAATATTCGTCTCAGGATCTTGTTCTCAAATACTTCCAATCTATGTTATTCCTTCCGAGTAAGCGACCATGTTTCGCAACCATACAGAACAACAGGCGTGATTATCGTTTTATATATCTTGAGTTTCAAATTCCTCGACAGAATTCGCGACGAGAAGAGATTTTGAACCGAATAATAACACGAATTCCCTGCTTTTAGTCGACATTTAAATTCTTCGTGAAAATTACTTTCGTCTGTTAATATTGATCCTAGATATTTGAAAGTATCCATATATAGACCAATAATAATAATAATAATAATAATAATAATAATAATAATAATAACAACATGAAAGGTTGACAATAGCTGATTAGAATCTATCCATTAAAATGACGTCGTAAGGACGGGAATTGTAAATTTAAGGGGACAAACTACTAAATATTTTTCAAAAGCTAACAATTTTTCTTTTGCCAGTTTTTCGTAAATGAAAAGAGATAATGAAATGTAACTTACCTCAATAATAGGTAATGTTATCCTACACCCGAAAATATGAATCGGAAGAATTTTTAGTGTTGCCATCCACAGAAAAATGAAATGAAATGAAATTTTTGAGTTTTACGTCCCATGTTTATCCCGGTTAGGCTAAAGTAGACGGTGATGATGAGAGATGAATGAAATGGTGGAATGAAGAAAGTGGAAGGAAACGGGGGAACCCCGAGAAAACCCACGCACACGGTGTTTGTCCACCACAAAGTTCACTTGGCGGGAGCAGGGATTGAACCCGGGACCCCAAGCAGCAGAGGTGAACGCTCTACCGCTGAGCCACCGCGGCCCCGCCATCCATAAAAATTACAGTGTGACCAGAATTTGAATTACCCAAAAATCTAGGTTATGGCAGAGCTAGAAAAAGGAATTCAACGGCAATTGATGACTTATCATGTTGTCTGTGTTTCTTGTTAACTACTTTTTAAATAATATTTTTATTTATTTTGCAATAAAGAATACAAAATAAATAATTTTTAATAAACAGTAGAATTAAAATACAAATATTATTGATAAGAGAGCACTTCGGAGAATGGGCACCGCTGGCTTAAGGTTCGCCGACATATAAGAACCATTGACTTCTCCATGGCTTAATAGAAATACCCAGAGCTATTGGCAAGTTTCTCCCGGAAAGAAAAGAAAAAATGAAACTGGTAATTTAACGTCCTATGATTACATTCTTTAAGATAAAGGAGACACATGAATTATGAAGCTGAATGATTATGAAATAGCTGGTGGAATGATCATGTGGGTGGAAACAAGAATCCCGAGAAAACCTACGGAAACAATGTCCACCGCAAACTCACCAGCAACCCCTCGTACCAGAGACGAGGCGAATTTTCATGCAAGCGTCCTTGCGTTCTTTGCTCCCAATTGAGAAAGTTGTTACGATTCTACGTGTAACACAACTTTCTGTTGGCTACACGTAGAAATCGCAAGCAACGAATGCAACGGACACTTGCATGAAAATCCCCCCATAAGCTTTCTACCATTATACGGCACGATAGTAATGACACGGCAGAATGATCAAACATGGAACTCAATATATTTGTATATGTCAACGGATAATAGTACATATATAAACAATGTATTTCGAGAAATAAAATTTGCTCCAAAACCCCAGGAATGTACAGCCAGGGACAAAAGTTCTTTCCGTTTGGTAAAATTTACTTTGAGAATAACGGTGGTATGAGAATAACGGTGGAATAACGGTTGGAACGTACAGAAAATTAAATTCTTGTTAATTTCTTGGAAATGGTACTCAAATTGTCCTTCCACTCTGGTGATTTACGAAACTAATTTCATCAAACGAAAAGCCCTTTTGTCGGTGATTGTACCAGCAGCAAACATTAGGGTAAGGGTATATCTTTTAAACTACTATTTGGTATAATTTACGGGGGCTGTCATACCTGCTCCCAATGGTAAAAGTGGATCTGAAAAGGTAAGGGAACGCATAACGTTACGCCGTCCCCCGAGTCTATCTTTGCCCATTGTAATTTTTTTTTTTTTTTTTTTTTTTGTTTAGAAAGTGGGTAGACGGCACATATTTTCTGGTAGTGGAGGGACGGCATCCCCTCTCATTTTTACCCCTGCCTGCTCCCCATATTAGTACACAAGTTTTAATCCTAACACCGATCAAGAGCAAAATTATAACTCAACAGATAGAATTGTATCTTGGCTCATTGTTCAAACTAAAAATGATTTATATTGCGGAAGTTGCTTTCAAGTATTGATTTATTTCAATATACTCTAAACAACGAGGACCGCGTTGGCTCAGTAATAAAGCGTTCACCTCTCGTGCATGGGGTCCTTGCAACCATGGTTCGACTCCAGCTCGCGCCACATGAGCTTTGTGGTGAATAAATACGGTGTGCGTGGGTTTTCTAGGGGTTCTCCCGTTTCCTCCAAATTTCTACGTTCCACTATTTCATTAATTTCTCATCATCACCGTCTCCTTTAGCCTAGTCGGCATAAAGTGTGACGTAAAATTTGAAGATTTCATTTCATTCTAAACAAGGATTAATATCTATCGAACGAATCCTTTAATTCCACTGAAAGAAATAATTCCTAGTTCCCATATGGTGTTTTCTTTTTTGATTTTTTCATGCAAAGTAGTTGTCTGTAGAACAATTCTGTCGATAAAGGCGGAAACCTGACGAGGAAGAAATGTTATGCGTACTGTAGATGTACCCAGTTCTTTGGGTAAACTCAAGGCCCTGCCGAACGTAATTAATATCAACTTGATACGAAGCAATTAACTTCGGCATTGAATAGGGTTGTCAGCAGGGTCGGCTCTATTATATGCGCAACACGTGCATTTGCATAGAGTGGCAAGTTTGGAGGGGCGGCAAATTTTGTCATAATTAGGCTATATTATTTAAAATAAATATTTCTTGTTGGAAACAGACTTCATGATGATCGTAATTAAATTTACTAATCTGACCTTCTATTTCAATACTACATTTATAAATCATGTTTAGGTCGCATAGACAGTGCTACAACAAATGGTCAAACAAATTCCAGCATGAATTGGCTGATTGTTGTCAAATATACTATACGTATACCACATTGACTTGATCCCTAGTCTTCCGTTGCAAGCGCTGCTATCGACTGAAGGATCTCCACTCACTTTCTCTCGCTTAGCAACAGCTCAACCCTTATTGGCTCAACACGAGCGTGTGTGAGGGTGTGAGCTTTAGTTCGCATTTTTGCCACGGCTCAAGACATTTTGGCAGCACAATAGTGAACTGAATTCTAAAACATAGCAAACACCTGTTCCATTTAGTTAGTTATTACAGTTTTGATATGAAAACTAGTTTTGTCTTTGGCACAAACAAGTTCCTTATCATTGGAGAAAGAAACAAGTTTTTTTAAAAATATATTCTAACATATGTGGAGCGAAAATCAAGAAATAAATATTTAAAAAAAAAAAAAGCTAGTTGCACTGGAATTGCAAACTGACACAGCATATTAAGACTGAAGCTCGATATTGAATTCTATATATATCTGGTGCTGTTTGCTTCATCTTTCAGTAACATAATAAATTATTACTTAGAGAAAAAGGACACAACGAGATTGTATTTATAATGTTTATGCGAGAAGTGCACGATTAGTTGAGTTCTGCAAAAGCCACAATCTGATTGTAACGAACACTCTCTTCGAACAGCCACTAAGAAGAAGATACACATGGGCAAGACCAGTAGACAAAGAAAGATGCCAAACAGACTATATACTGGTCTGATAAGCATTTAGAAATCAAGTGAGTAAGAGTTATCCAAGAGCAGACGTTGACTCAGACCAGAAGAGCGAACTCCGACTAAAGAAGAAACGAGTGGTAGTACCAAACAAAAGAGGAACACAAGCACGCTAAGAACAGATGAAAACATCAAAAGGGAATTTGCAAATGCGACAGACAAAGAGACGTCTAAGGTAGCTTTAGCAGATGATGACATTAATTCGAAATGGGAAGCCATGAAAGCAGGGATTACAAAAGCTGCCGACGAGCACATAGGGAGAGAAACAAGAACCCAATATAAACCCTGGATAACAGAAGAAATATTGGAAATGATGGAGCAAAGAAGACAGTTCAAGATAACAAAGAAGAGGAATACAGAAGGTGCAGAAATCACATCAACAGAGAAGTAAAGGCGGCCAGATAAAACTGGATAAACAACTTGTGCAAAGAAATTGAGGAAAATATAGTACAAAGGCAATACAGAAACGACATATAGAAAGGTTAGAAAACAGTTCGGTGAGAAAAACAAACGCACAGACATTATCATAGACAAGGACGGAACAACGCTAATAGAAGAGGAGCAAATAACACGAAGATGGAAGGAATACGTTGAAGAACTCTACAAAGGAGACAGAGTGAACGAAGAAGAGATAGAGAAGGAAGAAGACGTCGATGAAGACGAATTAGGACCATCAATTTTACAGTGCGAATTTGACAATGCTTTGGAGAAAATGCAACACGGTAAAGCCCCAGGAATAGACCAAACACCAGCGGAAATGATTAAGAATCTCGGAATAGTATCAAAGAAGAAACTATTTAATCTTATTAATGAAATGTACATCTCGGGGAAAATACCAAGAGACTTCGAGAAAAGCATATTGGTCCCTATCCAAAAGAGAAAAAGCGCACGGAAATGCGAAGAACACAGAACGTAAAGTTTTCTTTCCCATGCGTCAAAAATACTATGCAAAATTATCTCACAACGAATAGAACGGAAAATCGAAGAACGGCTATCGGAAGACCAGTTCGGATTCAGAAGGAAAAGTGGATTCAACCGTAATACTGAGTGTACGGTTGATCATGGAACAGCACATCAGAATAAATAAACCAATTGTGATAGCATTTGTAGATATAGAAAAAGCTTTTGACAACGCAGATTGGAATATCATGTGGAAAGCACTGAAGAATCTGAAAGTGGATTACAGAAACAGAAGAATAATGTACGAACTCTATAGGAACCAGATAGCTGTTATAGGAAGAGATAAGAAGGAAGCAAGAATAAGTAAAGGAGTAAGGCAAGGATGTGGACTTTCACCTCTCCTGTTCAACGTGTATATAGAAGAGATTATGAAAGAATTCTTTAATAAAAACGAGAAAGGCGTAAAAGTAAATGGTAAGGTTTCAGCACAATAATGTTTGTTGATGACATTGCATTGTTAGCGGAGAACAAAAAGGACTTGCAGGAAGCACTTTCAAACCTGAACGACCAAGTATAAAAAAGCAAAATGATGATAAGAAGAAGACCAGATAAGAGCAGGACAGCGAGAGGCAAACGTATGTCTAGAGGGAGAGAAAATCGAAGACGTTAAGACATTTCCCTATTTAGGAAGTCTAATATCCTCGGACGGAAGAAATGAAAAAGACGTAATTTTGAGGATAGCACAGGCTAAACAAACATTCAATAGGAAAAGAGGACTACTAACATCAAGAAATGTGTCGCTGGACGTTCGTAAATGCTTTAAGAAAATGGTATGGAGCATGGTGCTTTACGAATCAGAGACGTGGACATTGAGAAAAGTTGAAATATCCAAGCTGGAAGCATTTGAAATGTGGTGTTGACGCAGAATGCTGCGCCTATCATGGACCGAAAGGAAAAGGAATGAAGACGCACTAAAGGAAGCTAATGGAGGACGACAGATCATGCAGATAATAGGAAAAAGAGGAAGCATCATGCTTGGCCATCTTATTCGTCACTCGTCACTCCGATTGGATCACCGTGCTGATAGAGGGAAATGCAGAAGGAAAACCAGGAAGAGGAAGACCAAGGATAGAATACCTAGATGCAGTTACGAGGAGGCCTTATCAAAGTACAAAACAGCTCTCCCTAGCGAGAGAAAAGTTTTAAAATTGCCATGTTGACCATCAACCTATGGTTGAGGTGAACAAGAAAGCGGCCTTTTTGAATGCGAGTACCCTTTCCCTCCCCTTCGTTGTTCACGATAGAGTAGCATACTTAAAATCCCAGCTTTTAACATTTTTTTTTTTTCGGAGAAAGGGGAGCCGGTAAATGATGCAATTGAACGAAGCGGTAAATTGCCTAGAGCCGGCCCTGGTTGTCAGGCCTTACATATGTTTTTATCGTTAAGCAGTACGTTTTTCTGACACATTGTAGGGACTCTATATGCTTTAATTTTCCCAGTGAAAGGTTTCTTCGTGTTTCTTTTCTTTTTTAATAAATAAAAGAAATTACAGTCCTGGACATTTTGAAATGTTTTTATATGTTAGTGGTTTTTTTTTTTTTTTTTTTTTTTTTGAATTAATGGAATTTATTTCTCACACAGTGTTAAGGCAACCCAACGATGTAACTCAATATTCAGATAGGAAATGCAACACGTTGCGTTTTTATCGCCTCTCTAGCTTTAGAGAATCATTTTCTCTGTTACCTCAACTTTATGCTTAGGAAAATTTGGTTTCAGCACCTTAGCCTTCCTCTGTGAACGTCATCTCGATCGTATCACAGCTCGGGTGTGGTTATCAGGTCGGGTCGGGTCGGTCTCCAACCCGACCCGACGAAAGCACTATTCATAAGTGAAAGGAGAATTCATAATGAAATGCAACTTACCACAATCATAGATAATGTTATTCTACAACAGAAAATATGAACCTCAAGAATTTTCAGTGTTGTTATCCATAGAAATTACAGTGTTACCAGAATAACATTTCCCTCAAAATCTAAGTTAATGTAGCGACTAGAGAAACGAACTCAACTGCATTTGATTACGTATCATGTTGTTTTGGTATCCTGTGAACTACTTTTTAAATAACATTATTATTTAATTTTAATAACTGTATGTTAAAACTATTTTGTTTATTACAAACTAAATATAACTATTATTTACAAAGTAGTTCACAGTATTCCAAGACAATATGATACGTAATCAAATGCAGTTGAGTTAGTTTCTCTAGTCGCTACATTAATTTAGATTTTAGGGGAAATGTTATTCTGTTAATACTGTAATTTCTATGGAGAGAAACGCTGAAAATTCATCAGCTTCATATCTTCTGTTGTAGAATAACATTATCTACGATTGTGGGAAGTTGTATTTCATTATCGCCTTTCACTTATGAATAAACAAGCAAAACAAAAATGGCAAATTTTGTACTATTTTTAGTATGGCGGACTCTTAACATGGGATACGAATCACATGAACTCCCACCCGGGAATTTTTGTTTATGTGTGAGAAATTATACTCCAGGTGAAACTGAAGGAGAAAAAAATTAAAAATTGGATAAGGTATTAGCTCAAATCGAAGACGATGAAAGATCGAGTTAATTAATCCATACATATGTAATATCAGTAGATCTTTACCAGATGAATGTTCCGAACTTTCTGTGTCAATGTCCAATCATGTCAGTTGATATTGAAAATTCATTTGCAGTTTATAAACTTTTTTTTAACAGATAATAGATGAAGTTGAATAGCATAAAACTTAATATATATATATATATATATATATATATATATATATATATATATATATATATATATATATATATATATATATATATATATATATATATATATTATTGTAAGGCAGAAATCCAATCTTCAGTTAACCTTGTAAGCGAGTGAATCTGAGTGAAGAAGTTGTATCTTGAATGCATATTATTTTATTGGGTTGAGACATAATTCCGTAGTGTTCTGATTTGACCTGGCAACACTGTATTGCTGTTCATTTTTTTATTTATTTTTTTTACCGTTTTTACCAAGGATCTTACAAAATAGAGGATCTGCCCTTACAACAAAATCTTGAAGCCATACGTCACAGTTTCACCACACCTACTCTGCCCACTCCGCACAATAGGATCGCAATGTTTTGAGCCAACAATCATGGCAGAAACGAAAGTAGCCAATCAGACGATGGCGGAAACAAAAGTAGCCAATCAGACGTGTCAAGTTGACTTGGTCAAGTTTTTAACTGAAATTTAACTGAATTTACCTGGATTTCATAGATATAGCACTAAACAAATTTAAAAGAACCTATATCTAAAACGCTACGGAATTATGCATCAACCTCATATTTAACTGTATATTTTCAGCGTTTTTAGTTCATATAAATTTGGGCCTTAGTCATCTCCATGGCAATGAATAGGGCAGGATATGACGTATACTTCAATCTATTCTGGAACTAACAACCACTACAAACAGTCAAAGACCTACCAATATGATTTCATGGTCAAAAATAGTCAGTATTTCATACGATCACACAAACGTCCCTTATTTAATACGGCTGATAAAACAGTAATTGTATGATTTCTGAATGTAAAGGTGTGCACATTTCCCAATGAACGATTATATTTGTCGATGTCACTGTGCCAAAAACATTTATTGTCATCGTTTGAGACGAAGAGACAGGCTTTCTTTTTTTTTTTAATTTTCTCTAAGACATTCAACTTTCAAGTGCCAATGTTTAGACACTGCCAAGCATTATTCCATCACGGAGCTGGAACTAATCCCATCGATAATTTGAAGAACAATTGTTTATTCCGTGGGCAAGGTCACTTAAAATGAAATGTGTGAACTGCTTAAGTGAGATTAATTTTTAAAAAATGAGTGACGATCACACGATATTAACAATAACTCGCATAAACTTCGAAATGAGGTGCTCTGAATTGGTAAAGTTAGGTGTAAACCCCGATAGCAGAACTTTGTCTTTCTGCGATAAGCTTTTTTGTAAGTCAAAAATTCTCTGCAGGAAATCCAAAATAAAAAATCAAGATTATATTACCATGTTTTTATTACAGCGTTACATGAAACATAGTAAACAGTTTTCAGTGGTATCCCTAGTTCGAATTACAACCTGTGAAGTCTCATTTTTTTGAATGAGTTTTGCTAGAAAAAATATTTAAAATATTTGATACGATATACCGTATTTTGTAATGAGAACAGCTTTAAGAAAGAAATTTTCTTTTCTTTCTTTTTTTTTCTTTTTTTTAAAAAAATCCTGATGGGGGCGGGGGTCCATTTACGATAATGTATGGAAGCTGGTCTGTTGTTTCAATATCATCAATTAAATCCTTTGCTGCTCTTTTCTCCATCGTATTAGTAACCACTAAATCCCAGCTTTTACATATGGCCTCAGACAATGGTACACTCAAACAAAACATCATTAGCTTTACTGCAACAGAGTATTTGTCTTGGAAATCTGTTAGAAATGTACACATAGTAGGCGTGTTTTTACACTTTTCTGTTGGCTATTTTTTTTTCCCTCTGGCAATTTTTCTGCATAGGCGCGGCAAATTTTCTGCGATCACATCGCAGATCGCAGCATGTTCTACTATAGGGGTGTAAAATGGTGAAACTTACTTCAATTCTATTGATTTTTTATTGATATCAGGCAGGGCCGCCCACAGGGGGGATGTATGGCGCAAGCTGCGCCATTGAGAAAAATTTTGGGGGGGGGATTTTACTCTACTTTCGAACTAGCAATTGTGCTGTCGGAATAGTATTAAAACACGATTTTGAGAAGCTAATTTTCAAAAATTTTCCGGGGTGAACCCCCGTACCCCCTGCTTCGATACTCGATGAATGAAGTACCGCGCAAGTAGCCGTACGAAAGGAAAGGTTGGTTCGTTTTAAGAGAGAAGGGCCGCCCACAGGAGGGATGAATGGCGCAAGTTGTGCCATCGAGAAAAAAAGTGGGGAAGAATTTTACTCTAATGTCGAATAAGTAATTTTGCTGTCGTCAGAATAACATTGGAACACGATGCGATTTTGTTTTTTAATCTCGAGAATGAATCCCTGCAGTCGCTCCAGTAGTATTCTATATATTCAGCTCCATGTATTGTACAGTACAGAGTGAAGCCAGCTAGGCAGTTGTTCGTTTTTCGCAGATACTGGGAAATGTAATCACACATTCACACACATAGAAAACTATAGAAAATATGATCATTCATAATACATCAAGTAGTAACAGAATATTGTTACGTATTATATGTCGTCCATAATAAATAAATAAATAAATGTAAACGTAACCGAACAATAGATCGGTTAAAATAGCGCCAAGAATTGAAATCACAAAAATGAGCGCTAAGTTCTGGTGAACAACAGTTACAAACATTCAAGGAATCACTTTCAAATTTAGATTTGAAACTTGCCTATGTTGTCTGTTGAAAATTATAAAGTAGTTTGACATAATTGTGAGCTAGTGGTAACCATACAGACAACAGCCAAGTTTCAAATCTAAATTTGAAATGAGCCAGTGAGTGTTTGTAACTGTTGTCCACCAGAACTTGGCGCCTATTTTTGTGATTTCAATTCTTTTTAAGGCCACTCGTACTTGGCTCTTTTACAGGAATGTTTTTTGTTGGATATCACTTCTTTTTGTAGGCTAATTTCGAGGATAACATTTTCTTTTGGTATCAAACTCAATATCTTGTAACTTGCGTCTTAGTTTTCATGTACAAGGAAATTATATCAATATTTTGTAAAGAAAAAAATAATACTACTAATTGTAAAAAAAAAGAATACCTGTTCCATACACAGTGTGTAGAAGTTTTTATATCCTTCAATATCTTTATAGAACATATTTAGTATTGTACACCACCAAGACTACTAATAAAAGTAATGCCATTTTTATAATTACTACTGCCCCTACTACTACTACAAGCATTCTATAATACTACTACAGGAAATAAAAACAACAACAAAAATAACAATTACTAGTACTATAAAAACTACTGCTACACTGGGCAATTGTTTTTAGAGGACTTGAGTTTTGAGGAGGGAAGAGATTATTAGTTTTGGGGGGGAGTGCGCCATCAGCTTTGGGGGGGATGGGCACTCCTGATATCAGGACCCTATTCGAAACAACAGCAAACAAATCGATCATTAATGGGTAGATAATTTGAAGTCTACTTTTAAATTGGTGCAAACCAGTGGCTCACTGTTCACTGAACTGCGACCATCTACGTAAGTTTGTTGGTTCACCTTTTGCTCGAAGGACGGCCTCTGGACACGGCGTGCCATAGATTCTGTAAGTTGCTGATATGTTTCCACAGGGACCTGACACCATATATTCCTGAAAGTATCCCACAATGAGCCCACAGATGGTGCAGGAGTCATCACACGAAGAGCCACATTCTATAGATGTCTAACAGGATAAACATCCGGTGAGTTAGGGGATCAATTCATATGCTGCAGCTCCGTGGTATGTTCCTCAAGCCAAGCCAAGTACAGTCTAGGCTCGGTGGTACCTTGTATTGTCGTTCTAGAAAATGCCGTCTCAATGTGGATATGAGTGTTGCATGTATAGGCCTATAATAATAACCGTTCAATACTACATAGACGTAGCCAAGGGCGCCCATGTTGTGGTTTCCAAGGGGAGGGGGCAAGTATAAGCGACGTTTCAAAAATAGTGTCAAATTTTGCTGTAACTAATGCAAAAATTTTATTGGATTTTCGATATTCTGAAGTACAATTTCCTCTAGGGGGAGCAAGCGCCCCACCTTGCCCCCCCCCCTGATGGGCGCCCTTGGACGTAGCGGCTTGTGGTATTGGAATCCCCCTTCTCAAAGATTGGGCCCTCTCAACAAAAATGCCTTGGTGCGCGCCTGGCTGTCAATCACGAGCGACGAGCGAGGCTTTCTCTTCGCTCTGCAAAACTACAGTAGTACAGTATTATTACGAATGTTCAATAATTTATTTTTTTCTAGATAAAAGAAAAGCACGTTTTATGCTGTTTGTAATGTTTGCTTACATACGCTGCTGCCGTCAGCATACAAGATATTGTACTTTATAGTTTCGAGTGACAATAGGACTTTTTAAATTTTGTGACGGTGATAGAGGGGTGGGGGGATCAAGACTTCAGCGGATTTTCACCTTACATGACTTTCATTATGGCGAAAATAGAGTGATTTTGTATGCCTTCATACATATTCAGACGCTTCGAGGCCACCGTTAATGAATCAGACCAAATTTTAAACCTCGGATTTTTTTTTTTTTCTTTCTTGTGCTACGTCTAATAAGAATGGCTGTATCTTTTGTTTCGGAAAGTTACTCTGAACAATTCTGTTTACTTATTTAAATAAAAATGACTATTAAAGTGTTTCATGGCTAACTCTCCTACAGCGCTGCACCGATAAGAGTGAAAAGTAGGGGAGGAGAGAACTAACGTGTAAAACAATAATTAAAAGAATGACTGATATTAATATTCAATCCGTGGCTTTCGGGATCGCTGAGATGAATAGTGGCATTCCTAATGTTTAAGTTCGATTGATTGAGTTTGGGCATTAGCGTCCCGTTCAGCAGCGAAGTTATATGAGACGAGGACCTACAATTTAACGTAGGACCCACTTAAAGTTCAAGTTCAACCTATCGGTATGGAGGGGGTGAGAATTGGGGAAGAGGTAGGGATAGGCACGAGTCGAGCTAAGACTCGACTCGACTCGAAACTCGAAGCTAATTCGAGTCGAGTCAAAGGTAATTTTCTCAAGTCGGGTTCCGAGCCGAGTCACTCTTTTGAGGTCGAGTTTCGAGTCGAGTCAAGTTTGATAAATGGCTTGCTCACTTAGCTCGTTTTGAAATCATGGCCTGGTTAGACTGGAAAGCGAAAGCTATGAGAAATGTAGGCAGTAATACAGAATATTTTTAGTGTTGCTCACGAGATGGCACACTGCTCCCATCTCGTCTCATCTCGATTAACAAGACGACAATGAATTTTTATAACGAGACAGCCTCAAATGTCATGAGCACCAATATAAGTATTTAGGTCCTACTATAGTTCTTACCACCAAGGCACCACCATAAGTATTTAGGACACTTGGAGCAATACACTGAATATATTTCTAGCAATACATATCACGCCTTGTTCTAAACCATCTTACATTTCGAATATTGCATGTCCATAGCGCAGATGATGCACTTTCGCTTCATACAAACTTTAAAATGGTAAGGTAAATACTTCTTTTATCACAAATTTCACAGTTCGAGTCGTTAAAGGTCTACAACCTGTTATTTGGTCTACATTTAATTTAACTTCCTTTATAGATTATTTATAAATCCTAAATGACAAATGGAAAAATTACATAAACTACTATCTCTTTAATAAAAACAACGACATTGTTCGAGCCTGTGCATGGGCAATTTGTTCATTTTTTCTTTTCGTTTTGTGTATGTGTAGTGTGAGAAAGTTTTCTTTTTTGGCAATAGATGGCCTATGCCTACCGCTCGCCCACTCCCTTTCTTGGGGGTTGTTTTTAGCGTCTCCAGCCATAGTGAGAGAGAGACGCGACAAGAGTTTTGTGTGTGAGAGAGAGTTCTTACATCCTTCGAGTGAAAATTTATCCATCTAAAAACATTAAGAAACTTGAGAACAATTCAAAATTGAGGATAGTAGACAACTGAGTATATCATTTTACATATTTATCTGAATTTTCTGTAGTTGTATAGTTTTTCATATATTTAAAATAAAAGCTTTAAAATGACAAACCGTCGTTTGGTAAGAAGCTCATACAGACATGGTCACTGATGTCACAGAATATATAAGTAACATTGTCAAAATGTCTCTCTATTTAAATAAGCCTAGCTCAAAAAAGACAAAAAAAAAAAAAATTCTAATGTTCGGTGATTATAGTTCGAATTGGAAAATCTATTCTCCATGCTATGAAAATGCGTTTAAAGGTTTCAAATAGTTCTGACTTTAACTTATATACTGCGAACGTCTTGCATTTTATTCAATGCAGAAAATTTCCATTTTAGCAACAACAAAAAATAATTTGGATGGGTCCTACCTTTTGTCGTCCACACTGCTCTCACCACTTTCGTCGTCGCCACTGAGCTGACCACACACACACAGAGAGAGAGAGAGAGAGGTCCCTGCGTTTCCTGGCTCTTCTTCTGTGAGGAGTGTCCTGGGTCCTGAGTTCCTTCCTTAGACTCCTGCTGCGTCCTCCTCTTAAACTGCAAGGGGCGTCGCTCTTGGGCGTCTCCTGGTCCATCAAAGTGGGGCTTCTGTCGATCCATTTCTGATATGATGCACTTTTAACCACAATAGCACTTTTAAATGTCACACTGCACCAACATCACTCTTTGTGTCAGAAGTGTAGTGTTACACGGACTAATTGTATTGATTGTTTTTAAATAGTATTTATAGTACTTCAAACTGATTACGTATTATTAAAGCTAGTCTAAGTGCTTTCGGTGAGTGTGCAGGCCATCTGTTATCGCTGGTTGTCTGTAATTGATCGTAAATATGTTTATATGCGCGAAAATCTGTCACTCAAAAAAAAAATGTCTGTAAGCGTTTTGATATATTTCGGTGTTAAAAGTTTTTCGTAATTGAAGAAGCTCTAGGGGTAAGTTCCTATGCTTTAGCGAAGTTACAACATCGTACACTGGGCGTCGGTGAGTTTAGCCGCACATATTCTCTGTTAATTAACTTGTGATTACTCACGAGGTGCGTGTGTAAGTTCCGGGTGTGTTTTTGTGTTTTGTGATTTGATGGTTTCTGGTGATGGACTTGATTACGACTGACTTGGAGTTTTGAATTTTCAATCTGTCGATCTTTTTGGATACGCCTCTAACTGCGTCTTCGATTCCCTCTCTGTTCTCTCATTCGTTAAATTATTTTGGTGTCCTAAATTTGATATTTGTCTCCGCCCATATTCGGAGTTTGAGCGTCGTCTCTCCAAAGTCTCTCCAAGATTTCTTTAAATTTCACATGTTATATCAAGAATTTTATGGGGCTTGATTTGGAGACGTTTAGTCGCATTCGTGCTTTTTGACCATCGTACAGTTCTGTGTAAAATTTTATCTTGGTTCTACGTGGAGACATTCTGACTAGGATGTGATTTTGATAAATTCACAGAGATTATTTTCCACTTGGATTCTATTCAGCTTGTGCACTTTACTATTTTTCTCCTGTTTCACAAAAAGATGCTAAGAGCTCTTTTGTTTCCTTTGCTTGGGCTCACGAAGGGTCTTCTGTATGTGTGGTCTGCTACGTGTGGCTTAGGCAACGGGGGTATTAAGAGACAAAACAAGGGTAGTTTAAAATGTTCTCGCCGCAACGACAGGTATACATAATAAAAAAAATAATAAACATCTTACCCTCTGATGGTGAAGGAAAATAAAGAATGCCCTTTGCTTCTTTAAACACATAAAATTTAAAATGATATTCACTAACGTTGTTCTAATTATGTGCATAATTGAATTAAAAAGATTTATTTAAAATTAAATAAAAATGCTGATGATGCAACTGTCACAACAAATTTCAACTATGTTTCTCTTCTTCTCCCCCTCCACATTTTTAGTGACACATTTTACGTCATGAACACCAAGAGTTCTATGTATTCAAAGAATGTCACATACTATAGTTATCCATGTCCAGCTCCTGTACTAGACACTTTCCTTCGTTTCAATTGCAACTTGAACAACAATAAAGAAAAATGGATATCAGTGGCGTAACTGAGGGGCCCGCAGGGCCTACAGTGCGGGAAGACCCGCAGGGTTTGGGAGCCCACCGTGAAGCAAATGCCAAGAACTATAGGCTCTACAAAAAGTGAGCTGAATAGTGAATATCTCTCTCCCTGAACAACATTATTTACTTTAGAAAAGAAAACTATGCTCTGGGTGAAAATTCATTAATTCTAGCAACACCAGTTTTAAAAAAATCATCTTAGCACTCCAAGGTTAAGGGAAAATAATTTTTGCCTTTTTCGGTGAGTATTAATTGTAATTTTATTATATTCCATGGATTTATTAACCATTGTCTTCTACAAGGAAATAATATAGTGGGAAGTTAATGGGCATGGAAGGGGGGCCCAAAAGTAATCCTGCGGGGGGCGACATTTTTGCGTTACGTTACTAATGGACATTATTCATTACATGTCATTAATAGTAGTAATTCTATACGTAAACACAACGTTTTAACTTTATATATATATATATATATATATATATATTTACATCAGCTAATGCTTCTGGCAACAAATACTATTCGAAGCTTTCTTGCACCCACTGGAAAACGTGAAGTATATTAATATTTATTTGCATATATTGTTATTGTAGACTGTTCCCATAATGCCCACCGACTTCGATTTTACAAAATTTGAGAAATAAATTTCACTTTTTATTTAGTGGTCAATTTGAAGGCATTTTGTTATACTACCATTAAGAAACCCATATACATCATATTACGAATCAATCATTATGGAACAATCTCATGTGTGACACGCAGCAGTGGTACCAATCTTTGAAAGTTTCATTTACAACTTTTTTCTTTTTTCTTTTTTAACTGATTTTGTGAGTAATGGTGCATTCAGTATAAAGGTACAACAAGATATTCTCTTTCTCTCTCTCTGTCCCTGTGTGTGTGTGTGTGTGTGTGTGTGTTTGTTTCTAGTTTCCGGCGTAAGCGTGTGGATACTACCAGGTATACTTTCGTGTGTACAAATGCTAGTGTGTGTGTGTGTGGAGCGGGTATATGAACTATTAATTGGGATCGCGTAGTAGAACTTATCAATATTAGTACGTACATACAAACGGCTGTTACTTCACACGATAACTTTGGACGAATGCGAATTTTTAAATTCTGCTTTTTGCAATAAATAAGTAGAGTGATTCCTCTCGAGGGAGTTCCCCTAAATGGTAGCCCCTACCATGTCCAATTAAATCACAAATTGCCGCAATCGTTTGTACATTGTTTGTACAGAAATGTACAGGCCAAATATTCGTTTGTACACTATTAGGGGCGCCGCCAGAACGAAAACAAATTGGGGCTGTTTAACTGGTACCCCCCCCCGACCAACATGTTCTATTCAATCACTAATTATCGCAATCGTGTGTACTTCGTTTGTACAGAAATGTGCACCCGAAATTTTCGTTTGTACATAATTAAGGGCGCCGCCAGAACAGAAAAAATGGGGGCTGTCTAAGTTGTAGCCCCCCCCCAAAACCAATTCAATCACAAGTTGTCGCATTCGTTTGTGCATCGTTTGTACAGAAATGTGCAGGCGAAATGTTTGAACAAACTTAGGAGCGTCGCCAGAACGAAAACAAAGTGGGGAGCTGTCTGAGTGGTAGCTCCCCCCACGATGTCCAATTGAATCACAAAGTATCGCAATCGTTTGTACATTGTTTGTACAGAAATGTGCAGGCCAAATTTTCGTTTGTACACTATTAGGGGCGACGCCAGAACGAAAACAAATTGGGGTCTGTCTAAGTGGTAGCCCCCGACCATGTCCTATTCAATCACAAATTGTCGCAATCGTTTGTACTTCGTTTGTACAGAAATGTGCATGCGAAATTTTCGTTTGTACATAATTAAGGGCGCCGCCAGAACAGAAAAAAATGGGGGCTGTCTAAGTGGTAGCCCCCCCACCATGTCCAATTGAATCACAAATTGTCACAATCGTTTGTACTTCGTTTGTACAGAAATGTGCAGGCAAAATGTATGTTCGTACACAATTAGGGGCGCCGCTAGAACGAAAACAAAGTGGGGGACTGTCTAACTGGTAGCCCCCCACCAACATGTTCTATTCTATCACAAATTATCGCAATCGTTTCTACTTCGTGTGTACAGAAATGTGCACGCAAAAGTTTCGTTTGTACACAATTAGGGGCGCCGACAGAACAGAAAAAAGGGGGCTGTCTAAGTGGTAGCCCCCCCCACCATGTCCAATTCAATCGCAAATTATCGCAATCGTTTGTACTTCGTTTGTACAGAAACGGGCAGGCGAAATGTTTGTTTGTTCACAATTAGGGGCGCCGCCAGAACGAAAACTAAGTGGGGTGATTTCTAAGTAATACCTCCCCACCATGTCCAATTGAATCACAAATTGTCGGAATCGTTTGTACTTCGTTTGTACAGAAATGAGCAGGCGAAATGTTTGTTTGTACACAATTAGGGGCGCCGACAGAACGAAAACTAAGTGGGGCTGTCTAAGTGGTAGCCCCCGACCATGTCCAATTCAATCACAAATTGTCGGAATCGTTTGTACGTCGTTTTTACAGAAATGTTCAGGCAAAATTTTCGTTTGTACACAATTAGGGGCGCCGCCAGAACGAAAACAAACTGGGGGCTCTCTAAGTGGTAGCTTCCCACCAACATGTCCAATTGAATCACAAATTTTCGTAATCGTTTGTACATCGTTTGTACAGAAATATGCATGCGTAATTTTCGTTTGTACACAATTAATGGCGCCGCCAGAACGAAAACAAAGTGGGGCTGTCTAAATGGTAGCCCCCACCATATCCAATTCAATCACAAATTATATCAATCGCTTGTACATCGTTTGCACAGAAATGTGCAGGCGAAATTTTCGTTTGTACTCTATTAGGGGCGCCGCCAGAACGAAAACAATGTGAGGGTTTGTATAAATGGTAGAAGCATTAAAAAAATGTGTCACATTTATGGAGTATTTTTCTAACAGGACTTTGTTCACACTATTGTGTGGTTTGGTTTGTTCACACTATCGTGTGATTCACTATATTGATCTTATCCTAACGATGATGGAATTAAATGTTTTTTTTTGTTTTTTTTATATTTATATTTATACTTACAATCATTATTGCTGAGTTAGTTTTTCACTCCTCGGCTCTTATTATTAAACTTATTCATTATTTCTTACGTGAACTGAATCCTTATGAGAAAAATGTATTTTTTTCTTTCTATCTTGCGCAGAAACCGTTATTCTCATCTCGTACAGGAAATTGATAAGTGGAAGATATAACAAATCCACAAAGTAGACTGTTAAAGGGAAAATTATAACACAGTATTTTGTTTTATATGATCATCTTCATTAAACTCATTTTGCAGAAACTATAGAATGCATGGTGAAGTATTTTGGTGCATTCAGCATTCTGATTTACGAGTAGAGTTGCTAGCTGGCCGGTATTTGCTGTAATTTTGATTAAGGCCGGTGACCGGTACAAACTTCTTATTAGACCCCTTCTGACCGGTATTTTGGAATCTGCAATCCAGAATATAACATTGAACATCGAAATTTTTCAACAGTGCCTTTACAAACACAAATTTCCGTTGTATTATACATTATCGATATTTTTTTAACGTATGGCAGTTTTTTTTGTTTATTTAACATAACAAATTTGATAACACTTATATTTTATTGTAAAAGAATTTTATTCATTTATTGAGAGTAGAAAATGACTTTTTAAAGCAATTTCCTTTGTTTGAAGTGAAGTTTATAGAATAAATTTCATTTTATGAATCAACTATTGTTACATAAAGATTAATATCCAGTATTATTCATCTGTTTGGATAATTTTAAACAAGTGGCAATTGCTGGTAAATATAATAACGATCAATACAGTCTTCAGTTTCTCATTTGTACAGAGAATTTTGAGGGTGTGCCGGTAATTTTGTTTTCCTGAGTTGGCAACCTATTTACGAGGTTTTGTTTCAACTCTGCTACGTAGTGGCTCCGTACTGACACTCCGCATGCAAATAAGTATGTAAGGCTACCATACGCCCCGGTTTCTTAAAATTTGTCCCGGTGTGCAGAAATTTTCCTTCTTGTCCTGTTTTTTTCTTTATTATTATTATTAATTACATATCAAAATTTCTGAAAAGATAATAAAATCGACTTATTCCTTTTGCTTTCAATTCCGACAATACTATAGGAACAATTTCATTCTAATCTTTATTATTATTGCAATCGCTGCTTCCCCGGATATAACATGCAATGTTTAAATCCTTCTAAGTAGCACTCTTATCACTAAAAGTAAGAATGTATACCCCGAGGTGGCAACAAATTCTTGTGACGTTGCAGACCAGCCCCGAAAACACATTTTTTTTCTGCTTCAGAAAAACAATTATGCAAATTGCTTTCTTTTAGTTCGCATTTTAGGTTAACAACAATAAATTAGCCTATTGAAATTTTAAAACAACTTCATAAATCTGGATATTTTTCTTTATAGACATGTAGAGCATGTAAAGGTGGTATGCGTAATAATATTGAAAATATAATTTTTGCCTAAATATTGTATGTTCACTGATTGCGTTTATATTGTATAACAGCTTCTAGCTTCTATAATAATTTTTAGCACTGTTGATTAAGTATGGACAGTGGCGTATTTACGATTTTGTTTCGGGAGGGGCTTTGCTAACTTCCGGGGGTGCTTTGCCTGAAAATATGAAAATTCTGCAAGATATTTCATATACTTTACTATAGTAAGTAAGATTTCGGTGGGGGGCTTGAGCCCGGAAGCCCTCCCCCTAAATACGCCACTGAGTATGGACTATATTAATACATTATTTTAAGTTGTATAACTAGTGCGATACTGTAGTAAAATTCGAAAGATAAAATTAATACAAAATGCAATATTTATTACTAATTTGTAAGATGTCCCGTTTTTTCTGTTTTCAAAAAGTATGGTAGCCTTAAAGTATGCTAAACCATACAAAATAAATTGTACTGTAAATAGTACCCCTCTGATAGTGCTCTCAAACGGGTCGGGTTACGGGTCGGGTTGTCGGGTCGGGTCAGTCGGGTTAGCTCGTGTCGGGTCACTCGGGTCGGGTCGTCACATTCTTCACTTATTTTCTATACGGAATACTATAAAGAGCTTTGTTGTGGAATTCAATTCGAAGTTGGTGAATGAATGATAAATGTGACTAATTGAAGGTGAAATAGTAATAAAATTTTAATTTTACCCTATATTAACTAATTGGTATTGTAATTGTAATTAATATTACTACTGACTTTTTTCCTTTCTGCGTTTCTATGTCAAGTTAAATGTCACATTAAGTGAAATTGAAAGGAAATATCTAGTTAACGTCCCACGTTATGCACCAACGCTAAGAGAGACAGTGATGATGAGAAATAATTGAAGTGGTTGAATGAAGAAAGTGGGAGGAAATGGGAGAACACCGAGAAAACCCATGCACATGGGGTTTGTCCACCAGAAAACTTACTTGGTACGAGCTGGAATCAATACCCATGGACCTTCGGATCAAACATCTGCCTTTGGGCAGGACACATTATTATTATTATTATTATTATTATTATTATTATTATTATTATTATTATTATTATTATTATTATTATTATTATTAATAATAATAATAATATTATTATTATTATAACTTTAAGAGTGCCCAAGAAAGTTCCGCCGCCTTTTCACCAACACCTTCGAACATTGGTATGTAACCTAAGACGTACCTGGAATATCAAAAATCGTCTCCATCAGCCTCGACGACCTTCTGAAAACGTTCTAGAAGGCCATGAATTCCATCGCAGTCGAACTTGGTGGGACGTGAAGTGAAGAAGATATCAAGTGCATATTGAACCTCTACTAGCTGTTTGAATTGGCGTTCTCTAAGGTGATTGTCCAAGGAATGGAACAGGTGGTAATCGGACGGTACAATGTCCGTGGAGTATGGCGGATCCAATAGTGTTTTCCATCCAAGGCGTAGAATGATGTACTGGGTCATTTTAGCCACGTGGGGCTTAGCGTTGCCTTGTAACAAGAGGACCCCTTTGCGATTCAGAACTGCTGGATCCAGACAGTACACAGTGACAGTACACAGTTGCATTGATGATCTGACCAGCTGGTAGCAGTTCCCGATGGACGATACCTCGAGCAGTCCACAAAATGCGCAGGAGAACCTTATTCTGGCGTGGTGCTGGCTTGGGCTGTTTTTGAACCGGTTCATGGGATGCTAACCAACAATGACGGCGCCGTGGAGCTTCGTACAGGACCCACTTCCCATCACATGTCAACACCCTGTTCAGAAATTGCTCCTTCCTCAGACGAGACACCAAAGAAACACAGGTGTCTGCTCGCGTTGCTTTCTGGCTCCAAGTCAAATCATGTAGGACCTTTCAACCCAACTTGCAGTGCTTCCCAAGTTGATGGTGGTGGTGCAGAATAGTTTCTCCACTTACACTGAAAGGTAGTACCAGTTCCTCACATGTCTGTCTTCGCCTCAATTGCTGCCCGAAGATCTTTATTTTGAACATCTGTTTGTCTTCCGGCACGTGGTGCGTCTTCGAGTGTTTCGTCACCGTCCTTAAACCGTCATACCACTGCACTCTCCGCGTAGTCACGAAACCCTCACCAAAGGCCTGTCATATCTTCCGCTGCGCGGAGTAGCAATTTGAACTCGTACAGCAAACAAGCCCTTATGACGCTCTGTGAAGGCCCCATGTTCACTCAGTCCTTACGCACGTTCACGGTGCATCTGAACAGCCACAACCAAGTAGTATGTTGGATATACTCACTAGTGTTGCTCACGAGACCTGGTTTGGGGCATTCTCGTTTCGAAAATGTGTCGTGAAGGTAGTCTCGTCTGGAAAAGTGCATATGTTTCTATTGAAAGAGCTCTGTCTCATCTCGTACCATTTCATGAAAATTCTGTCTCGTCTCGTCTCGTCCAACAACTGACCTTCACCTTATATCCATTCGCATTCAACTCACGGTGTGAGGGCCAATTGAACACAGACCTCCACAAAGAGACAGAACTTTCTTGGTCACCTTCAGATTATTATTATTATTATTGCTGGAGTAGTGATTTGACTTTCTCCGCAATAAAATACTTGCTAATTTTATATAACGTTGCAAATATCTTCTAGATAAATTAATCAAGAAAAAATAAAAGGTAATTCCCTACAGAATGATATTTCAGTGCAATTAGTTCCTTATGATTCTATCAGACAGCAACGCTGTTTTTAAATAGAAAAATCGGAATGTTAACGTGATGAAATTGTTGTTTGTTACACAGCAAAAAATATTAAAAGAAGTTCTATATACATTCCTTACTAGAAAATAATGTTGTCTTCAGAACTTTTATTCTTTTAGCCTTCAGAACTTGTCTTCAGAACTCAGTCAAATTTTATTTTGACTTTTGAACTTGATTGCCTAATTTTTAACCTTGGAAATTTGGATGTGGAGTAAAATAAAGAAGGTTAGCAGGGTAGAGAGGAAAACGAATAAGGAAATGCTGAAAAAATGCAAGAGACGAGAGCAATATTAGACGATATAAGGAAGCGAAAAATGGACGGATCACAAGTTTTGATCTTGCTAAGGGATTGCATTCTGAAGGATGTAGTAAAGGGGGTGATATCAGGAGAGCGAGAGTGTGTAAGAAGGTTGGAATTGATAGATTGTAATAAGGAGGGTGGTACTTTATGTTGGGTTGCGAGGCAGATATTAGCGGGAAATCGCAAAAATGGAAGCTTCTTACCTAATTCACGGAAACTGGCCTGTTTATTAATGGGAGAACACTGAGGAGGAGGAGGAGGATAATTATACTACAAGTAAAAAAAGCCGAAACAATGGTTTATGCATAAGAATTGGTCAGCATTTTTTTTCTGGTGGCAGTTTTGTAAAGTTCTAGCTCTCTCAAACTGGTTAGATTGTAAGTTCAAGTCACTCGGGTCGGTTGTCGGGTTAAGTCACCTGTTGGTTCACTCGGGTCACTTTGGGTCGGGCCAATCGGGTCAGCTCGGGTCGGGTTGTCGGGTCGGGTCAGTCAATTTGGGTCACGGGTGGGGTCGGGTCGGTCTTCAACACATATAATTTCCACGAAAATTACAATATACCACGGTTTATACCTCATTGGACTTCCAATAAAAAGTTTTCAATGATGTGTACACCATGTCACCATTTTTGTATGAGGGAATGTCTAGAGGGATTTTGTGGGAATTTGATGGAGTGTAGATTCCTGTGTGTGTGTGTGTGTGTGTGTGTGTGTGTGTGTGTGTGTGTGTATGTATGTATGTATGTGTGTGATACCTTACAGGATACAAGATGTCGAGGAAGTGTGTAAATAAACCGGACAATTTCTGTTATGTATGTGGGGAGCTGATATTTAAATCACAACGTCGATGTTTTACTCCACTTGTGAGGAAGTGTTATCAGTTATATTTTGGTTGCTGTGTAGGAGACCAGGATAAGAACTGGGTTCCTCACTACATTTGTTGTACTTGCGTGAAACGTCTGACTGGGTGGGCAAATGGTGGACGAAACATGGACTTCGCAGTACCGATGATCTGGAGGGAACCAAAAGATCATTCTTCAGACTGCTACTTTTGTATGACACAGATAAAAGAAATAAGCAGTAAATCTAACCACACAGTACAGTACCCTAATTTGCATCAGCAATTAGGACAGTTCCACACAGTGCAGAATTACCTGTACCGGTACCTCCTCCTCATCTTACGGTAAATGAGGATTACGTACTTGAGGCAACTATTGAAGTTCCAAATGAAGATGATGATCCTACTTATGTAGGAAGCACATCTACATTGGATTCCCATCTGATAACTCCGGGTGAACTAAATGACCTCATACTGGATTTAAAACTCTCCAATACACAGACAGAACTTCTTGATTCTAAACTTAAGGCTGGAATCTGCTCCATCGTGACACTAAAGTGTGTATTTTTCGAAACCTTCATACAGAGTTTCAAAACTACTATTCTCAAGAAAATGATTTAGTGTATTGTAATAATGTCTGTGCTGTGATGGATAGACTTGGACATGCACATATAAGTACAGAGTGGAGATTGCTTATTGACTCTTTGAAAACTAGTTTTAAGGCTGTCCTTTTGCACAATAGCAACAAATTTCCTTCAGTGCCTTTGGCTTATGCAACTAATATGAAGGAAACCTATGAAAACATCGAAATAGTGTTAGAAAAAATTCAGTATGAGAAATACAAGTGGACCGTTTGCTGTGATTTACAAGTCATTTCTTTGTTAATGGGTTTGCAGCTTGGTTATACGAAATATTATTGTTTCCTCTGCGAATGGGACAGCAGGAACAAAGCGGAACATTACATCAAGAAGGAATGGCCAACGCATGTATTAACTCCTGGACAGAAGAATGCTGTTTATTCCTCACTGGTGAGCCCTGATTAGATAATTCTACCTCCTCTTCACATAAAGTTGGGGCTCTTCAAAAACTTTGTTAGGACAATGGACAAAAGTAATGCAGGATCTTGTTACCTCAAGGAAAATATTCCTCGGGTTAGTGACGCTAGGGATTTTTGTAGACCCCCAAATAAGATGTTTGATTCGTGACCAAAAATTTGAGGATCTCTTAACTCTGGTTGAGAAAGCAGCTTGGTGTCCATTTAAATGTTTAACAGAGATTTTTTTAGGAAACAAGAAAGCCCCAAATTACCGTGAAATTGTGAGTGATTTCCGGCAATCATTCAATGAAATGGGTTGCAACATGTCCCTTAAAGTTCACTTTCTAGACTCCCACCTGCATTTCTTTCCTGAAAAGCTTGGTGCTGTTAGTGATGAGTATGGGGAACATTTTCATCAGGACATTTCCTCCATGGAGAAGAGGTACCAGTGACAGTGTAGTTCAAAAATGCTAGCTGATTACTGTTGGACACTTAAGAGATGTTCCAGAAACCAAACACAGAAGAAAGTCGACAACTAAAACATATTAGTTGAGGTAAGTAAGTGTCCATTTATTAAGAAGATACCACTCACTTCTTTTGTATTATTTATTAAGTAGATATAAAATGGTGACACGGTGTATACATCATTGAAAATATGTTTTATTTCAAATCCAATAAGATATAAACCGTGCTTATATTGTAATTTTCGTGGAAGTTATATGTGATTTTATCTGCACTAATGAATATTGTAAAATGAACAGTACACATAGCATATTTTTTATATAAATATGTTTATTTCTCTAGATAGAATAATGCTATTCTTATGAAACTTAGAGGGCTTACTAAGTATAAATCAGGCTAACATACAATATAATTTGTGCGTTTATATACCTAAGGTACCCAAGCTACAAGTATGAAAATGGTTTTAAAAAAAGAAAAAAAGAAAAAGAACAGAAATTTGAGGGGAAATTTTCCGAAAACACGTCTGTCACGGGAAAACTGAGGGTGATGGAGAAAAACTGATTGCAGATTCGAATTCTACGTGAAAAGTTCTATTAGAATCAGGCATTTTCTTCCGTGTGCCAGAGAAAAAGAATTTTTTTTCAACTAGTGCAATAGGAACCATTTTCAAACTCATCAACCGTTATCCAAACCGCTTAATGTTGATCGCAGATATTAAAAATACTCACATCCGTATATTATTTAATACAAACGAAAATTTTACCTGCACATTTCTGCACAAACGATGTATAAACGATCGCGACAATTTGTGGTTCAATCAAACACAACTGGTGGGGCTAGCACTTAGACAACTCCCCTTTTTTTCGTTCTGTCCACGCATCTGATAGCTTAGAAAAAAAATTCGCCTGCGCATTACTGCTCAAACGATGTGCAAACAATTGAGATGATTTTCTTTTGAATGGGACGTAGGGGGTGCTACCAACTAGGTAGCCTATACTTTGTTATCGTTTTGGCGCGCCCGCAATTGTGTACAAACGAAAATTTCGCCTGCAAATTTCTGTACAAAACCGTAACAAACAAGTGCGACAGTTTGTGGTTGAATTCGACATGGTGAGAGGCCTATCAATTAGAGAGCCCATAGTTTGTTATCGTTTTCGCGGGGCCACATTTATGTGCAAACGAAAATTTCAGCTGCACATTTATGTACAAAGGCGTACAAACAAGTGCGACAG
The DNA here is from genome assembly GCF_964235325.1 of Thermobia domestica. Lineage (NCBI taxonomy): Eukaryota > Metazoa > Arthropoda > Insecta > Zygentoma > Lepismatidae > Thermobia > Thermobia domestica. Next base: position 18,011,414 of record NC_137454.1, on the reverse strand, counting down.
TTTGTGGTTGAATTGAACACGGTGGGAGGGCTAACATTTAGACAGCCCCCCACTTTGTTTTCGTCCTGGCGGCGCCCCTAATTGTGTACAAACGAAAATCTCGCCTGCACATTTCTTTATAAGTATATTCAAACGATTGCGACAATTTGTGATTCAATTGCACATGGTGGGAGGGCTACCATTTAGACAGACCCCCCCTTTGTTTTCGTTCTGAGGTCGCCCCTAATTGTGTACAAACGAAAATTTTGCCTGCATATTTCTGTACAAACGATGTACAAACGATTGCGACAATTTGTAATTGAATTGAACATGGTGATTGGGGTATCACTTAGAAAGCCCCCCACATTGTTTTCGCCCTGGCGGCGCCCCTAATTATGTACAAACGAAAATTTTGCATGCACATTTCTGTACAAACGATGTAGAAACGATTGCGACAATTTGTGACTGAATTGGACATGGTGGGGGGCTATCACTTAAACAGCCCCCACTTTGTTTTCGTTCTGGCGGCGCCCTTAATTATGTACAAACAATAATTTAGCCTGCACATTTATGTACAAACGATATAGAAACGATTGTGACAATTTGTGATTGAATTGGACATGGTGGGGGGCTACCACTTAGACAGCCCCCCTTTGTTTTCGTTCTGGCGGCGCTCCTAAGTTTGTTCAAACAAACATTTCGCCTGCACATTTCTGTACAAACGATGCACAAACGATTGCGACAATTTGTGATTGAATTGAACATGGTGATTGGGCTATCACTTAGAAAGCCCCCCACTTTGTTTTCGCCCTGGCGGCGCCCCTAATAGTGTACAAACGAAAATGTGGCCTGCACATTTCTGTACAAACAATGTACAAACGATTGCGATACTTTGTGATTCAATTGGACATCGTGTGGGGAGCTACCACTCAGACAGCTCCCCACTTTGTTTTCGTTCTGGCGGCGCTCCTAAGTTTGTTCAAACAAACATTTCGCCTGCACATTTCTGTACAAACGATGCACAAACGAATGCGACAACTTGTGATTGAATTGGACATGGTGGGGGGCTATCACTTAGACAGCCCCCATTTTTTCTGTTCTGGCGGCGCCCTTAATTATGTACAAACGAAAATTTCGCGTGCACATTTCTGTACAAACGAAGTACAAACTATTGCGACAATTTGTGATTGAATAGGACATGGTCGGGGGCTACCACTTAGACAGCCCCCAATTTTTTTCGTTCTGGCGGCGCCCCTAATTGCGTGCGAACATACATTTCGCCTGCACATTTCTGTACAAACGAAGTACAAACTATTGCGACAATTTGTGATTGAATAGGACATGGTCGGGGGCTACCACTTAGACAGCCCCAATTTTTTCTGTTCTGGCGGCGCCCCTAATTGTGTACAAACGAAAATTTCGCCTGCACATTTCTGTACAAACGAAGTACACACGATTGCGACAATTTGTGATTCAACTGGACATGGTGGGAGGGGCTACCATTTGGACAGCCCCCACTTTGGTTTCGTTCTGACGGCGCCCCTGATTGTGTACAAACGAAAATTTCGCCTGCACATTTCTTTATAAGTATATTCAAACGATTGCGACAATTTGTGATTCAATTGCACATGGTGGGAGGGCTACCATTTAGACAGACCCCCCTTTGTTTTCGTTCTGAGGTCGCCCCTAATTGTGTACAAACGAAAATTTTGCCTGCATATTTCTGTACAAACGATGTACAAACGATTGCGACAATTTGTAATTGAATTGAACATGGTGATTGGGCTATCACTTAGAAAGCCCCCCACTTTGTTTTCGCCCTGGCGGCGCCCCTAATTATGTACAAACGAAAATTTTGCATGCACATTTCTGTACAAACGATGTAGAAACGATTGCGACAATTTGTGACTGAATTGGACATGGTGGGGGGCTATCACTTAAACAGCCCCCACTTTGTTTTCGTTCTGCGGCGCCCTTAATTATGTACAAACAATAATTTAGCCTGCACATTTATGTACAAACGATATAGAAACGATTGTGACAATTTGTGATTGAATTGGACATGGTGGGGGGCTACCACTTAGACAGCCCCCCTTTGTTTTCGTTCTGAGCTCGCCCCTAATTGTATACAAACGAAAATTTTGCCTGCATATTTCTGTACAAACGATGTACAAACGATTGCGACAATTTGTGATTGAATTGAACATGGTGATTGGGCTATCACTTAGAAAGCCCCCCACTTTGTTTTCGCCCTGGCGGCGCCCCTAATAGTGTACAAACGAAAATGTGGCCTGCACATTTCTGTACAAACAATGTACAAACGATTGCGATACTTTGTGATTCAATTGGACATCGTGTGGGGAGCTACCACTCAGACAGCTCCCCACTTTGTTTTCGTTCTGGCGGCGCTCCTAAGTTTGTTCAAACAAACATTTCGCCTGCACATTTCTGTACAAACGATGCACAAACGAATGCGACAACTTGTGATTGAATTGGACATGGTGGGGGGCTACCACTTAGACAGCCCCCATTTTTTCTGTTCTGGCGGCGCCCTTAATTATGTACAAACGAAAATTTCGCGTGCACATATCTGTACAAACGAAGTACAAACTATTGCGACAATTTGTGATTGAATAGGACATGGTCGGGGGCTACCACTTAGACAGCCCCCATTTTTTCTGTTCTGGCGGCGCCCCTAATTGTGTACAAACGAAAATTTCGCCTGCACATTTCTGTACAAACGAAGTACACACGATTGCGACAATTTGTGATTCAACTGGACATGGTGGGAGGGGCTACCATTTGGACAGCCCCCACTTTGGTTTCGTTCTGACGGCGCCCCTGATTGTGTACAAACGAAAATTTCGCCTTCACATTTCTGTACAGACGATGTACAAATGATTGCGACAATTTGTGCTTGAATAGGACTTGTTGGTGGGGGGCTACAATTTAGACAGCCCCCACTTTGTTTTCGTTCTGACGGGCCCCTAATTGTGTACAAACGAAAATTTCGCCTTCACATTTCTGTAGAAACGATGTACAAATGATTGCGACAATTTGTGCTTGAATAGGGCATGTTGTTGGGGGGCTACCATTTAGACAGCCCCCACTTTGTTTTCGTTCTGACGGCGCCCTTAATTGTGTACAAACGAAAATTTCGCCTGCACATTTGTGTGCAAACGATTGAGACCATTTCCGATTGAGTCTGATAAGGGGGAGGGGGCTGTCTAAATGGACGTCTCCTTTTCACCTCTACTGTAATTAAATTCTTCCTCGAGAAAATCTGTAATCAACACTGTCAGTAGCTACGTCCTCGACTAATATACCTTAACAAGTACAGCTTTATTTTCGTATATTTTTCAACAGTTAACCAATTTAAAACTATCGCAAACAAGAATATGTAGTCAACTTCTTAAATACTTCGCTCGCCGAAACCCGTTCAGCGCGTGCAACAAGCAAAAACAACATGTTTGGCGTCTCACAAATGGAAAAGGGGGAAAAAAGAGAAGGAAAAGCAGCACGGCAGTGCCTTATCGCAGTCAGAGCTGACAACATAGTTTCGGTCGTCACTAACGCGAATAGACCTACTAGCGGTGTACAAGAGTTATACAGTTACAATATACGTCGTGCCACAGTAGCGCTACAGGCGGAATGTGCACGAACTACAAATGAATATGTTCCCTTACAAGCATCAGTCACTGTTGCACCCTCTTTACATTCTACACATCCTTTTTTCTCCCACTTTTTGACCTTGACAAGCAGAAGTACCAGGCTTTCCGAGTTCACAACCATAAACTGTTTGTGTACAGAGTACGTTTTCAGTTCTTCGAATGACTGTGCGCGCGAAGAACAAGGGTGATGATCGGGCTACCGTATACGGAAGTCAGTAACACCCGGTTGCAATAATAAATGTAAAATACAAATATAGAGCCTTGACAATGCCGTGAGGATGAATATATATATATATATATATATATATATATATATATATATATATATATATATATATAAGAACTACATGAAAAGGGCAATGAAACAGGGGCGTCATTTAGGGGGGGCAGGAGGGGGCAATTGCCTCCCCCCCAAGAGTTTGAGGAACACATTTACTTTAATTAATTGTATACTAATATACTAGTACAAAACATGAAAGTTTTATGTCGGTGGTGCTCTTGCCCCCCCCCCCCCAAGCGAAGTCTGAAATGACGCCCCTGCAATGAAACAATGCCAAAAGCATTTAGTATTTCCTGGATTCGCGTCATCCATTGAAGACGAGGTCAGGGTTAGTACGGATGATGGTATGAATGAGTCACATGTCAAAGTGCGGAGATTATTGAAATGGTCGTTCTGAGCTCCACGCGTACATACAAATGATAAAAACAAGTTTCGTTTCACATTGTCAGACTTCCAAACTATGCGAACTTATATGTATAATATTTTATTTTAACGTCCCATGATTATGCCCTTTAGGCTAAGAGAGACGGGTGTTTATGACAAGTGAATGATGAACGAAGAATTGGGGGAATGAGAATGTGGGAGTATGCTGAGAAAACTCACAGACACGATGTTATTCACCACAAACTTACATGACCGAGGATCGAACCAAGGACTCGAGGCACCAGAGGTCAGCGCTCTACCACTGAGTCACCGTGCTTCCTACGCGAACTCAAGATGGAACTGGTCGTACAAAAGTAGAAAATCTATAACTTTCAATATATAGTAATAAGGTCATAGACGGAACTCATTCTTGTGACGCCATTAAGAAAAACACATTTCTTTGTAATATCTTAGCGCTTTTTGCTATATGTATAAATTAATATTCAAACCGGAAGTGGTAGTAGATTTATACAACTTCTGGTTGCACTAGGGGAATAAAGCCAAAGATGGAACATAATTCTTCGGACGCTTAATCCATTGCAGATCAACATTCAAACTGCAAATTGTTCAAGGGCAATGGATGAGATGGGACCCATTTTGGGGATGCTGATTCGCAGGGACGTACCCAGGAATTTATTTCGGTAGGGGTCCAAATCTTTTCGGGGGGTCCAAACACAATTTCATGCTAAATTATATTAACAATTGTAAAATTGCCCCTAAAATTAGACTAAATTTACAAAAAAGTCAGGATTTCGGGGGGGGGGGTCCGAACCCCCAGGACCACCCCTGCGTACGTCCCTGCTTATTCGTTAAAAAAAAGCACCGATTGCTATCTTCCACCGTTTTCGCTATATGGAGATCAATGCTGAAACCAGAAGTAGTACACAATTTCTCTCTCTTCCGGTTTTAGTGGATAGACGTGGGTGTGTAAAGATATTATCTATTCTTCAGATGCTAAATTGATCTCACGTAAATCACTGTCGCTATATATTATCGTATTTGTTCAATGGAAACTATAGTTATAAACAGAAATTGTTAATTTCTACCACTTCCGGTTTGACTACAGAGTTAACAAAATATATGCAACTTATTGTTGCGGCGCTGAATAGATTGCAAAACATGCTTCATTTCGCTATATCTGACCATTTCCGCTATATGAAATGGTATTACTTGGATCCCACGTTAAGCTGTCAGTCCACGCAGTGATGACGCCAGATTTAAGTTCTTGTACCGGGCAAGCGAAGGGCACACATTTTTTTTGTTTGTTTGGGGGGGGGCAGCTGTTTTGTTATATCGAAAATAAGAGCTTTATATTATTTGACTTATATTGAAATACAACATATCGGGGAGAACTCGCCCCATACACTCGTCTAGCGTCGTCACTGGTATGGGTCTTATATAGCCTCAGTGCTAGAAGGGAAGCTAAACTGTAATCTATCTAACGAACAGATAATAATTAATTTCGTTATAATAATTTCTTCTATATTGCGTGTTTTTTTTTTTTTTTTTTTTTTTAATCTTCCGAATTAATCTATCTATATTTCCTCAGTGACTTTATCCTTATTGGTTATAACTACGCCTAAGTATTTAGAAGTGTTCATCGAGAGGAGTCTAGGACACAGCCCCCCTTATACAACTAATGAGATATATTTTACGAATCTTGTTTTGGTTCCTTTTCGTACCTTATTCTTTTCTGTGTTACCGAAACGAAAAACACTGAACTTCAATCTTTCAACAGTCCACTAGCATGCTTGTTTACTTAACCACACTAATCATATGTAGGTCCATGGTATTATACGTAAAGTAATAATAATGTTTTAGTTAATTATAATTTTAGATATATGAAATTTTTTTGTAATTTCTTTGATTTTACGTGAATAAATTTTATTTTAATTTGCTTTTTTAATTTTTCGAAATTCCATTCAGTTTCGTATTCGGAGTCGATGTTGAATTCTTCATCGGCGGTAGACGTGGTATGTGATTGCATTCTGTTAATCTGTCGAAGTATGGCAATATATTGCTTTACACCTCGTGTGTTCTGTGTATATTTTATGGTTTCTTTTAGTGTTTTATTTCTTGATTCTATTGTGTTTTTATGTGGGTTTACAAAATTCTTTTAGTGGCATATAGTGTTGTGATGATGATGATTTTTGAGTTTAAGGTCCCATTCAGCAGTAAGGCGATATGAGACATGGACCTACTGATTAGCGAGGAATCCGAAACACAGGAGCTCCTGCCGGGAATCGAACCCGGGTCTCCCACGCCAAAGGCGCGTACGCTAACCGCTTAGCCACGAAGGAGCGCTGCATATAGTGTTGTGTTCTTTGAAATAGACCTACATTTCTTCGCAATGGGTATATTGTTTTGCATTGTCTAGAGTTATTGATGTTCTTGGTTACTTTTATTCTTTAAGGCAAGTTGGGTGCATTACAACAAAATAAATTATTCAAAATTATTAATTAACCAAAATTCCACTTGTATTGAAGGATTTCTTCTAACAATATATATTCTAAAATAATATAAGTTTGGGAGGGCGTGGGGCTCTGCCCCCCTCCCCCACTGTTATCTTATAATGTAGATTATTGGAAGAAATCCTTTTATGCAAGTGGTATTTCGGTTAGTTAATAGTTTGAAAGAGTTTAGTTTGTCGTAATTCACCTAACTTGGCCTCTGGGAACCTTATGCCATTCCGAAGTGTTCGTCTAACTTTCCTAAGGTTACATTAGACAAATGCTGGAATGGTACAGTACATTAGGTATGGCAAGACTATATTTAAAGAAAGTTTGTGTACTTACCTCTCCCTCAAAAGAGTAGCTCGCCCGTAGAATCTTCTTGTATAACCTTGTCGTGTTTTCGTCATCAAAGGGGAAAGTCCCGGCCAGAAGAATATATGCAATAACTCCAATGGCCCATAAATCTACAGCACTGGAGTACGGTCTTCGACTCACAATTTCGGGAGAAATATATTCCGGAGTCCCGCATGCGGTGTACATGAAAGAATTACCGCCAGAGCGACGTGTGCACGCAAGACCGAAGTCTGTGATCATAAGTCTTGAGTCGTTACCCGGATGATAATACAGAAGATTGTCTGGTTTCAAGTCTCGGTGGGTGATTCCTAGACCGTGAAGGTAACGAACACCATCCAATACCATTTTCAGAACTCGAATCGCTTCCCTTTCGGTGAAGAATCCTTTAGAAACGATTCGGTCAAACAAATCGCCACCCGTAGCAAGTTCCATCACTAAATAAATTCGATTTGGCGTCTCTAACACTTCGATAAGTTGTATCACATTTGGATGTCGAACTCGGCGCAAAATTGAAAGTTCTGCGTCGAAAAGTTCACGTCCCCGGCGACAATCAATTACTTTCATTGCATACGGTTGTTTCGTTACTCGGTGTTCGACGCGCACAACACGACTAAAAGTGCCTTTACCAATTAACACTTTAATTTCATATTTTGCTGAAATTTTCGCATCACACTTTCCTTTGTACTTTAGCTGTTGTTTCTTTTCTCGCATTGATCCACTGTTATTGCTAATTTTCGAGTCCTTTTGTAGATTTTTGGCATCGTTGTCACCATTCAACATTCCTACGTCAACTCCATATACCACTGGTTTAATCTCCACTTGTAGTTTGTTGTCACCAACAGATTTTGGTTTATTCTTTTTACTCAACAAACAACCCATATTTTTTTTGGTTGTTATTGTTTACTGTTCTGTGTTGTTAGATTGTCTGTCAAAACATAAAAAGAAAAATACATTAATATCACTATTTATGAACAAGTGGACGTCAACGACAGTTAAAAACCAATCAACACAAAAACATTTTCTTTACAGCAACACATACATTGTGTGTACAGCGAACACGTCTGCAAAATAACACACGCGCCGGAGACGAATAGTTTAGCACTTGTCAGTTCAGTGTTACGTCGCTCCGTACAACCATCTTCCAATCCAGTGTGACTGATGACTAACGGCCTTCTACACACACAACACTTTCGTCTTCTGCTTCGAACAGGGTTTCTATCTATAACACTCGACATATTACCATGTCACTGATAAAACTGTTTGTCCTTAACATAATTATTTCCATATATTTAATTTTTTTTACTTCTTTTAATAGTGAAATTAGAGTTAAAAGACCTTCACAACTCGTAACTTCCTTTTTTTTTGGGTAACTTTTGCTTCAATTTGTTGGATTAATAATATTTCAAGTCGGCTTGTCAATAGCCAGCCAGGGGTGGACAGTCGCTCAGTGGTAGACCCTGGTTCGAAAAATGAAATAAAATCTTTGAGTTTTACGTCCCACGGTTATGCCGGTTAGGTAGACGGTGACGATGAGTAATGAATGAAATGGTGGAATGAAGAAAGTGGGAGAAAACGGGAGAACCCCGAGGAAACCCACGCACACGGTGTTTGTCCACCACAAAGTTCACTTGGCGGGGGCTGGGATCGAACCCGACACCCCAAGCACCAGAGGTTAACGCTCTACCACTGAGCCACCGCGGCCCCCAACCCTGGTTCGATCCCGGTCAAGTAAGTTTGTGGTGGACAACATTATGTCCGTGGGCTTTCTTGGCCTCTGCCGTTTCCTCCCACTTTCTCATTTCACCATTTATTCTATCATCGTTCACTTGTTTAGTCATCGTCTCCCTTAGTCTAAAGGGTATAAACGTGGGACGTTAAAATCAAAGATTTTGTCCTGCAAGTATTCCTTCTGTATCGTGCCTTGTAGTGCTGGATTCAAGCCGCGCAAGGAGCGTTGTGATTCCGCTGTCTTGTAAACTGTAGCCAGGACTGCACTGCAATATGTTAGCGTATGGGAAAGGGGGAGGGATCAAACACACCCCAGCACTGGCAAATGGCAAAAAGTCTCCTCGTGGTGGTTATATTGTTAACGTACATGTCTTCTACGCGAGAAACCTGGGTTCGATTCCCAGTGGAAGCTCATGTGATTTGGATCCTACGTTAAGCTACAGATTCACGATTCATACAGCCTTGGTCCTGAACGGGATGGGACGATCAACGAACCGATTTATTAAAAAGTTTAGAATCCGTCCGGCAAACCTTCCTTTTCCGAAAAGGGTTCTTAGGCGAGCGGTCCCGGTTCGATTCCCGGCGGGGGTACTCGGTCGAAAAAGTGTAAAACGCTTTTGCTGGACAGCCACCCTGAATGAAGTTTTCCTGGGTTTTCCTCATTCACACCAGGTAAATGCCGGGGTGGTACCTAACTTATAGGTCCCAGGCGAATTTCTTCCTTCTCTTTCCCCGCATAGTGTGATCACCGACGGACGGCATCCCTCAGAACGTGAAGAGCTAAATGGCCTTAGATGCCGAAAGTCCAGAAATCTAAATCCTAAATCCTAATCCTATAAATCACTACCAGATTGCCCGTTTCCACACGGGGAGAGTACGTTTCATTTTGGATATAAAAAGCAATGGGGCCTGAATTCCGATTTAAACGGCATCAGAAGTGTCACTGTTCATCTCAGCGACCCCCAAAACTGTGGATTTGGCATCATTTGCGATCATTTTAATATATATTTCCCTCCCCTCCCCAACGTGATATACCCATCATAGTCTGGGTTCTTGCTGCACCCTCCTGTTTTTACCTTCTCGATCCGCCACTGTGACTTACTTGAGTTCCACAAAACTATTAGCTAGTCAGAAACTTTTCATGTAGGTTTAGACGAGCCACTAAGACCTGTGTGAAGAAAGGTCATTAGTTGAGGTAATTAATTTCTTTTATCAAATTTTATTGTTTAGAGAACTCTGATTGTAATGTGTTATTGCTTAATTATTATCGTGGACTTAAAAAGTAAAAATAAAAATCAATATTTTAATTTTATCGAAATCTTTATGATTATTTCACACACGTGAATTTCTTAGTTTTGTTTTATCTATTCGCTTGTTAAATTGTAATGACAAAACCGGAAAAGAATAGCGTTATGACTACATAGTATATAAATTATGTTGTTTGTCTTCTTCGTATAACTTCCGTGTCATGTAAAACTGTGTACGCAACAACTTGTAACAAACTGTAAGAACTTCCTACTTACTTATGCTGATGAATGTATTGTCTCAAACTGACATTTTTCTGCGCAGGTCGAGATTTTGGATTTGAAATACCATAGTTAGTACTTTCTCACGTTTCAGTACTACCCGTTCTGTTGCATATAAGCTGAAGACTAGTTTCATTCAATTTGGTTTCTAATATAGTCACTCGTAACTATAAAGGTAACCAAGAAAGTTCTTTCGATTTTGATGGTGGTCTGTATTCCATTGGCTCTCATACCGTGAATTGAATACGAATGAAGATAAGGCGAAAGTCACTTGTTGGTGTGGGTATATCTAACATACTAGCTGGTTGTCGCAGTTTAGTTACACCGTGAACCTGCATAAGGACAGAGTGAACATGGAACTTCCACAGAGCGTCATGAGGGTGTGTATGATGTACGAGTTCAAACTGGGGTCAAATACCGCTGCAGCGGAGTGGAAGATATGCCAGGCCTTTGGTGAGGGTATCGTGACTACGCGGACAGTGCATGCAGTGGTTTAACAAGTTTAAGAACGGTGAGGGAACACTCAAAGAAGCATCACGTGCCAGAAGATCAACACATGTACAAAATGAAGATCTTCAGGCAGCAATTGAGGCGAACAGTGGCCAGACTGTGAGGAGCTGGAACTACAATTCAGTGTGGGTAGAGAAACCATTCGATAACACCTCCATCAGCTTGGGAAGCACTGCAACTTGGGTCGATGGTCTCACATGATTTCAAGGTAACCTGAGCAGACACCTGTGTTTCTTTGCTGTCTCGTCTGAGGAAGGAGCCATTTCTGGACAGGATGTTAATATGTGATGAAAAGTTGGTCTTGTACGAAGCTCCATGGCGCCGTCATCATTGGTTAGTGTCCCATGAACTGGTTCCAAAACACCAGAAAACGGCACTGCACTAGAAGGACCTTCTGTGTGATCGGTCGACTGCTCGCGGCATCGTGCATTGGGAACTGCTACCATTTGGTCAGAGCATCAATGCAACTGTGTACTGTCAGCAGTTGACTCGTGTTCAAGAAAAACTCAAAACTCTGGAGCCAGCACTTCTAAATTGCAAAGGGGTTTAGCTGTTACAGGACAACGCTAAGCCCCACGTGGCTAGGATGACCCGGGACACCATTCTACGTCTTGGATGGGAAGCACTATTGCATCCTCCATACTCCCCGGACACTGAACCGTCCGATTATCACTCGTTCAACACTTGAACAATCACCTTAAAGGAAGCCAGTTCAAATCTCTAGTAGAGACGCAAAATGTATTTGATACCTTCTTTGCTTTACGGTCTACCAAATTCTACCGCGATGGAATCCATGTCCTTCCAGAACGTTGGCAGAAGGTAGTCGATGCTGATGGGGACTATTTTTTTTATCTTCCAGGTACGTCTTAGGTGACACGTAGATGTTCCAAGGTGGTGAAAAGCGATATTCTTGGTTACTTTTATAGCAGACCAATACCTTAACCTTTCAGAGATAAACAGCAGAGTCCGCAATGCTGTGAACTCAAGCTATCCTATGAAAAATTACACTCTCAATTAGCACCTACTCTCATTCTAAGTTGCACTCGATAAGTAGTGAATCCAATAGTATTCTCATTTAGTCTCATTTGTCGATATAAACCATTTCGAGATTCATAAGAGGGAAACAATCTACATAATAATTAGTGATGAGTAAATGCAAGACCAAGACCAAGACTTGGTCTTGGTCTTGCACATCCAATCTTGGTCTTGGTCTTGGTCTTGCACTGTAAACCTTGGTCTTGGTCTTGCACACCCGGTCTTGGTCTTGCTTGCAAGTGTCTTGCAAGTCTTGCATTTAAGAAATCTTATGCTTTTCACAGGTAAATTTTACTTTGGATATAAGGGATAATAAACTCTACAATGCGCCAATAGTAACATAAATAAAATAGTATGTTTCTAAATGTAAAAAAAGTTTTACCTTCGTGTAAGTATGATGATAGTATACAACAGGGATGCAAATAACCACTCGCCTGGGCCGAGTGGTTCATTGGTGCGGGCGAGTATTTAATATCATACCGAAGGTAAGTAAATGATTTCTATTGTGGGATGTAGGCTACTAGCTTTTTTATTGGGCGAGTAAAATTTTGTTGCTTATTTGCATAGGTGATGACCTTTATTTTTTTAAATGTACCCACGCTTCATTACTTATAAGATAAATCACAACGTTTCGGAATCTGTTTATATTTTTTAACAGATCCAACACTCCACTAATTCCCAAACTGGTGTGGCTATCCCTGAGACGCAAGAAAGGTCA